>NC_136624.1:18404930-18863879 GCF_933228915.1 Telmatherina bonti
TCGACAGTGCTACAACAGAGGAAGTGAAATCCCCTCTGAGCTCCCGCTCGGTTTTAGCTGCCATCAGAAGCAGCTGACCTGAAGGAGCGAGAAGGTGAATAAGGTTGCTGAAGCAGAGGGTTAAGATGAAGCAGGGCAGTGAAGGGACTTAAAAGCAAATAAAGTTTTAAATGAGTTTCAATAAGAAATGGCAGCCAGTGAAGGGAGGCAAAGGTAGGGGAATGCTCATATTTTTTTAGATCGAGTTAGGAGACATGCAGCCGCATTTTGCACTGTGAAGAGTGGTGATGGAGGATGCATTTACCCCTGCATACAGTGAATTTCAGTAATCCAGTTGGGTTAAAACAGATGCATGGATTACTGTGTAAATAGTTTTCTTTTGAAAGAAAAAGCTTTATTTTAGCCAGCTGCATTTCCTGAAATATGTTTTGACAACTGCCTTAATTTAGCCTTTCATTGTTAAGGTAATTTTGTACCATGATGTACCAAACCCAGGTTTGTAATAATTGACTTGATATACTGACCTAAAAAAAATCCATGTTTTAAGTCACAGTAGAAGTACCAAAAACCATCACCTCTGCCTGGTTATTGTTAAATAATAAAAACAAAAAAACAGATGGACCCCCAGGCCATAACGCCATCAAGACAGTGGAGTAACCTTTGCACCAAATTTAACTCTTTTGCAAAAACAGTATGGAACTTAAAACTGAGCCCTGAGGGACACCACAGGGGAGGAGGAAACCTAGTCCCATCAGTGACCTGGTAAACATGATCTGAACCACTGCAGTAAGTGCCAGTAACATTTTGGTATCCCTCTCCCAAAGGCATTGGTGTAGTTAGTGATCCTGGTGTCTCTGCTTAATTCTAGCTCTTATCTAGTCCATGCAAGTCTGTTTCTGAGCTTCCTTCAATTTTAATTTAAGACTAGAAGCCCATTGCATCTAATGCTGCTATATTATTAGGTGTTTTCCAACTGTAATATAAATTATTTAAAATAAGAGGACCTGACAGCATGTGAAGTTCTGCGCAGTGACCCATTAACTTGAGTCAAGTGTGTTTAGGTGGGAGCACATCTCAAACCTGCAGGACTGTAGCCTTCGAGGACCAGCATTGAAGAACCCTGTCCTTCTAAGAAGCTCCTCATGCCTGTTGGAACTGTGATTTTTGTTCTGATTTTTGCATGTTGTGCCTGAATGTCTTCATGTTTTTCTCCTGTAGTAAGACGTTGCTGGAGCCGGAACAGCCAGTAAGAGCTGATGTACCGCTGCCAAGCAACACCACAGCCAGCAGCACTAAGGTAACAGGAACCAGAATCACTGTGGTAACCAACCAGGATTGCTACCCAAGTCGTACCCCGAACCAGCCACACTTCCAGCGGCATCAGCAGCAACTTCGACCTAACAAACAACCGAGTCCGTCACGGATCTCACCTTACAGCCAGCAGTCCCAGCGGGGCATGGGCCTCCTGCAGAACCCCCACATACCTCGATTTCATGGTCAGCCTTTCCCTCCAGGTTCTTTAATAGGGCCACTGACTCCTCTTGGAGGGATGGGAGGCTTTCTTGGGCCCACACATCTCTGGCATGGAACCCCAACAGGTGGTCCCCTGGTCTGGGGTTTCCAACAGACTGGTAGAGACTTCTTGAGAGGCTACTACAACCCCGCAGGTCCGGGCAGCAACATGTACAGAGGAGGACGAGGAGGAGGAGGCTTTAATGGCATGTAGAGAATCTGTTTCACTACGCGAGCCGCTCCAAACACACGGACCACTCTGCTGTGGCTCAGGTACAAAGCCAGAACTATCTTCTCCTACCAGAGTGAGCAGAATCTGTTTGTTGTCAAAAACTTCAAGATGTTTTGTAGATGTCAGACTAAAAGATGAAAGAAGTCTCTGTTCTGCACTTTTATACTAAAATTCAGTAATAAACACCACTTCTAATATTCCTGGGTCATCATCTCCATCACGGTGGACAGTCCAGTCATTCAAGCTTCACAAGTTTATTTAACTGGGAGAGTTTGAAAAATACAAACATACAAACTGTATTGTCTGGTTCTCTTTCTTTTATTTGATTGTGACCTAAACATTCAGGACATATTTAAAAAGAATTTGTCTAAAGACATAGAGTCACAATGAAAACCACTTTCAGTTCAATTTAGACTAAAAGACTTTTTATAAGTTACTCAGTCTGTTCATTTGTGTTAAACTTCCAGCAGGGTATTTATGAGATGCATGTCTCTTTCTGGGGCATCATCAACAGTAAGATATGAGGATGATTTCTTTGAGTACAAACTGGAGAACATTCTGGCCTTTCTAAACGTACCCCACATTAAACCAGCAGTTACTATGTGGAGTTTAATTGTTTTACTTTTGGTTCGTATTTTATTTACACTGGATCTAATCTGGTTAATGTCTTTTTTAGTTATTTTATCTGTATTTTTTAAAGGCACTGAATCTTGGTACAAAATCCTCCATTTACCATCCTATGAGACAGAAGCAGAAAAATATTCTTAAATATCCTTTTATATATTCCTAACAATAACATAGCGATGTTTAATTTCCCGTTGATGTTGTTTTGGGTTTCAAATTTGGCTCCTCATAACATCAGCTTATGACTCTGTAGGTCTTTTGTTCCAATTTCCACTTATTTTCCATCCTTGAAAAGTCATTGAAAAAACTGCCTGCCAGTGTAAGCTTGAGTCAGTTTTGACTGAAAGGCTCAAAAATTTGGTGATCTACATTGTAGACGTGATATCGTCCTGGCTCGGGAAAAAAGAAGTCACTCCAATGAAACACTTAATTAGCAACTCTGAAATCCTTGAATACGAGCATCAGGTTTTTTTTATTTTTTAAATTGATCGAAAGTAAAGGTGGTGTATTTAGCAGAATGTAAAGTTTGTGATGTACCTACAACACGTTTGGTTTCAGTGTGTGAACAGATTGCTTCTTTCTGTGCTCTCTTCCTGTTTACCTTTAACACCCCGGGCCACTTCACAGCCTCTCACTGTAAATTATAGTGAAAATAAAATGAGAGCAGCTCTGACATTTACACTCGCCAAGTTCTGGAAGACTTTTGATTTTGGAAAGACTGAATGACATTCTTCTGATTTAATCTGATCAGAAGCCACTGAACCTTGGTTTAGTGTTTTATTAATCTGTGATGAGGAGGAGCTTTGAGACGCAAAAGACCCTATGGTTGAATCCCCCAATTTTCTTAAACGCACTACTACCTTGAAAGTTGTACAGTTTAATGGATACCATTTCTCAGAGACAAAATGGTTTAATTTTTAAGCATGTTGAACTTTTTATGGTCAGAAATTGACGCTACAGGAAAGTGGACAAATGTTAAAAATAAAAAACTCTGCAAGAAGAATCTGATTGAAAACATGACATGCATGTCTTCCAGGGACACTTGTAAATAAAAAAATCTTTGTACTGGATATTTGGTTTGTTAAACTGGGAGCTGTTTGTGTTGAGTAGCTGTTGTATGTAGAAAAACACTTGTAACAAACTGGTTTTAACTTAATTTTTTTCTTTTTTACATCTGTTTTTTTTGTATTAAAATTATTATAAGAAACCCACGAGTTGTCCTGGAGTGTGACTTAATCTCAGATTAAGTTCTGAGGACTACTGCTAGCTCAGTCTGACAGTAAACATGTCAGACTGTTATGGTTTATTTAGATCTGTGAAGATCAAGTATTGAGCACTGAAGGACAACAATATTGTACGGACCGTTTAAAAAAAGAAAAAAAGATCAGTGTGCCAAACACAGATCCACTGACATGTTTGGTTTCAGGTTATGAAGAGTACTCAAAGGATTTTGCATGTACGACAGAATCACATTGAGGTTTTCTCAAACTCTGAAGCAGTCAGACAGAAGACAGTGGAGGAAAGTGCCCCAATAAAATCCTGAGGATACTGTAACATAATCATTGCTGAATTACCCACCAACTTATTTTTACACACTTACATGGTTGCTTTGATTTCTGTAAAGCAACCCCAAAGATCCACCTTACTCCACATTGTTTCCCACTGAGGAAATATTTAGAAAACCAATTAAAACTGTTTATGTAAAATTTTATGTGGTTACCTTTACATTTATTTTGCATATATTTACAATTTTATGGATATTAAGTCTATTTTTTGTTTATTTAAAATCAGATGTACCATGCATTTGTTTCTAAATCCAGATAAAGTTATAGAGACATTAACTGAACTTACCAGTAGACTGTAGGGATGCAACAGCCATGAAATCACAGCAAATTAAATGTTTAGTTTTAGAGATATCTAATGCTAAGCAGCCTCTACCTTCACATTTAAGTAACAAGATGTTGCTCTTAAAGCTAGGTTAGTCAGTCCTTAGTTAAATCTAAGAACTGGTCTTCAAGATAAACCATCTCTCCCTTTCAGCTCTTCTTCGTATCATCACATTGCATCACCAGACAGGAGGCCTGTTTTTGCAGGATGAGGCTATGTCGTGGATCCAGCAGTTTCTTATGAACTTGTTATAGGATAATATCCATTTTACCATCATTTAACTTTAGAGCGTGTACAGTTGTGTGGTGGTGAAAAAAAAGACGTAACAAAATGTGCATCTCTAAAGAACAGTGTATAAGAATAAATATCCGATCCATGCTTTTACCCAACAATCCAGTTCTTTCTACGTAATGCCAGGATCTAAGATTTTTTCTACTAGAAATACCTTGATTTCAACAGTTGTCTCTCAAGGGTACCCATACCGTTTGTAGCCCATCATTCTTATCAAACTCTGCATGAGTCTGTTAAGTCTATTTCAGGTGTGTTGCAGCAGGGGAACTCCTAAAACTTCCAGGACTGCGCGACTCAAGGACCCAAGTTACTCACACCAGTTTGTGTTTCTCCGGCACAACACACCTGATTTAAATAAAAAGGTTCAATAACAACTCGTCAGCTTCGTCAGAGCTGGTAAATGAGATGTTGATTGGAGTCAGGTGCTCAGCAGCAGGTTAACACTAAAACCTGCAGGTTGGATCAGGGTTGGTGACCAATGCTTTGTTACCCGATACAACATGGCTGCTTTTGTCTTTCAGACCTGCTGTGGCACATCTGTTTCAAAGACAAATTACAGTGGTATGAAAAAGTTTGGGCACCCCTGAAAATTAGCTATATTTCCATTCATGAATCATTCAGTCTTTGGAGTAACAACCTCATTTTAACTTGTCAAAAGATGAGTGGACACAGTAATGGTTTAAATGTCAAACCAGGTTTATTGGGAAAACAAAAAATATGAAACGGGCATCAAAACATTACACAGGTGCAAAAATTTGGACACCCCAACAGAAAAAAAAACTTTGTGGAGCCTCCTTTTGCCAAAATAACAGCTTCTAAATATTTACTATAACTTCCAACAAGTTGCTAGAGTCTGGATTGAGGTATTTTGGACCATTCCTCCTTACAAAACATCTCCAGTTCAGTCAGGTTTGATGGTCATCGAGCATGGACAGCCCGCTTTAGATCATCCCACAGGTTTTCAATAATACTCAGGTCTGGGGACTGGGATGGCCATTCCAGAACATTGTACTTGCTCCTTTGGAGAAATGCCAGAGTAGATTTTGAGCACTGCTTTGGGTCATCGTCTTGTTGAAATATCCAACCCCGACGCATCTTCAACTTTGTGACTGATTGTTGGACATTGTTCAAGAATCTGCTCATACTGAGTTGAATCCATGCGACCCTCAACTTTAACAACATTGCCAGTACCAGAACTGGCCACACAGCCCCACAACATGATCGATCCTCCTCCAGATTTTACTGTGGGTAGCAAATGCTTTTCTTGAAATGCTGTGTTCTTTTCCCGCCACACGTAACCCCGCTTTTAATGACCAAATAACTCAATTTTTGTTTCGTCAGTCCAAAGCACCTTACTCCAAAATGAAGCAGGCTTCTCCAGATGTGTTTTGGCATGCCTCAACCGGGCCCTTTTGTGGTGAGGATGCAGAAAAGGCTTCTTCTGCATCGCTCTCCCATACAGCTTCTCCTTGTGCAAAGTGCGCCGAGTTGTTGACCGATGTACAGTGACTCCATCTGCAGAAAGTTGATGTTGTAGTTCTTTGGTGGTAATCTGGGGGGTTGTCTTTGACCATTCTCGCCATCCGTCGCTTTTGTTTCTCTGATATTTTTGTTGGCCTGCCACTTATAGCTTTAACAAGAACTGTTTTTGTGGTCTTCCATTTCCGCACAATGTTTCTAACAGTGGAAACCGACAGTTGAAATCTTTGAGACAGCCTTTTGTAGCCTTCTCCTAAACTAAGATGTTCCACAATCTTTTGCTTCATGTCATTTGAGAGCTGTTTTGAGACCCACATGGTGAGACTTCAGAGAATGTTCAAAGAGAGATACAAGGTGCATTTAGCCACCTTAAATACCATTTCCCTTGATTGGATGCATCTGCCTATGAGGTTCAAGGCTTGATGAGCTCACAAAGCCTATCTTGGGTTCCAAGTAAGCACTGGTAGAACCTTAGAGGCATTAAAATCAACAAGGTCAAGTGTGCCCATATTTCTGCACGTGTGTGATTATATGTTGATGCCTATTGCACATTTTCTGTTTGTACAATAAACCTGGTAAACATTTGAATTGTTACTGTGTCCATCAGTCTTTCGATAAGTCAAAATGAAGTGGACAACCTTTAACACTGAATGATTTGTGGATAAGAATAACACAAATTTTCAGGGGTGCCCAAACTTTTTCATACCACTGTACATAATTTTCCAACCTTAAAACTAGCTATCCCAGTCTTGTTTGATGGTTCAGTGACGCTTATGATGGGCACCTCAGGGTAGTCACTGCCCAGCAGCAGAGCCAGTGCTCTGTCAAAACATATAACTGCAAGCTGGCTTAAATATATATTTTTAAAGCTATTAAAAATATTTTTTTACTTTTTTTTGTATTTCTTGATGAGAATTAACATTCACGACACTCTTCATAAGAAAATAGAAATGTTTTGTAATACAAAGAAGGACACGGTTTAATACATACACATCTTTCATGGATGTGATGAAAAGATTTATTTATTACTTTCACTATAAATAAAACAAGTGTGCATTAAAAACAAGCTTTACACAAGAAAAAGCACAAACTTGAGGAGCACCAAGGTTCACTCATGATTTAGTCAAACAGAGATTCTCTGTAGAAGAAATTTCAAAAAGTTATTACCAGGTTCATCCAAAGTAATTTTCATAGAAAGCACACAAAAACAAACTTCATAAAAACATCCTGGCATAAAGGTGCTCATCCAGATTGAGAGGGCAGCAGGGGAAACTCGCCCGCTGCAGCAAAAAGACGATAGTATTGTGTATTAAGTGAGGTAGTACACCGCTGCATCTCTTTTCTCCTGTAAACAAAGTGGGAGGTGTAACTGATGGAGCAGCTGGATGCTGGGAGTGGCAAGAGGTGGAAAAACATCAGTGGTTGCAGGTGGACATGATTTGTTTTATGAATGTTTGAACAATATTCAAGTTGAATGAAAAGCAGAAGTTTAGCAGTCTGACTCCTGCATAAGGTGGTGCACACGGGCGGTAGCAGCTGATGTCTGCACTGATGGCATGTTTACTGCTTCCTCAATGTGTACCGTTGACGTCCAGAAAAAGGATTTTTACTGCTTTAATGCAGAGCTGGTCACCATCTGTTTTGACTGTTTAAATATAAAGCTGGGAAATGTTGGAGAGGGTGCAAGTTATGGCCTTACTCCTTCCTCCTGCTTCTGCACCACAGTAGGAAGTGATGCCTCATCTTCCGTCTGACAGGAAACCTGATAACTATTCAAGCTAAAAAAAAACCCAAAACAAACTACGATCATCTAAATGCATTTTAGACTCAGTGGGAATCACCAGCTTCAGATGTTTTACTGCTGCATTCTGACAACGTTTCAATGTGACGTGAACGATGTTATAAAACCACTTTTGGCACATCGATTGTCCAGTTCCTGAGCTGCCAAACCTCCTGAACGTGAACGTTTTCAGCTACACACTCATTATCATCAGTGCATAAACACAGCTATAAAGTGTAGTCGTGCTGGAGGTCACATGCGCTGTGTTGTTGAGAGAAACTGCTGTGCGTTGCCGTGGCGATTCAGTGGCGTACTCAGATCCATCTCCAGCTCCCTCTGCTTCTGTAACAAACCCTGAAAACAATCTTGTATCAGATACAAGCAGCACCACTTTTTACTAGTTCAGACCAGCACACTCTCAGACTTTCATGCTGTTTTTTTTCAGTGGCTGCGGGATTCATGTCCGTTTAAAAGTCATTTTAATTCAGTTCACTTTAAGATACAAAGTTCTGGATTTAGCATTTACTGTAGCTTGTTCATAAAATGACTAAGGAGCAGGGATACTAACGAGGCATTAACTCAATCAAACTAAAGGCCATGTGTGTGTTTTACCTGCCGCAGCTGAGCCAGACCTCTCAGGATCTCCTGCTGTCGCTGTGTGTGTGTGTTGCGTAGCAGCTCTGGGTGGAGGAGCGGGTCTCGATGTTCAGGAGCAGAAGGCGATGCTGAACTCTTAGTAGGAGCTCCTGACCAATAAAAGAAGTTGTTTTTTTAGACAACAAATACACTGATTCAGGATAACATTCAATTTCATCTAAAATTTCAGTGATAAAGTTTTCTCTACTTTACACACACACACACACACACACACACACACACACACACACACACACACACACACACACACACACACATCTATTTCCTGTCCAGTTTCCTTTCTCTGCTGCTCTTTTAAAGACTGATTTTATAAAGTTCACTGCTCAAAAAATTTAAAAAAAGAAGAAAAACAAAGTAATTACCGTATAACAAAGTCAGTCTCGCTTCTGTGATATCAGTCTGTGTAGTTACAAAGTAACACTACTTGTGAATCAGTTTCACCTGCTGTTGTATGAATGGAACAAACAGAAAGAAGAAAAACCCTCTAAAGGAATGGTTTAGCAGGTGGTGAACACACACCATTTCCCTGTCTTCATCCTTTCTGGCCGATTTATGGTCATGTTAGCATTTAGCCAGTGCCCTCACCACTGGAGGTAAGGTGAGGAGGTAACTGGCCACTAATGTGCATGTTTCTGCTCAAACTGTCAAAAAACAGACTTCATGTTGTATGAGGACCCAACATCCACAAGTAGGGTTTGTGGTCTCAGTCCAACATTGTTAAGCATTTTCTAGAGCGCACCAGCATTGTCAGATACATCAGTGTTACGGTGCTCTTCATGGATTAAAGCAGAATGTTCTGGAGTCTGCAAAATACTCCAGCATGACCAGTTTGATGGTGGTTCAGTGATGACCTGGGGAAGCATATCCTTGGAAGGCCACACAGGCCTCCATGTGTTTAGCCAGAGGTAATCTGACCTGAATGAAATCATCACACCATTAGCTGCTGGAGTGGGACCTGGGATCCTTTGGAGATCCCTCAGGAGAACATGTGTTGTGTCACCAGTAGCATGCCACCCCACTCTGCAGGGAGTGCAGACAAGCATGTGGTGTCCACACATACTACCTCACTTTATGTAGAGCGGTCTGGAGAAATTCTACAGGAGTTAATCTTTCCACCTTTATTTTGAGTATTCTTTTGAACCCAGACGTCCATGTCTGAATGATTTTCATATACAATTATTCTTTTTATAGTATTTTCGGTTCTCAACATATTCCAATATCTATAAGATTTCCAACTGGAACATTTCTTTCATCAAGCTCTATGATGTGTTGTTTAAAATGTTACCATTGTTTTTTGAGCTATGTATATTCTTCTCTTATCAGTCTATACACATCCATATTATGCAGCATTTAAGTGAAGCATTACATTTCTGTGTCTAATTTCCACCCGAATCCTTTGCTCTTCTTCACTGCAAAATTTCTATTACTGAGATTGTTTCATTTTGTATTAAAATGCACCTCAAACGATTACTTGAGATCAGATGATAGTTTCTTGCTCTGTACAGAAACAAACAGGACAATCAAGTCTGCTAATGTTTCTAAATGAGATTATTATAATCTGTGTGTCACGTGATTACTGTTGGGAAACATTTTGAAAGGGTGTGTTATAAAAGGAATGTAAAACTAAATGATAACTTCTGATTTAAGTCCACACTTTGGACCTTTGCTGAATCCTGCACAACTCTCTCAGTCCTTCTTCCTCTTAATGAACTTATTTTATTTTATTTTTTAAAGCCCACTAATGCACAAAGGTCCTTTATAAGCAAAATGTCTTATAAATGCCATACTTGAGTGTGTGTGGGGTAGAGGTGTGTCAGCAGGTTCTAGTGGGTCCAGGTTGAAGACTTCTTCAGTGCGTACATAGGGAATGAACTCCAGGACTGGAGGAAGAGGATGAGGAGTCTCAGAGGCCTGCTGACTCTGAACTTTTTGTCTGACTGCAGGGGTATCAGGAGAGCGCCCTCTGGAGGATGAAACAAGATAAGATGAAAAACACCGTGTTGCATATAAAGAAGCAGGTGCCATTAAAGACTTCAAACTGTTTATTTGCTGATTTTTATTTGTTAAACCTTTCTGCAGGTATGTTTGATAATGGTTGTGTGTGTGTGTGTGTGTGTGTGTTTTGTTTTTTTTCACTTTTTTCTCTTTGAAAATTGTTATTACTCCACTTATATATCTTGTTGTACTGTAATACTGTGATAGTTTATTTTGTTTTTACAAATACTGTGTTTTCAGCAGCTTAGACACACTTTTCTTTTCTCTCTTTTTATTTTCTTCTTTTTTTTTCTTCCCTTTCATTTAGTTTTTTTACTTTTCCCCTGCCAGGTCCGGTGCTGCCGTATCAAGACTGATGATGATATCATTAAAAATAATGATAAAATATTGAGAATATCAAGGGCAGCCATGTACATGACATGTCACCATTGACAGAGCAAATCTGTCTGGCAAAATGTCTGGCAAAAATACGGCACACAGATTGCTGTACTGTATGCTGTGATGCTGGACAGGACAGGACAGAAAAGTGTGGTTTTTTTTGTTTTGTTTTTTAAAAAGAAAACGTGCTGTTTCTTAATGAGTTTTTTTTATTAAAATATAAGCGATTAAAGTAATCTACGTTTTAATAAAAACAGCTGCTAGCTCATATTGCTTAAAGTTGTGACAGGAAAAACTGAAAATGAGCCTTTAAATTTTCTGTTATAAGTGACAAAGGCAGGACAGTGTTCAATGAGTTATGAGTCGTGTTCAGTGGATTGTGAGGCTCAGCTCCCCTGAGTTGTGTTTCAGTCTGTTAACATGTCAACACAAGGTCTTTTTTTTTAAACAGGTGAATAAATTACACATTTAAGCCTCATCTAAAAGTGTGTTGAGGCAAAGCTGCATAAGTTTCCAGCCTGAAGACTGACATTTATTATGCACATTCCTGGAGCCATCATTGCCCTGCAGTGTCTGAAAAACACACTTCACATTATGTTAAAGCTGTGTTGAGTTTCATGGCACCACATCACATACTAGCAACTGGATATCAGCACACTGGTTATTTTGGTTACGCACCACAGTATGTTTATTGCTGATCTAGCGTGTAAATGCAAGAGAACATTATCGGAGGAAGAGAAGGAAAGAAAGTTGAAAAGTTGCAGTGTGAGAGTCAACATGACTGCACTCGTGCTCATGCCATGGACAGCGACGGATGTCTGATCTTATTGGACAACCTGAATTATGTACCTTTAATAAAGGAGAACAAGTGTTTCAAGATTGTGTTGTGGTACTGGGTTTGGTGCTGCTGTACGGTGAGCGGACATTTTCCACAGTATTTTTGCCCAATTTGTGATTCCAGAACAGAGACAGAAAAAAAAAAACTTCTCCGACAAGTGTCTCAGTTAAATCAGGGTAATGCAATGTATTATTTAGTTTCAAATCAGCTATTTTTTCTAATAGAAAATCATTCATACACACTTCTTTCTAAAGCAAGTAAAAAGACTGTGGGCAGATTTCCCCTTTCCATGTACTGCTGTAGCACATTGCATTACAGCCATCAATCTGTCTAACCTATTCGTCTATATGTACAAAAACAAGGGAGTCATTGTAAATGCATCAGTTTTACAGCATACTTTGAATTAGCTAATGGAGAAAGGTCATTGTAAACTTGTAAACCAATAAAATCATTTTTCACATATACTTTCTTTAGGTTTCAAATAAAAAAGACAAAAAACAAACTAATTCCAATATTTTTCTATGATTAAATCTAATTAAAAAAATAATCATTTAAATGTTAATTGAAATTGTCATTCGATAGATGAAATAGGCTTAAAGCTTATTCTTTGGTCTGCTGTGAGGACAAAAAAGCTGTCAGATCTCCTCACCTGTCAGTGATGTCTATGGACATGTTGTGCTCTTTGCCCCCAGTTTCCTGAAAACATAAGCAGTCATCATTTAGCTGTCAGGACATAAATAATCAAGCAGCAAAGAAAGAGAAAGATCGTCTTTTTCTTTCTTTAAATAAAAACAGATTAATATAAATTTAAATGTCAAGACAAATTCAAGTTTTTAGACTTCAGTATGAAGGAGTCAAGTCACCTTCTTAGTGGGACTGGTTCTGGTCTGCTGAGTATTGGGACAGAGACGGAGCTCCTGGTGCTGAGAAACAGGAGGCTCAGTTCTTGACAGACAGGCTCGCTCCTGCAGAGCGAGGAGTTCAGCCTGCCTCTTTAGACGACTCTCCTGTCTGTTCTTCTGCATGGCCACTGGGTAGCGCTCCGAGGCGGGAACGAACCGACGGCTGGGTCTGGAGGACCAGGAGACAGGAGCAGGAAGTCAGAATGTATTGAATCAATGACACTGGGTTGTTTACGTAGTGCTTCAGTTCCACCAAAGTCAATTTAAATATATGTTTCAGAATAAATCATTTCAAATATAAAAGGTTGATTTTAAGTCTTAAAGTTTATATAAAGCCAATATGATATTATTTCTTATTTTCTAAGGTTTTATTGTCTTCGTGAAGCACTTTGAATCACTCTGTTGTTGAATGGTGCTATATAAATAAACTTGCCTTACTTTCCCTAATGTTCTAAAATTACAGAAGAGGCAGCAAAATAAGTTTTATAAGGACATTCAGCTTCAGCCAAAATCAGAAATTTGACTGATTGTACTAAGGTGCACCTTTACCAACAAAGATTAAACAACTAAGTGTTTAATGCTTACATCTTTTAAAGTATTTTTAGTAAATAAATAGCCAGCTAGGTACTTACCTATCAAATTGTGCTTCTTTGCTTTGTTTTGGTTTTTCTGGCTAAAACAGCTGGTTGTCTTCAGCTAAACTGATGGCTGACAATTCCCATGTACCCTCCAACATGATAGAAAGGAATATTTATAGAGATCATTGGCATATTTCTTTTATTGTATGTTCAAGTTTTCGAGGGTTGAATAAGAAACAATATTTAAACCCATGTTGATTGATTTGACACACTTTTTTTTAAATGAATTATTAAAATATTGTTTATAGCGAACAGTTAGATGTCTCCTGGCTGAAAGGAAAACAATCCTATAATACAAATTTTATTACATGGACTGTATAGATGTATGACAAGACTCCTCCTCCAGCTGTGAACAGCTTCTTTATTTTACAATCATTTTGTTGTTTGACCTCACTTAATCAGTCTAATTTCTGTTCCCAGAGTCAAAACCAAACATGGAAAGGCAGCGTTCCTTTGTTCCTTGTGGAACAAACTCCCAGAAAACTTCAGGTCTGCTGAAACTTTCAGCTGCTTTAAATCATTCATTCATTTTCCGAACCGCTTATTCCAATTCAGGGTCGCGGGGAAGCTGGAGCCTATCCCAGCCGGCTTTGGGCGACAGGCAGGGTACACCCTGGACAGCTCGCCAGTCCATCGCAGGGCCACACACAGAGAGACAAACAACCACACTCATGCTCACACTCACTCCTAGGGGCAATTTAGAGTGACCAATTAACCTATCATGCATGTCTTTGGATGGTGGGAGGAAGCTGGAGTACCTGGAGAGAACCCACGCATACACGGGGAGAACATGCAAACTCCACACAGAAAGGCCACTGACCAAACCAGCCATGGATCAAACCAGTGACCTTCTTGCTGTGAGGCCACAGTGCTAACCACTGCGCCACCGTGCAGCCCTTGCTTTAAATCAGAATTTTAAAAAATTATTTGTGGCCTTTTATCAAAGTGACTGTTAATTCCTGATACCTTCATTTTTATTTCCTCTTTTTATTTAATCACTCAGTTTTTCTTTTAAACATTTCATTTGTTTATTTGTTTTTAATGCTCCCTGCACCTCGCTGTAATTCTTTAATGTTTTTACGTAAAGCACTTTGAATTGTCTAGTAGGATGTAATGTGTGAGACAAATAAACCTGCCTTGCTGAGTTGCGAAACAGAACTGGTCAAATAAACTGGTACCAGTGGAGACATACTGAGATATGTTAGCCAGGGAAATTAGAAATGCCAGACATAAAACTTCCTTCATAAGATAAACACTTGATTAGAAGAAGCACTGACTAAATCTGCTGGTCTACTTTTAATTTTGTGAAATCTTATTTTGTTTATCGTATTCACATGAAGCTCACATCTAAACTGTGAGTTGTGGGTTTCTACCTCTGCGTGTTCCACTCTGGTCTCCTCTTGTCTCTTCTGCTCTTGTCCGTCCTTGCAAACGGTTCATATGGGTCTCCTGGTGGCATACAGATGTTTTCCTTCTCCGTTCTCGGTGCTCTGCTCCTGCTGTTTGAAGGAGCAGCAGACTGAGAGGGAGGCTGGTGATGCTGTGCAGCGATGTCAGGAGTCTGAACTTCATCAGCTTTCAGTGGGAGAAGAAGGGTCGCTTCTGCACACAGAGAGAAGACATGCTGAATATGGAAATAAATAATACTGAACAGCATGATGGCAGAATTTAGATTTATAATCTAAATCTGCCGTCTCTTTGTGGAAAACAATACTTCCTAAATAAGTCTCACTCCCCCCAAATCAGCTGATGTGGTAGAGACCCATAATCTGTGTTAGCTGGCGGACAAGTTCGTATTACATATACAAAAATAATATTTAACTTTTTTCTGTATGGAAAGGTCTGATAAGATGAGTCCACAGGGACATTGCACAAGTGTCCTGATCAGCCTGCAGTGCCTCGTTTACAGTCCAGCATTTGTTTTCTTTCATCATAAATCATGCCTACATGGTGTCTTGTTTGGCGTGCTTCAAATAGGTATAAATAAGCTACTTTGCACTTCACTGTTACGAACCTCTAGGTCAAATACTTACACCAGACTGGGGCTCAAGTGACAGAGCCCTTAAAGAGACAATGACTACCATCATAAACCATCATAAATAAAGCATAATAAAGCATTTCAAATGTGAGATCCTTCAATATTATAACAGTAGTATAAGGATTTAGCAATGAAATCACTTGTGAAACATGAAAAGGACATATATGAAAAGAATTAAACCGTTAAGATAAACAGATTAGCTTTGTGTATTTTATAACAGGAGAGATCAGGGAAGACGTGGCTTTTATACATTTTATATTTGTGCTTGATGCCAGCCTCCACTCATGGAAAAGAATCAATATTTCCTGAAACAGTAGCAACAGTACTGATATCAACGATTGCTGTAGTATTTTCAGTATTGACTGCATTCAGTGTTACCTGTCTGGACAGCACTGTCTTTGTACAAGGAGGCTGAACTGTTAGCATCCTCCACATGCCTGGCTTGTCTAGTCACTGCTAAAAACACAGGCACGAAAAACAAATAAAAAAATTAGAAATTAATTCATTATAAGATGGCATTCACTTCTGTTAATTTGTTAAAATACTCATTATCTTTTCATTCTGGTCATACTAATCTTAAACAAACTGTAAACATGAAATCTAACAAACTAAAACTAGTGAACCAGGTCATCTTAAACATTTTATTGACTGTGTTCTATCAGCATCTCAATCAAGCATCATATTAAATGGAGAAATGAACACCAGATAAGACTGACTAGAAAGTCATGACATAGTATAGTGTTCAAGGAAGCAATTATGTTGCATCAAGAACAACACTTTAAATCTGTTCCCCTGTCTCCTACTTTCTGCGCTCAATACTTTTAATCAATACAGTCAAATTCCCAATAAAACTACATTATTCACCTATTTATCTGTTTCTAATGTCAAACAGCAAAAAGAGTTTTAAGTTGTGACCGTGAAGTATCTTATTAAGTTGTCATGACTACTACACAGATGTGGAAATGTACATTTAGAATTACTTCTGCCTCTTGAAAAGTTACTCTAATCAGTGTGTGATACACTGTACCAGTTCCAGAGACCTGGGATTACGTGCAAGTCTTAATGCAATGTAAATATGTAAAATGAATAAGTAAAATAAACTTTTTAAACAAGTAAAATGACTAAATTATTGAATTGTATTACTGAAGTCAAATCTTATTTAAAATACATTTATTTCCCAAAAACGTTCAGGTTGTTCAAAAAATCTTTTCCAAAAGGAAAATTCATCAACTATAAATCTTGATAATGTATTTCTTTGAAAGAGCCAAAGAACAAAATGCGTGGAGCTGACCGCCTGGAGCTGACCCCCTGGAGCTGGCCGCCTGAGTGTGTGCTCAACCACATTCTTTACAGCACACATACAGGAGACTGTCAACCGCTTAATAAGAGAATTAAAAATAGATAGCACTTGTCTGGCAATGACATAAATCTGACTTTGTTAAGGACTAACGGTCGCAGGAACACTGATAAGAGTGCTGCTTCTTTGTTTCCAGAAATTTGAGCTTGTGGCATCATTTTTCAGTATTCTTGCAGGACTCTACTCACTGCTGGACTCTGACATCTCCTGAAGACTGCCGCCGTTGTGGCCATTTTCTGGCTGCTCTGCTTGATGGACCGCCTGCACCTGAAGACACACAAACAAACGATGATGTACAGCTACAGAACTGTTTGTTTCTGGTCCAATCAGAAAAAATTTGACAGAAAACAGATCAGTGAAGATGTGTAAAAATTCTTAAGGTTGTTTTATTTATATTCCTATTGTCCCCTAACCTGTTTCATTTTCAGGGTTTCCAGCTTATATTGTCTCTCTAGCATCTCCCTCTCCAGTGCCACCCTCTTCTCTTCTTCCTCTTCCTCCTGTCTCCTCTTCGCCTCCTCTTGCTCCCTTTGTTTTCTGCGCTCTTCCATCTGCGCCTCAATTACTTTCTAGAGGAGAAAAAAGTAATAATTTAGAAAGTTTAGAGTACTGCTCCTTTAGCTCAAGTCCTTCACCCTCTCGTCTCCTCTTCTTACCTGATGCTCCAGCTGTTTGAGCCTCCTCCTCTCTCTCTCCTCAATCTGGACAGGGTCCAGCAGGGAGGTCATCGTCCTCAGATAGCTGGAATAAGGACAAGAGAAACTATTACATACACATTAAAATCTCAAGTTAAGTTTGGTTGAAAGTGTTGATCTTATCGGATAGAGATCATGATGATGAGCTTATTTCCTTGAATGGAAAAACAACTGAGCCCACTGCTTATTTCTAGGTGAAGGAGAATTGGAAAAGGTCAATCTCATGTTTGCAATCGACTTCATCTTTCCCTCCCCTCTCCTACCTGGTTCTGGGATATCCACCAGATGAATCCACGGTGGCTCCAATGACACTTTCTGCTCCACAGCTACTTGTTCCCTCCCAGACCAGGGACATGCTGGATGAGGGCTCCCACTCCCCTCGCTCAGAGCCACTGAGCTGAACTGGAGGGAGGGCTGACGGAGCTGCAGCCTGGATGGGAGGCCTTTTCTGCAGAGAGTCAAAGTGTGTGGCCCAGCACTCGTGATCCTCTGTCTGCTGAAACGACAACATGGTAAAAAGTAAAAAAAAAGAAAACCCAGAACTGCATTTCCTACACCCCCTCTGAGATTTATGCTGTGGCTCAACTTCACCTGGCTCTGTAGTAGTTTCTCTCGTTTCCTGCGTTCAGACGCCTCCTCTTTCTGGCGGTCCAGCTCCTCCAGCCAGCGTCTCCTCTGCTCCTCCTTCCTCTCAACACTCAACACATCCTCCATTGGGGTGATCTCCTGCGATGAACAGAGTTTAACCAATTTAATTATAAAAAGTTATACTATTATTCTAATGTCATGCTTTAAATTTTATATTTAAACTGAATTACAACAATCACAGAGAATGAATCTACATGTTCAATTCAACCAATTACTTATTTACTCCAATATAATTTCTGAAAATTAATCGTCAAGTCAGGTATGCAAAGGTTGGGTAAAAAACAAGAATAAATAGGGTAAATTAAACTACCGTACAGAGTTACCAAAGGTTAAAATTATTTCTTTGTCTTCTGCACAATCTCATGAAAGCTATAAGAGATAATTCAAAGGATGGCATGAAACCTCTTCTTCTGAATAATAAAAGTGCCATGGTGTAAAGGAACTGCCAAGAAAGTCATCAAATAAAGATCATCTTTTAATACTGTGTTATCTTGAATTCAATAAAGGAGGAAGAGTAGTTCTATATGACTCCTACGTCTGTTAACGGGTCAGATTTACCCCAAGTCTGAGGCTGGATCTGATGGCTGCAGGTTGTTCTCTGTAGCTGACAGAACTATGGACAGATAACACACTCTCTGCATACTCTTCAGCCTGAAACACACACACACACACACACACACACAGATGGATGTTGTGACATGTCTTGTAACAAAGCGATTATACCAGTCTGCTCTTCTTAACTAAACCTGGGGGAAAGGCTTAAATTTTCTCTTCAGTTTCACACTTATTAATATATATTATTAATATATAGCATTAACATACATTATAAATATTTTATACACAAATATTACGATTATCAAAGTTAACCCGTTAATGGAAATTCTTCAACTCCACTATTTTTGATGCATGATTAATATACACACTGTCTGCATAGTATCAGGAAGTGATGCAGAAGTAGTTCTGACGCAGAAATGGACACAGAATGACTTTTATGTGGAGAGTTTAGCTTTGAAGCTCAGAAAGATGGAACTGTGGACAAAACTAAGGTCATTTTTATCTACTGTTGGTCTGAACTGATTTACCACCATTGACACAATGGTGTCTGTGCAGCTGATTCAGGGCCCTCTTCTTCCTCTAAAGACAGTCTGTGCTGGAAAGCGACATGCAGCAAGCTTTCAACAGCTGGTTTGGATAAACTAAGGAAGTTGGAAACTGTGGTAGAGAACTGCGGGGAATTTACTTCTGTCCATAGTTTGTAGATGAAAGTGAAGTGAAGCTGTATGAGGGAGAGTGTGCATGTGTAAAGGGGCTATGTGTTTCAGGCTATGTGTGCACATGTAAAGTCATTCAACCTCAGGTAGGTAAATATAACAAGTAACTAAAATTCCACAATCTATTTCTGCAGGTACTACACTGCAAGTACATGACTGCCTACAAGAGTACTAAAACATAATAAATATTCTGCTATGGCACATTAGAAATAGATCAAATATCTGCAATTAATATGCAGTTAATTTCGAGGTAACATGGGAAACTCGTGATTAATTGCTTTTAAATATTTTGAATGACTGACATTACTGTAAAATATATAAAATATTACCAATATTTCTAGTTAAACATATGAAGATGAAGACAGCCAAAGGAAACGCCAGAGATGACGATGATACATGCTTCATACCTGTAGCCTGTCTGGAGCCAAACACTGCTGCTGCTGTTGCTGCTGCTTTAGAGCCACCTGTTCATCTTAAACCAAACACATACAGAAATGTTACAAAATATTTGTCAGGTACCATATTGCCAAAAATATTCACTCACCCACCCAAACTAACAGAATTCAGGAGCTTTGATCACTTCCAATTGCAAGTGTTTAAAAATCATGATCCTAAGCATGCAGGCTGCCTCTACAAACGTTTGTTACAGAATGGGTCGCTCTCAGGAACTACGTGAATTCCACCATCGTACTGTGATAGGAAGCTACTGGTGCAACAAGCCCAGTCATGAAATTTCCTTGCTACTAAACACTCGACTCAACTGTCCGAAGTATTAAAACAAAGCTGAAGTAATTGAGAACAGCAGCAGTTCAGCCGGTAGCTATGGAAGATGACAGAGTGGAGTCAGTAGATGCTGAGGGGCGTAGTGTGCAGAGGTCACCAACTTTTAATCACTACAGATCTCTAAACTTCTTATGGTCTTCAGATTAGCTCCATGAAAGTGCCTAGAGAGGTTGATGGTTGGGTTGTCATGGATGAGCTGCTGCATGTGAGCCATACATCACCAAGTGCAAAGTGTCGGATGCAGTGGTGTGAAACCAGCCATCACTGGACTCTAGAGCAGTGGAAACGTGCTCTCTGGAGGGGCAAATCACGCCTCTCCATCTGGCAATCTGACGGACAAGTCTGGTTTGGCAGTTGCCATGGTAATAGTACCTGATTGACTGTAATGTGCCAAGTGTGAATTTTGATGGAGGAGGGATTATGGTCTGGGGTTGTTCTTCGGGAGCTGGGCATGGCCTCTTAGTTCCAGCAAAATGACTTCTGAATGTATCCTCAGTATGCTATACAATTCCATGTTTCTTTAACTTCATGAACAGTTTGGGGATGGTTCCTGCCTGCGAGCCAGGGCTTCTTGTTCAACATCCGTGTTTGACCTCACTAATATGCCTCTGGAAAAATGGTCAAAACTTACAACTTCAAAGGATGCTGACATCAATAGGATGACACTTAAGTTTATATGCATGTAAAGACAGGTGAGCGAATACTTTTGGCAATATTGTGTTCGTGAAACCCGTCGGGAAATTCAGCTTTCCAGCAGTTTGCACAGTGGCATGATTGAAGACAAAATAAGAGAGAAGTAAGATGTTACAACTTATATGATTAATTCAGAGGTGCTAGAAGTTTCTAAATATCCTATCAATGTTATCTTTCATCATACACACGCCCAGAGAATAAAAAAAAAGTATGAAAAACATTTACAAGTTGTCCCCCACCTTTATATGTGCCTTTTAAAATATAAAAATAGTACACTGCCAGTAAAAGGATGCATGTGGTCAGCTTTGGCACACAGACCATGGCTGAGTCATACTAAAAGCAGACATTACATCAGGAGCAGCAGCCTGGGCTGTTGACACAAGACAGGTCGGCTCTGTGGACAGACACTGCTAATGCCAAACACTGAGTTTTTACCATCTGCAGTTTTTGCAGAGATGCTAATTCAGAAGACCATGTAAATGTTTTCCACATCTTTAACATTCCAGTTTTGCTGAACCAGTTTTTAGAGAACACTCCAATTTCTCCAGTCGGAACAGAAACCAATATGCTTCTCTGTTATTGTATCCAATTTTCCTAAACGCCTCTCTCATCAGCAGGGTATTTCTAAATGCACCTCATTGAATATTTAATTCATTATTCAGCGTCTCAATGAAAGGTTTGAGACTGTTCAGGTTGGAAAAAACAGATGATCTTAGGACAGCTCAGCAGCTTTGGACACGCTTAAATCAGCCCCAGTCCTTCATCAGCAGGAAGTTATGGACTTTGTGCCACAAGAATAGATAGTGGGACAAACGAACAGCTGAGCAGGTTCTCATGCTCACTGTGGCTCAAATTCCTAATAAGGCTTATAGATAACAAATTTAACTCCTCTATCAGATGGGATTCGGGGTCCATCCCTTTTATTTGTGATTCTTCAGTTGATAAATATTTTCTTAATAAAAAAAAAAAAGTTGCAGCTCATTGCCAAGCAGGTTGTCGCTAAAAGTGTTTCTAACACGAGACAAACCCTGGCTTAGAAGTTTATAATGCTTGTGTATGTGTGTGGAAGGATGTACCAAGCTCTCTCTTCCACTGAACCTTCTTGGCGTCGATGGCCGCTCTACTGTCTGAATTTTGCTCCTCCAGCCAGCTGAACAGACAAGCAGACAACCTGAAAACAGCAGAAACACACAGTAGTTTTTAGAATGAGCCGTTGTGCTGTAAACTTTTCTAAAGCGCTGCATGTCTGTCAGGGTATAACCAGAATTATTACGATATTTTGGTGGCTTTTCTTTCTACACACATATGGCAGAAGAAAGAAGAGTGGAGCAGTAGCATAAAAACAAGCTAGTTTTATTTATAATTTATGCTAAATCCCTTTACAGAATATTTTGTAGCCATCTTGATACGACTTTCAGAGGAATTCTGTTCTGCCAGCAGGAATAGACATTTCATAGAAAATGCGCTTACCCTTTGACTTTTTCTTGTGAGCTTCTGGTTTCATCTGTTCCATTCCCTTCCTTCTTTATTCCTTCTTTTTCTCTTCCACCTTCCTCCTTTATTTCCTCTTCTTTACCTTCTTTCACAGAAGAGGCTAATTTTGTATCAGTCTCATTTCCTAACACAAACAGTTAGATAAAGTGTGCAAGTTTCAGTCGCCCGTGTGATGTAGGCCTTATTAGTATAAGAAACTGGTTACGTTACTTCCAGTAGTACCTGGTGCCTCTTGCTTCTCTGGTGTATGCTGACCATTACTGGGGATCTGAGAAGTGTTGAGTAAATGTTGCAGCTGCTCACTGGTGAGACACACAATGTCCTTCAGGCCTGCCTCCCCACTGGAAAGCGTGTTCTTCAGTCCAAACTTTCCGACACCCTGAATTCCAGTGTTTTGCAGCTGTTCTGCTTTCTTGTTGGCTCTCAGGAGTCCAGTTTTGTTGCTTGGTGTATGTTTGTTTAATTTCACCTTTTATACACACACAGAGATGAATTATAAATGGTTAAATGTAATGCATTTAACTCTTTAGAAACCATGAAGACCATCCCGCCCTCTGATGGACTGGCAGCCTGTCCAGGGTGTCTCTTTTCATTAATTTTCATTTCTTAATTCTTTCATCCTCAACCATATAAAAAAGGTACGCACTCCACATGAATGTAGCTGGTCAATGTGGTGCCTGATCCAAATCACTAAAATAAACTAAAGATTATTCTTTTTAAAAAAAGTTTAACAATGACTTTTGTGTTCTCAAACTTCAAAAACTAGAATCAATTTACACATACACTTCCAATTAAAAGTTTGGACACACTTTCCCATTAGATTTAATGGGAAAGTGTGTCCAAACTTGTGACTGGTAGTGTAGATTGAGGATTTGCTCTTTTGCTGCTATACCAATAATTTTATTGCACTGGTGGTTCACACATAGTGGGCTGCATGTAAGAGATGATTGAAGTCACTGTGACTATTAGTTGGTTGTTAATCCTCAGGTTTGGTAGTTTATTATTTGACTTTTATGCATTTCTTTTTTCTTTTTTACTTTATTCTGATCTTATGTGCTTTTTCTTTCCTGAACTTCTGGTGCTGAGGAAGAGTATTGTTCTGTTGACTGATATGATGATTTGTTATTTCGATGCAGGTGAGCTGCTTGTAAATTGCCTTCTGAACAGAAGGACTGAATCTAATGAATTACTTCTGGTAACATTTTATTTACTTAATATGCAGTGGGAGAAACTTCCAAGCCAGAGCCTCGCTGCCACGATGAGTGTTACATTTGAGGGCACTCTCATATTGAACAAAAGACAAATGACATTCAAAGTGATTGGTGTCTATGTCAATCATATGCCTAGATTC
Organism: Telmatherina bonti; assembly: GCF_933228915.1. Classification (NCBI taxonomy): domain Eukaryota; kingdom Metazoa; phylum Chordata; class Actinopteri; order Atheriniformes; family Telmatherinidae; genus Telmatherina; species Telmatherina bonti. Next base: position 18,428,474 of record NC_136624.1, read on the forward strand.
TTTTTTCCCCTAACATGGCCTGATCCTTTACATCCTTGTAACAAATAATCAAGCACCTCAGGTAAAAACTACACTACCATGCACATAATATGAAACAAAAGTGAATTGTTAAAGCATAATCCAGCCCTTACCTTGGTCTCCACTTTACCACAGCTATCTTTGTGATGGTTAAATGTCTTGGATAATGTCAAAGTAGTGCTCTTCTCTTCAGTGGTGGAAGGGGTAGAGGTAGACGAGGAAGCTGCTCTCCTTGGTTTGTACCTGACCTCCCTTGGCCTCCCTGTCAGCTGCTGGGTTGTTTGTACATCTTCCACACAGGACGGCTGCCTGGAGCTCAAGATTTTAGCTGCGCTGGGCCTGATGGGCAGCTGCACATTAAAACACATAAAAATAAAAGTGACACATCAAATAAAAACAGCAATTCATATTGCAGGATAGAAACAGAAGAAAATAATACTTCAAAATAATAATAGCATTTGCTATAAATGACCATCTTGACTCAGATTCAAAAGGCCAATGTGAAAAATGGGTTTTAAGCAGCCTTTCTGACAGTCTGTTCCACAATTTCAGGGTCGCCACAGAGAAGGCTCTATCACTCCTAGAGGTGCATCGGGTTCAAGTAACCTCCAGCAACTGTGAGGATGACCTGACAGCGCTAGCCAAAGCATGTATGGTTAAAAGCTCGGACAAAAATAAAGGGGCCAACCCAAACAGCACCTTGAACAAAGAGTTGGCAAGTGATACACTTTTTGAACAGAAATGTAATCATCAGACAGCAAGAATTATTCCTACCTTTGCTGGATATTTCTCAACCCCTGCAATGGAAAGAAAAAGGCCAGTGAACAGCAATTAATATAAAACCAAAGAAAGACAGTCCTTTCCAATATTGCCTCTGCATACCTAAAATTATACAAAGCTAAAATTTTGATGGTGAAAATACAAATCAGTCTTTAATTATGTTTATATGAGTTTCTTTTTTTATTTGACTGTAGCTAAGGTATACACAATACATAATGAAAAACATAGGACTTAGTTATAATTATAAAATTAGCTGAATATAATAAATCACTATTTGAAAAATAAAAATGATAAATAAGGTCAGTTTGGGCTACATCAATATTTGTCTTGTATAACAGTAAGGCAATAAAAACAAACTATTTATTTACCTTTAACATATAAAGTGTTATCATGACCTGAAAAGATGGGTAAATAAAAAGCATATCATAAAATAAAAGAACAGCTGAAAGGTCTCACCATGACTGAGTAAAATCAATCTGGGTTTTCCTTTATCAAGTTCAAACAGCAGGCCATCACTGTTCAGAGACAAGAGACAAACATTTGTGTAAAATTTCCCTTTAGTGAACAGAACAGTGGCTTCTCAGTCGCATATCCATCCAACTAAGGGAAATAAACAAACTTATCATTAGCTAAATTATAACTAATGTTGCTACGAAGATCAGGGATGTATTATAGGAAGCAGAATTTATAAAGTTTATCCAGAGCTCTGAGTTGAGGCAGATATACTGAGAAAAGGGGTTGGAATCAAAGTCAAGCACATGTGGAAAATGTGTGAAAATACAACAACAAAAAAACAAAATAGCGCACAAGAAATGACAGTCATCATGAGGCTTCAATACTATGATTAAGTATGGCAAAAGACAAGATAAGGAGCCAAAAACGCATCCTCACCCAGATTATAATGTCTATTGTGAGAAGGTAAAGGTCAGAGAGAACTCAGAGATTCATACTAATATATTTCATACAGCAAAGTCCACATGCTTACCTCTCACACAGTTTGCATTTTCTAAACAGACAATAAAAATGAGATTCCTCAAAAATCCTGCTCTATAGCATGTTTGATTTACATGAATACCAAATGATTTAAGCAATTTACCTAAAAATGTTGAGCAAGTATCTACATTTTAAAATGTTTTCCAATAGTATAGTATTATTTTTAAGGTCTATTGATATTTCACCCTGAACTGCTGTCAAAACAATGTCTGAGAACATTTAATGTCTCCATTATCACTGTGGTGAGACCAAAAAACAATTACTATAAAGAAAAAAAAATTAAATCTGAGAAACATCATTGATAACCTCCTCCTAGGTAAATAAGCTCCTCAACAGATTAAAATTTATCCCTGAGCAGGATTTATTGCAGACATGTTTTATTAGGATGTATTATTATATTATAGAATGAATGCAGTAAGGGGCGTTCAATTAGCAGTGCACATTAAGGTACTAGTACCAGATGATTGCATTAAACAGTTAGTTTATCATTCATATTAAGTATTTTGTGCAATATTTTAATTAATTATAAAGAGGAAGAAAAATTTTTATCATGTCTGCAGGTTTTCAGCAGCTCAGTGTTGTTTTTATGTTGATTCAGTTTGTGTTTAGCTGATTATTACTAAAATCCTAACACCATTTGAAAAAAGCCTTTTAAAAGAGACGTTTTCTTGTAGCATAAGCCTTAAAATACTGTTTAATTCTCATGAGAACTGCAGTAAGATTATTGTTTTGCGGCGTTTCTTGTTAACCAACCATTGCCAACAACAACATGAACCCCTTCAGATTCTTGAAACGAAAAATCGGTGTTTGAATTCATTGTACCATTACTCAGGTTGTGTGTTATTTGCTATTTCATCGTTGGATGAAGCATTTTTGTCAGTTTTCTTGCGACATGTTTGCTCACTTGCTTTAGCCTAGCTAGGTACCGTCACTGCTCAACAACATACTCACCCAAGATTCATGCCGACAGACAATACGCAGAGAGATAGCACCGCGTTGTAAACAACTAAAAAATAACAAATAAACAATTCAGTTAACCATTATTAGCTTCAAAACAATGCTTTGACTGGCTGCACTGGGAGCCTCACGCTAGTTCCTGATTGGTCAACTGTGTAGGTTTGTTGCTGGCAACGACCAACAACACCATCACTGATTGGCTAATTTTTTGTTGGGTTTAAAGTGAATGGCCAGTCAAAAGTCTTCATTTGTACATTTTAAATTGAACGATAGCGGCCGATAACAATATTTACAATAACGTAATATTCTTACTATCATGTTAACTCTTGTATTTTAACAACTTTGGAATAATTCGTATACCAAAATGTCCTACGTAATTTACAGGGACAAAGAATTTAAATATAGCTTATACATTTTCCTAAGTGTCACGAACTACACAAAATGCATTAAAATGACCCCTACTAAAAGCTAAGATATGTCCAAATATTTATTTCATGAGAGTAAAAACACACAACGAATACAAGTCTTGAAGTCAAAATGGTATCTGGGTTATCTTAAAAAAGAGATAATAATAATAATAATAATAATAATAATAATAATAATAATAATAATAATAATAATAATAATAATAATAATAATATGAGGGTAATATGAGGAACACGAGTTAATATATAATCCATTATAAAATACCAAGGGTGTAAGCATTCATTTTTTAATAGGTGTAAATAAAACCGTATATATGCTAATAAAATAACAATATTTGGAAATAGCACCAATGAACAACAAACTGCAAATTAAGCACTTGGCAGCAGTAAAAACACTGAACAATTTCTTTGCTTAAACTGTTATACATTCTTTATCCCTTTTATCTATTAACAAAAAGGATGATGGTTGTCGCTGGAAGATTGTGGACACTGCAGTTCCAGCTGCAGCCTTTAAGGGGCGACAAAGCGCCACAATCCTGTTAATAAACTGTAAAATCTAAACAGGCTCCTCTAGCTTCACTGTAATGACGTTAGCTTCTTGGATGTTTTTCTCCGACGTTCATGAGTTTGGGTACCGGGAACCGATATCCATTTACTGCCCCGGTCACTAAATCATATATTCACTGTGACCTCTGCGAATGATTTCATTATCCACTCGGTGATCCTGAAGGCGTGTTGTTATTGTGACAGCTTGGTGCAATCTAACCGGAGACACTGCGTAACGTCAAACCGTGATGTTAGCCAGCTAGCATTAGGATCTTAGGCTTCGTAAACGGGAAAGAGACTGTCTAATGCTATGGTGTTTTCCGGCCGAGTCACAAGCGCAGAGCAGCACTTAAAGAAGGTGGAGATTTAAGGTGAGATGACGCGAAACCATGTGATATGTTATGATTTAAAGACTTTTAAAAACGAGTCAAGCTGACTTAGCTCCTTAGCATGTTGTCAGGCTAAGGTCAAGAAGCTGGCCAGTCTGACAGCTAACGCTAACTGATACCCGTGTCCATAAACGTGTAATGTGGCATCTAGCCACACAGCTACTCCTTAACACCACCACCATCTCATGTTTTGACCAGGTTATCACTGGATGCTGAGCTGGTGTCGTTCTCAGGATCGAGGTGGGTTCGTAAAAGTTTTAAAAGCTTGAAAGGATCTCTGTGTAAATATGGTCTTACCGGAGGTGGCTGGATTACGGTGGACCTTTTACTATTCATGTTTTGTTCCAGGTTATCACTGTAATCCTATTATTACTCCCCGACAAGTGAAAGTTACAATTTTGCTGGGTTTTGTTTACTTAAATTGCTTAATCTGTGCTTGATGTGATGTTGGCCATGCTTCTGAACGTGTTTATTTGTTGTGATATTGCTGATTCAGGACTGCCCTATCATGCTGTTTGACAAATGGTCATCATGGAGACTTGCCTCTCATTGTTGGTACATACTTCTCAGTCTTTATATATTAATTCTTGTTTATCGTCCAGTATCCTGATAAAACAACCAGTCTCTCAGAGAGGCAGACTTATTTTAGACCATTCATGATTGTATAATAGCACTGTACAAAGAAAACTTTCTGTGATGTCCTTGCCATATTGCCTCTTGCAATTGAAGTTTGCTGCCTCTCTCCCACTATCCATACTTCAAAAGCTTTGTCTTTATGAACATAAGTCACTTCATAAAAGTTATTTATATGTCAGCCGAGGAATGATTACATAATAATTTAGTACCAGCCTGTGACTTTTATCGAGTGATCAAAGTACTTTTGGATCCAGACATTTTCCCTTTATTTCCAAAGTTACAGAAGTCTATTTACAATACAAGCAGTTAAAATATGATCTGGAAAAAATATGAATTGTTTAAAAGTAGCTATTACAAACATGCTAGTTTTAATAATTATATCATAAAAGCCTCAACTATTTAAGGAAGATGGCTACTCTTCCTGAGTCTGTTTCTGCTGGAAGTTTCTTAGTGTTAAAAAGGAGTTTTGGCATTCACTATGACACTAAACCATTGGCCTAATCATGTATACAATGGGGTATTAAATCAAATAGATTTGATATGATCTATTGCTAAATTGAATTCAATAATCATGAAGTGGACTACTGGTTTGTTGAATAGAATTAGATTATAATGAGATACAGTTAATTTGGTTGAATTAGATTGTAATTGGACTGAATTTGACAGGATCTTGGAAAGAACCTTGATATTGATGACTTATTTTGAATGGGTAGCATAAAAATAAAGACAACCCAAGTGAAATATTATTTCTAACACTATGTAGCACAAGAAAATATATAGATTAAAACACACCAGGTGTGAGATTCTTTAAAATTAAGAAAACATTATTCATATCTCTGTAGCATAGATGTAATAAGAGCAGTCAACAACTGCATGCCTCGACCAATACTGAAAATGAATCTGGATTTTGATCCGGGTCTGGATGTAGATCAGCATTAAATGACACTTCTGAATTCTCATCCTTACTGTTTATAACACTAAATGTCTAGATTCCTCTCTCCTAAATATAGTGAAAATGAATACATTTTTAGGAACATCAAATGTACCACATTATTAAACTATTAGAATACAAGTTTCTAATGGAAAAGATTTATTCAGACTCTTAACACATCGATGAGCACCAGTTTTCTTCTCTGCTGAGCCATGGCAGCAATGCTGAAAAGATTTCATTGAACACACCTTTTTACCAGAGGGAAGTTGTTTCTCAGACACCTGGTTGGCAGTTTGGGACTACAACAGTGGAAACTTTTGGAAATGATGCAGAATCCCACATTTATTTTGTCACTAAGTCTTATCAGCCACTATGAATCTTTCCATGTTTGGTCACGCCTCCATTAACACATTTCTGCTTATTGTTTACACTTGCTCTGGTGCATGCACCCTAACCGTCATCAAAAATAATTCCTTGTTTATTCATGATGTATTTGTTAATGTTTAATTGGACTGCACTTCCTCATCCCTAAATATCAGAAACCTATTCATACGATAGTGAAGATTTTGACTAAGATGCAAGTGTCCATTATTAACTTGACAGGCTTATCTTCTGACAAAACTGACATGTTGTGAGTTGTCATTGCCATGGCAACCACAGAGTCTCTGGTTTGTGGTGTCAGAAGAGCCCAGATGGTAGGCATGTGTGGGTTTTGACTGATGTGACCTGTCTTTTCACTCAGATTGTTGTTGATAGGACAGATTGTTCTCCAGATTCTGTGTCTGTGTGTATTGCTCAGCTGCTGCTCAGTTGTGTCAAAGGATGTGGCGGCAGCTGTGTTTGTTGTTTTTTTTTTCCGGTTGTATTTTGTGAGGTGTTTTTAGAATGGCATATGTGTTTGTTGGGTTCACTGTTAAACAGCTGGATCTCTTTCCCTACTTTCTCTGTTCCCTCCAAGCCTTATTGTCCATTCTCACTATCTCTTTCACTGGCATTTCCTTTTTTCAACTGTTTCCTGTTCTTAATGAATTTCCTCCATTTTATGTACTTCATCCTCATTTCCTTTACTTTCCTTCTCCTGCTACAAATATTAATCATATCACAGCCTCACTGCTTAATTACACGGAGACCAGGGTCTTTCTTTACATCTGAAACATATTCCTGGTGTCAGTGGGATCAGAATAATAGACAGCTTCCTTTCCACTGAGCACTTGTGACCCACATTCCTTTATATTTGTCGTTTGTTTGTAATTTCCCAAATGAGGCATCTGCACCGGGTGAATAATTATATAAAACATTTTAAGAGGGATGTTGCAGCTGGTGCGCATTGTAAGATGTTCTCTAGTTTACAGTGTAATGCTTATTTTATCCAGTTTGTCATTCTTCACAGTCACACTTTTTGTTGTGATATTAAAAAAGTATTGCTTTGGAATCATTTCCTATTTAAGATATTAAAGCAATTGCTTGATTTCCATTCATTCATTCATTCATTCATTCATTCATTCATTCATTCATTCATTCATTTTCCTAATGGCTTAGTCCAATGAAGGGTTGCGGGGAAGCTGGAGCCTATCCCAGCTGTCTTTGGGCGAAAGGTAAGGTACACTCTGGACAGCTCGCCAGTCCATCGCAGGGCCGATAATTTCCATTAGTCAGTTAATGTGAACCTTTCCAAAGTGTAGAGCAGGGATGGGCAGATCCGGTCCTTGGAGCCACAGTCCTCCAAGCGTTAGGAATTTCCCTGCTCCAACGCACCTGACTCAAATTAATGGCTAATCAGCAAGTTTGTGCAGAGTTTGATGTCGAACTCTACACAAGTCCTCTAATAAGTCTGATGTGTGTCAGTTGTGTTGCAGCAGGGAAACTCCCAACACTTGCATGACTGCAGCTCTCACGGTTTGACTCTGGAGGAGTTGCCACACATGGTTTTTGGATCCTGGCAGTGACACTGCATAACTTTCCAACTTTAAAACTCCATGTGTCAGCCTACGTTTGATGGCATAGTGATATTTGTTTTGTATATTTCTGGATCTGTCTTTACCCTGCAGCATCCCAAGACCGTGAAGCTCCTTATACTTTATAACTTTTTTTCTTCCTAGAACATACCTTTAAAGCAGTATTTTGCTTGACTGCATGGCATCACACACTACCAGATGGTTATTAATACACTTGCCATTTTGAAGGCACACTGTGGCTGATATGGCAATCCATTCATCAATTGTAGCTTTTTATCTGGGCTCAGTTAAGTTATTATTTTCGGCCAGATAATAATGAATTAAAAGAATACATTATCTTATTTAATTCAAATAGATTTGATTACTGTGATCTATATACAATCTATTATCCAATTTTTGGCCTTCTTAACCTATGTCTAGAATATCCAAGGTATTTTCAGGCCAGCTGTAATAGGCCTCAGTTGAGTTTCCCCTATTCAGAGCATCTCATTAAATAAACAACAAAGGAAAATTCAGAAATAAAAAGTACAAAGCCATCTGGCCAGATATTGTGACTAAATTTCTATTCTGGGAGTTTTGCATTTAGCAGTTTTCATTTCAGAAATGCTGAGATTATTTTTCTCATCAGCATATATTTTCAGTTAACACGCTGTAAAGTTAATGTGTGTAATCTGAAGAAACAGGTCTGTTATTTCCGTTTGACGAAGGCGTTCACATCAACTGCTCATCCCAATTTGTCATAATTTTCAAGATGAAAAGCAGACAAGCTGAGACAGTACAGACAGTTCTTATTTGCTTGATTACATCTTACGAATTGCTTATTTCCCTTTTTTTGCAAAGTCAGACATTTTCTTCTGTGTTAGTCTTGTGGTTTATTGATTTTGGTTTAGGTAGAAACAGCTGTATCCATGAATGGATTCTAGGTGCCCTTATCCAGAGCTCCCAGTCTTAAATGTAGATAAGGTGCTGATACATCCCTTACCAATGCTTCATTTTCAATAAGTTTATGCCCCCATTTCCACGTTGTTGACTTTTGATAGATTATAATCTCATTACCTCACACCCAAGTCTCTGTTTATAAACACTTTCAGTCCAGTGTCAGCTAAAATGGGAAACACTGTAAAAAGTAAAAGACACTGTGACAGAGCAGAGAGGTTCTTAAACCTGTTGCTGAAGTTTTAGTATTGATTTAGAAAAGTCAGTGTTTAATTTGCCTTGTAAAACAGTCAGTAACTGTTCCTCACGTTTTTATCTCGTTTTTAGTTATTTATTTTCAACTTGTTTTTTGGTTCAAATGTGCTTGAATGTTTTAGTGACTAAAGAAGCTTAACTTTATTTTCGGAAATATAGAATAGAGTTAGGTGAGGTGTTATGCTGGACTTCAGCCCGAAATGTCTAAACTGTGTAACTTTATCACAAGCTTGTGTAAATGTGTCTCCAGTTTTCTTTTCTGGTGTTCGTCTTCTTTGAATACTGACGTCAAACCTTTCTTGCTTTAGTCCAAAAAAGTAATTAAGGAAAAACATTTCTTCTGTCTGTTTTTTTTTTCTTGAGGTGGGGTGGGAGGTGGTATTGAAAGAGGAGTGAAAACCAGTAACTCTTTATTTAGCCACCTCAGTAAGTTAAACTAACAGTTTTGATTAAACAGTGTAAGTGATGCTTAATCCATCATGCTGATAATATAAAAAGTCTAAATAAAAAATAACTCTTTCTTTTTCATCCTGTAGTAGTGGAAGCTGTTGTAATACATAAAAATGAAGGCTGTAATGATTTGTTGACAAAGTTGACTATATTGACAATGAAAATTCATCAACGCAAAATTTCACCGTTGACGCGTCATGTTATAAATGCCCGTAACGGCTTTGATTTTACTGCCGTTTATCTGTTTGTTTGTGTTCAAAATAGCTCAAAAAGTTAAGGATAGATTTTCATGAAATTTTCAGGAGTTGACAGAAATGTGAAAAGGAAGAAGTGATTTAATTTTGGTGGTGATCCGGATCAACGTTTGGATTTTGGAATTTTTTTAAAAGGATTCTGGCCTTTGTTTACCTTATAATACAGGCTTTTTCAAGATGTAAATCATTTCAATGCAATTCTACGAAAATTAAGATGTTAAAATGTTTTATTTATTTTGTTTTCCTTTTGAGGCAAATTCTGTATAGCTTGGATATGACACTATAGCTAAGTTTGAATGTTTCAAAATAAATTAGTAGTCAATTTTTAATCTTAAATTTAATATTCTACTGGTTCAGGAGTCATTCTTTTTACTTACTAAAGGACATTAAGTTGTGACTGACTGGGAATCAGGATGACATTCGGGTGAAACATACTGGAGCCTGTAAAAAGAGCTGCATCAACTGGAAGCACAGATGGTGGGCGTGACAGAAATAATTGTGACTAATCAACTAATTGAAAAAATTATTTACAGATTAGTCGACTATTGAAATAATCGTTAGTTGCAGCCCTAATGAAAATGATAACAATTGGTTGTTCAATGAATCACACCTTTTTGCCAGGCTGAGAGATTTTCTAGAAATGCTGAATGTGTTTCAGATTCACTACAACCCTCACAATTCAGCAACACAGTGGCAAAGTATTCTCATCTACTCTTAGATATTCCTGGAACTCTGTAATTGGCTCTCTCATCTCTGACTTACTGAAGGACAGGAGGATTCCTTCACACTCGCACAAACTTATGTTCTGTCAGTCAGAAATAGCTACTTAATCAGTCTGTTGGAGCGCTGTGGAGCTGTAGTGACCCTGCGGCTTTGTCACACTGATGGCTGATGACGTAAAATATGCTCACACAGATCCACTAAGCGGATTGGATGACTGCTCAGGTCATTCACCACACCTGGCAGGACACGGGGGATGGGGGACAGATTATAGGTGGAGTTGTTTGTCTCTGTGTTTGTTTGTTTGGACGGTGACTCCTGAGTGTGTACGATGGGAGTTGTTCGAAAGGAAAGTTTTCACTAAGCCTGTTTACGAGTACATCAAAGACCTGGGGCCTTTTTTATAAACATTGCTTACACACAAAATAGGGCTTGAAAGTTTCCCTTTCTACGCATTTGTTGTGATTTATAAAAACAAACATGATGTGCAAATGTGCACACCTGTACACGAAACTGTGGTTTTTGCACACAAACATTTTGGAGACAGGGAAACTGGCAGTGCAACTGGTAAAATGGTAAATTCATGCCACTTTCATCTTATGCATTTAACTATTCATATCAGACCTGTACCTTCGTTATTATAAACACACAGGCCTACAATATTATAGATATGTTCCACACCTGCAGTTCCAAGTATGGTGTCTATTTTTGGTGCAAGAGGTGCAGGATTGGCTCAGTCAGGGCCCCCACTTGTGGCAGATACATTCTGGCGATGTCATGCCATCTTCCTTGTTGCCTCCACTTTAAGATCTGACCAATTCTTTTGGACATGTAGGACAGACCTCTCCTTCACACTTGTATCGTGCAACCCCGCGACAATGTGCCTGGCACTCGGCAGCTTTTTGTTTATTTGTGATTCCACTACTGTGATCCTCAAATAAAATGTTTTTGCGAGCTTTCATGTCACCAGCAATCACCTCTGTGGAAGTGATTCGGTGCCATAATTCAAAGTAAAATATAATAACAGAAATGCTTTTCAATTTAAAGAAAATACCTTAATTTTTTTTATTCTTAAATTAAATGAATAATAAACTATTCACACTGCTTTTTTACTTCTTCAAGACTGCTCATTGTGGAACTTAATTAAAATGATGAAGAAAAGAAAAATTAAAATTGGATTATTGAGTATGTACCAAAATTCAATTTGAAATGTAAAATTTTACAATTAAAATTCATTAGCAGAAATGCTTTGTCATTTCAAGGTCATAGCTGCATTATTTGACTCCTAAATAAAATTACTAATAGATCATCCAAACTGTAATTCAGTTTCACCTTCAAGACAGCTCATTTTTATAACACAACTAAAAAGAAAACAAAAAGAACGTTGCTTTTCCTTTTTCATGCCTGCCCTGCAAAAAATCTTCCTAAATGGTGCAGGAGAGTGATGTCAGAGACCACTTTGCTTCTTCTCCAGCTTCCAGTCCAACAGTACTTCGCATCTAACACGATAGAGGTTGGTGTGCACATTCAGAGCAATGCTTAGATCCTATGCTGGCTGCTGCCACTTCAGAATGGATAATAAAGGTTACAACGTTGGAAAATGATTGACAGATCGCTGCATCTCTCAGGATTGTTTACAAAACATGCTGCGAGGTTTTGGCAGCTACATTGAAGTCGGAGGATTCAAGTCGAGGATTCATTGCGGCCGCTGACAGTCTGGTTGTGGCCACAGTTTGAATATCCGCGACCAGTCTGTCAGTGATCACGGCTGCTGTCCGAGTGGTCATACACTGGCTTCTACTGCTTTCAGAATGGTTACTAATTTTTGCTAATTGACAAACTGCCATTTCCGATGTTTATGTATTTAAAAATATAAACAGATATTCAAGATTGTCTGAAATTGTCTGCAAAAGACGTACTAGGATCACTTCCAGTTCGACAGTGTATTGCAAATCAAGGGTCTTGCATGAGTACAGCTGTTTAAGGTTTCATATTAAATATCTGAAACATGCGAGTATATCCACAGGAAACGAAAAGGACGTATCTCCTGGCAACAGTATTTATGTTAATGTTATTGCTGCGAGTGTGGTTGTAGCTGCTTCCCCTTGGCTGGGAAAGATTGCTATCATCAATTAAAATTCCTGTCAACGCATATTCCACCTTGTTAGTGGCCGCTCCAATGAATGAACAAACTGCTGGTGTGCCATGATGGTTCACCAGCAGAAGATGTGAATTGCCCACTCATTGCCCGCATAAAGCTTTTCATGACAAAGTAATACTCCTTTTCGGTTGTCTTTAGATACAAGTCTGTCTCAAAAAGTCTTCTTTTATGAAAAATTTTATTTCATGCATCCTATAGAAATACAGAAATCGAACGCGTTTCAGCAGCTCAATCTTTCTTCCAGTCAAGAAAATCTTTCAAGAATCTGTGGCACTGGGAAATAGAACACCTTCAATGAAGTTTGCACCAGTCTGTAATACTGGTTTCCTACTGGAAAGGAACCAAAACAGTCCAACTTAATGAAACTCGTGTTCTGAAATGAATTGTTGGTAAAACTGAAAGTCATGGTATTATGTGGCCAACTTGATACATTTGTTTAAGGTGAGAAAGATAGGTAGTTTTTTTTTTTTTTGCTACAGAAAGATTTGAATAAGCGTTTATATCCATTAATACATTGATATTTCAAATTGAATATTGGTGCATATTTGCTGGGGCATGTTTTGAAAATGAAATCCTGAATCTCTTTCTCTTTATCATTTAAATGCAGTTACACATTGAGCAGTCTTGAAGAAGAGAATCAAAATGTAGTGTGGATTTTTTATTATTCATTTTATGAGTCATGAAGTGCAGGTAGGTTCTGAAAATGAAAAAAGCCTTTTTGTTATTGCATTTAAATTTGAATCATGGGACAGAATTGCCTCGATACACCTTGATGTACTTCCATTTGAAATTTATGTTTTTTTGTTTGTTTTCTCCGTTGCCACGATTATTCTTACATTGCCACAAATCAGATGACTTGTTTATATGCAGAAATATTTCTAATATAGTTTGCATTGACCATTTGTGGTAAAATTTGGGTGTGTAGAAGGCGGGATATGAGCCAAATTCACTTGCCCAGCCATCCTGGAAAAGCTTGATATATAAAGAGGAAATTCCTCGCGTTTTTACGTATGCACGGTTTTATAAATCAGAATAATTTTTGCCACATGCAAATATTTACTCATTTTGAAATTTATGCCTGCAACATGTTTGAAAAAGCTGGGACAGTGTCACGCTTACCACTGTGTTAACATCACCTTTCTTTTGAACAACACTGAATAAGTGTTTGCAAATTGGGGACACTAATTGTTGAAGCTTTGTAGGGGAAATTCTTTCCCATTTTAGCCTGATGTACAACTTCAATTTGCCACCAGTTCTGGTTTCTGTTGTTGTATTTTATGCTTTATATTGAAAATAGGAGGTAGGACCTGCAGGCAGACCCTCTATTGTACTGTACATTCCTGGAACCACCATTGCCCTGAAGCATCCTGAGGCTGAGAAACAACATTTTCTGCATCTCTCTTTTTTCCACTCCGGGATTACATCACAGCTGTGTTTTGCTTTATGGCATTGTGCCACAGGTCAGCAACTGGATATCAACACACTTGCTACACTGTGGTTGGCTCAGCAAATACATACAAAAGGACAGTAATTGGATGAAGCAAAGGAAAAACACAGTCAAGGACAGAGCAAGATGTAAAACAAAAGTCAACATTGGATTGATTTTTACTCGCTAAAGAGATCTCAGAGAAGAGACAGAATGCTAAATTAAAGAGTCCTCGTTAGGGGGCGCCATGTGTAAAAATCTGATAAAGTTGAGTAGTGCTGCTTTTAATCTTGTATGAATGAAAGTGTAAGGCATTAAAAATGTTAGTCATGTAAGGATAATTAATATTCTACTAAACTTTATTGATATTTCTTACCACCAGTAATTGATATATGCAGCACTGAGGTTTTTTGATAGTAAATATCCAGAATAATAAAGTAACAGCATTTTACCCTAGAGTTATTTAAATTGCTCTCTTCCTTTAAAAAAGAAGGGCTGAAATCATAAAAAAGATTTTTTTTTAAAAAAAGGGGATGTGTGGATGAAGCCGATAGGCGAGGAAGTTGGTTATTGTGTTGAGGAGAAAGAAGAGGCAGTAAGTTGTCCTTGACTTTGCCCTCCACCAGACTATTTACAGTTCTCTGCTGCATCACACTTCATATGCCTGCTGGACACACACCTGTTATGTGTGTGACAAATTCAGTGAAGATGCACATAAACAAAGGGGACTTAACAGTATAGGGCTACAGATACAATGGTTATTGTTGGTGAATCTTGAGGTAATTGTTTCTTATCCAGCAGTTATCTCTTTTTATTTGCCATGCTGGCTCTGAAAGCCATTGAAAAGTCTCAATGCAGGGAGAATTATCTTTTAATACAAAAGACATCTAAAGTACACACCCCTAAATCCTCCTCTCTGGTCATCAGAAAAGACATGTCATACTGGTATCAATTGAACATGGTTAAACAACCCCTAAAAATCCCAGTTAACTTGAGCTTTGTGTAGGTAAAAAAAAAGAAAAGGAAAAAAAAGCCTGGTTTGAATCTCATGTGCGGTCTTAGTGTGAGGAATTTATATTAGGTCCTTGTCAACTGGCACTTCTGAACTGATTGCAGGTATGAGTGCGTATGGTTGTCTTACTTTGAGTTAACCCTGTGAAATACTGTTGACTAGTCCAGGATTTGTCCCACATCTCCCCCAGTGACAGCTGAGATAAGCCCCCAACCTCAAATGACCATGAGCTGGATAAAACGAGTGTCAAGAAAGGGCAGATAGGCAGATGGTATGCTGTATTTAAGGCATACCCTTATGAGATGTGATGGACTATGGGACAATTTCCACTTGAATTTTGACTTTCAACTTCTTAATCCATGTTAGATTGTACATTGTGAGCTCAAAGCCTTGCCGTTCATCCAGTATGAGATATTGTAAAATGCCAGAATCATTTGTTGAATTTTTGTAGGGGGTTTGAAGACAGAAAAATAGTCGTTCATGTTATAGGAGACAGAAATGTTTCATTATTATTCATACCATGGTTGTTGGATATGGATCTATTCCCTTTGGCGCAGTAGCATGGTTTCTATGTTCCAGGGCATGTGCGCATTGATTCCTTAACAAAGTATGTCGGTACTTGCTTTTCTCAATATAGATTGTTCTTCTGGATAATGGAGTCCGTCTTGTTATTATTGTGAAGTTGTCACAGACACAACAATGGTCAGTGATAGTTTTAATAACAACTGCTGTGCATTATTTTCCTTCATATATATATATATATGTATATGTATAGACACACACACACATACATGTTTTGGTGAGTTATATCACTCCATTACGGGCGTTACCATAGCAATGCGTTAAACAACTGATTCAGATCAGCTGGCTTTTGACAGGTGAATGAGAGAAACGTGGTGTAGCTTGACAGCTGTTGTTTAGAATACAAAGTGTCTTTAGGCCAACATAAAATAGTTAGCATACTTTAGCATATTTAGCAAGTTTGGTAGAAAATAAACTTTTGTTGTAAAATATCTACTGTGCGGGACCATGGTATAACATAAACAACGAGGAGCAGTGCATTAGACGGTTATAATGCAACGCTGCGCATCATGGTGTTCTTGACACCGCGTCATGCATTATAACCGTCTAATGCACGACTTCTCATTGTTTAATCTTTACATATGGGACATAGTTCCACGGACAAAATTCTTTTGTGTGTAATGAGTGTAGAAAATTGGGTTTTAAATTGTAATCGCACGTCATGTAGAATTTCAAGTACTGATTTCTGATTGTATGTTTGTAATCTTATTTAAAACACCACCACAGTCTGTTTTTGTAAGAAGTTTGATAGTATTGGTAACTAATAAAACACAGTCAATAACACAGTAGATATTTCCCAAACATTCAATTTTTCTTTTTCTGTTTGACTTCAGGATAGAATCACAAGTTAATAACTACAGCAACAGACTGTTAAACATGGAAATTGAAGGTTGGTTTTAATGATTTTTAATTTTTCATCTTGTTTTATTCTTAATGCCACAATAAAGTGTTTCTTCTTAGTGATACATTGTAGACTGACCGGATGGAAATCATGAAAATAATCTTAGTGTTTTCAGTGATGCCAGAGCAGATGTGACCTGATGTTTATAGTCTGCTTCTAATTTTGAAATCCATTGCTCAAGGGAAACACTGTTTTACACTCTGTGAATGTGTGTGTGTGTACCCATATGTGGTCTTAAACCTGCATCTGAGGCTCTTGCTAGGTCAAAAAGACATTGTGACTGTTATTTGACTTACAAAACCTGTGCACTCTATGCTGTGTAGCATTAGTTTGTACAAAGAAGTTGTGAAAAGTTGGAAACATTTCTTACTGAAGTAACATGAGGGAAGTTTTAGGTTTTGATTTTCAGCTTCTAATTTATGCAACTAAATTAATTATTTGTGATTGTTTTATCCTTTTTCTACCTGTCATGTTTTAAGAATAAGCTTTTCTGGGAATTATCAACCCTTTATTTAGAGGATATCTAAAAATTTTCCCATGAGTGGAGACTTCATTCATTATTGAGAGAATAATGGGTATTGATTATTGGGTAGTGACTTGCTGTTATGAGATCCCCCACTCTCGTGGTTTGAGGTTAGTCAGCAGACTTAGGAACCAGGTTTGGGGAATTTATTCAAAATCATAAACAAGTACATTACTGGTGTGATATACTGATGGGTGAAAGAGCTAGACCAGTAATCAACTCACAACTTTCATGTTCGAAACCAGTCTATGTTTGTTGTGAAAGAAATTGGACAAATAAAACAGTTCAGTTTTTTTATGTCATGTAGTTATTTTATCAGTGTATCTAATTTGGGTTTCTTTAAGGCCTTGTGTTTCACTGTGGTTGAAACTCTGTAATGGTTTAGGCTTGTGTCTGTCAGCGGACAACAGAATTTCCTTTTCAGTGTAAATTAATTTGAGGGCCCCTATGTTTTCTCGAGCAGTGGTTCCCAACCTGTTTTATTTTTTTAGAACCCCCCCTGCATGCCACTACAAAACGATGAGCACCCTCAGTGCTCTTTGGGGGACCGGCTTAGGGATCCAAAAACCCAAACTTTGAAGCCACTGCTGTAGACCAACATACATTTTATCCTTTTATCTATCAGAATTGCAATTTCCATCTGGGATTAATGAAGTATTTTTCATTTTTTTATTCATTCGATACTAAAACTGAGGAGTGAAATTGTTCCGCTCCAGATTGGCACTCAGTGAATGTTAGAAGCCAGTTGTTAGAAGAAGTTACTCATGAACAGGAACACATTCTGCTCATTACACAGTTATGTTCGTATGCAGTGTGCATATGTTTGTGAGATCCGAGGCTTTTGGACATTTGGGGACTTGTCCTGGATTCTGGTTTCTGTGTAAAATTTTTACGATGACACAAAGATTAGCAGGTTCAGATTCAGATACTTGGCTGTTTGTTTTATGCTCTAGTCAGTTTAGTTGCTTGTTCAGCTTCTTAAAAAAATTTTCATCTGTGATATTTACACTAAAAGTAAGTTTACTGAGTCTGGAAGAAAATGCCCACGTGTGTGGTTTGGGATTTATTCTCGGTTTAATCTCAATTTTTACAACACAGATTCTCGTTTAAGTGGCCAAAAATGAGTGAGCACAGTGCTGAATATGCACTAATTAAATTCAGCTTTCTTTCCTCTCCTCTCTATGCAGGAAGTGGAGACCCTTCCTAACTGACATCCTGCTCCTCCTGCCACCCCCCATCTCTGCCCCCCCACCCCCTGCCCTCACTGGGTAGCTGTGCTGCTAGCGGTGGATTGGAGCACTCTCATTGGAAGCTTTGCAAGGTGGTTTTTCGGTCTGGCGCCGCCTCCCCCCGGGGCCGGCGTGCGCTCCCAGCAGCCCGTGGTGCCCTGTGCCCCCCCCTCCCCGTCACTGCACACCAGAGCCCATGCCCAGGGTAAGACCAGGAACATGCCCCGTGTTAAAGTTGTGACAGTCCTGGAGTACGACAACTAAAGGTTATTATGGCGTCTTTCATCCAGACCACAGCAGGGAAGGTTTTCTTTTGTCACTGGTTTCAATCTGTTAAAAATCTGGAAACACAAAGACATCATAGCAGTAGTAATGGTTTTAAAGAAATGTTACTTGCAAAGGACTTAAAGATAAATATTTGTAAGGGTTTAAATAAACTGAATCATTTCCGACCAATAGAATTCAAAAGCGAGTCAGGTCTTGTGTGGAGCCTCAAAAAAAGGATACATGCCACAACATGAAAAGACAATTAATTTTAGAAGGACTGTCTAATTTTGGCAAAAGTCATGTAATTGTGATGACTAAAAAAAAGCATCTATGTACATTCAGACAGTTTCAGATATGAGGTCAGCTGAGGTGGCATTGGGAAAAGGAGACCGTCTTTCTTATATAAGTTCATCATGTAAATCAGATATTTGAATGTATCTATTGTATTGTCATGGCAACCACAAACACCATTTGATTTAAAAATGTGTTTGTTATCAACTTAAGAAATTATTAAGCAAAAAGTTGTTGTTGCTTTTTTTTTCTTGTTTTGTGACCTCTAGTTCAAGTCCATGTCAGCGTGTCTGTAAACACATTGAGTCAGCCTTTCAGAATCAGCTGAGAGACGACAGCGGCACTGGTTAGAAACACAAGTTATGTTAAACTTTCTGTGTCTGCACAGATGAGGGAGTCTTTTTCATCTTTTCTTACCCCATCAATAGCAGATTAGCTTCCACTTCCTGGTTCTGCTTCTGTTGAAGACATGATTCGCAGTGAAGGCGTGTCAGCCTTCGCTTGAAAAACTATTTTTGATTTGACTGAGAATCATCTCGGCAGGGGTTCCTAGAGTCCTATTGGGCCACGATGTATCCCTGTTTCAACACACCTGCTTCCATTGGTTGAATCCAATCCAGTCAATGAAGTTCTCCACAATGACTGATTAGCTTGAGTCAGGTGTGTTGAAACAGGGTTGCCTGGAAAACCTGCAGGACTGGAGCTGGGTATCTCTGATCTAAGGGGTTCAGTACACTGAGCACAAAAAGCGGGTGTTAAACATCTGATATTTAATTTTGCTGTAGTATTCTTCCCAATCCATTTTATTTATATGTCAAATTTTAAAAGAAAATCTTCACTTCAATCTTCACTTCAAAAAATCATCAAAAGACTTAAGAAACAAAGTCTGTGATTTTTTAATTCCAAAAAACTCTTTAGACTTTAACCTCATGTTCTTGCCCTCGCTTGTTTGTCATAATTCAGCTATGCTGTGCTGTCCAGTTGTGCTTCATAAAGAAAAAATGTTGCTGTTGCTGAAGGGGAATTGAGTCATCAAAATGGCAGGATTTTTAATCACAAACATAATTTCTGGAAAGTTTTAATAGTCACAGTAAATTAGAAATGGGCTAATTGTTTTATTCTTATTTTATTGTTCTTATTGTTTTATTCTTTATTTTGACCCTATTTCTTACAGTTTAAGCCGTGTGTTTTCCTCATGGGGATCTTCCACATCAGGAGCTATGCCTGCAGGGTCATTGCCATGGAGATTTCCCTGTTCGGGGTGGTTGGTGGGGTCCTGCACTGCAGCCTTGGCTGTGGTCTGGACTCTGGCCTGCCCTGACCTGGGCGGTTCCCATGATGACACCCTGTGTGGCTTCAGGTGTGGGTGGATCCCCCAAGACGTTGTTTCCTCAGTTATATTTGTATCCTCAGATTTTTATCTCCAGTTATGTTTTTATATTAATGTTTCAGTTTAAGAGAAAAACTAGAAGCCAGAGTTTTTGTGCATTTGTGCAAAGAGCAGTAAGTATTGTATATGT
This sequence comes from Telmatherina bonti, assembly GCF_933228915.1. Classification (NCBI taxonomy): domain Eukaryota; kingdom Metazoa; phylum Chordata; class Actinopteri; order Atheriniformes; family Telmatherinidae; genus Telmatherina; species Telmatherina bonti. The sequence continues at coordinate 18,448,631 of NC_136624.1, forward strand.
AAGCGTGACTGTATTTTGTGTGGGCAAAAGAGAGTGTGATCAGGTGTGTCATTAAGCTTTGATCTTTTATACTCAAGTGTGTGAAGGTTTTATATATAATCAAAAAAATATTGTTATGTAAAGATCTTACACTCCTTTTGGATGAAAAGTGCTTTATAAATAAAGTTCGATTTGGTAATGTGAATGCATTTTTTTTTCTCCATGGCAGGAGGAGGTGCGGTGCGTCCGCCAGGAGCCATGTGCCTCCCTCACACCAACAACATGGACAGCAAGTTACAGGGGGGACAGGGGGGAGGGGCTTCACTTAGATCACGGGGAGGAGGCGTTCCTCTGGAGCCTTTCATACACCAGGTGTGTGTGAGTAGCTATGCTGATCAACATTTACAAGTTGTTTTAAAAAGAAAAAAAAAAAACCTATATGTGCTAAATAACAAAGAACATGTACTCAGAAAATAAAACACCTGGAATACAGAGAGAAATGGGAAGCTCATGACTTCCCTTTTTTTTTTTTAAACTGTAGTTTCACTGTTTAAATCCATTGTTTTGCCCATTAGCTCTTTCATGTGTGTGTTTGCATGGTTGTAGGTGGGGGGCCACACCAGTATGATGCGGTATGATGACCACACAGTATGTAAGCCTCTGATCAGCAGAGAGCAGCGCTTCTACGAGTCTCTGCCTCCCGAGATGAAGGAGTTCACTCCAGAGTATAAAGGTCAGTTCCACCTCACTGACGTCTGGTATCAGAAGCTGGAACTAGTAAACTTTTCATGCTAGCTTTTTGTGTCAGACATGCTCCTACAGCTCTATTACACTCCATTACACAAGGTGCATGATGCTTTCAGCTACTTAATCCACTTAAACTGTACAAATATATTAATCAACAATGAATGCCCTAAGACAGGAATGGGAAACTCTGGTCCTTGACCACTTCAGTCCTGCAAGTGTTTCACTGCTGCCACACGCCTGACACATGTCAGATTTATTTAGCAGACTTGTGCAGAGCTTGACAACAAACTGCATAAATCTGCTGATTAGCCACTGATGTGAGTCAGGTGTGTTGCAGCAGGGAAACTCTCAACACTTGCAGGACTGAAGCACTCGAGGGCCCGAGTTGCCTATACCTTCCGTAAGAGCATGTATAATGTTTAAAGGTTCTGAAGATCATTGTTCATCTGCATCATACACAGATCTCTACAGTAAACAAAGATGTGTTTTCGTGTTCTTAAAAAAATTTAAGTAGTTATAAATATTTTTTTAAAAAACACACACCAAGGCACACAACATGCTGACTAAGACCTGAAACTTACTCCAGTGAAATAAGACTGCTATGTTTTTAATTTACCGCAGATAAAAGTCACAGATTAAATCTAAAAGCTGCATTTATGGCTCAGTACAAGACTTTTTGGACGCTATCCTGCTGCTTTTTTTAAGCTTGGTCTTAGCAGTTAGTTCCACTTAAAGATGAGGAAGCGGACGTCCAAATAATATATCCTTTACTTTCCAACGTCAGTTCTAGTTTGGCTGCCCTCTTGGTAACACACATGCTGAAGTGTTGCTACTATCTCGGAACAGTGGGATCATCATGTTTGGCCGTTCCTTCAGCTTCAAATTGCCACAAATTTCCTGAACATACTCGTTAATTAAACCTGCTTCCTTTCACCTTAATGAACGCACATTCAGACTCCTGTATGTCTGTCAACAGCTGTCCTATTATAACCCATTCATCTCAGATATCATGCAACATTACAAGTTAATTTACTAAATTCAGTTTTTGTGTATACGTGTACATGATGCCAGTGGCTTTAATGCATTTAAACACATCATTATTTATGTCTTCATACGTTATGTGGCTGACGGACGAAGTGAAGACCGAGCAAACCGATGTTAGACTGCTCTGCTTAGGAAGTGCCAAAAGATTTTCTTTGTTTGTCCTCTCTTTTAAAACCTTTAAAAATATGAGGAGGACCTGGAAGTGGATTCATTTTGGCTTTGGTTACCCAGTAAATCAAGTACAGCTCCAAATAGTGCCCTGTGTGCAGCAGAGGATGAAGAGGCAGAACGATAAAAGAGAAGGAAGTACAGATGTTTAATGGAAGCAAAGTGCTGTATCTGCTCTTCATCACCAGCTACATGCTGTAACTATTGTGACTGTCTTTGCTGTAGTAACAGACCCAAACAGATGTAGACAGCCAGCACACACATTTCTGATCCTTTCCAGAGTGCACTTGGAGAAATCATTTATGACAGATGGAGCTGAATAATGGTTGTGTAGCGATAAGATTTTCTTCTTGTATCGTCTCAATGAACCATTAAACAGCCTGATGGTCTGAAACAGAAACATCAGTTTCAGTCTAGGCTGGTCCTGGCAGGAAAACTGTTAATAGATCAGCTGTGACTGACTATATGTGCAATGGTGCCGTCAGACCCTAGACCAGAGCCTGGACCAGCGAGCGTTAGCTACTTTAGATCCATTAAACTGACATGGTATTCAACTACAAACACTAAACTGATCGAAACTTAGGAGGCTCTTTTTGGTGCTACTCCATAAAAACAGATAAAAGAAAGCTGCAAATCTGGAAAAAAAAAAAAAAAGGAATAAAGCCCATTTTATTCTGCACAGAATCTCCAAAAGTCTCACTGGTTGAGTTCAGGAGGAGGGGAACCAGTTGCTTCTCACAGATGCCAATCAGTAGTCACAAGGCAGACAAGAAAGCTATTACAGGAGCTTTAAAATATCAGAGAAAAGTTTCCCAAAGTGGACAACAGGACACTTTTTACACGGCCCAAATATAGTATTGAACTTCACGATGGCTCCTGATTGATCTTTCAGGGAAGGGAAGGGAGGTGGATGAGTGCTGAGTGACCATCAATAGCTTTTACTTGAGGCAGCTGTTCAAACTTTTCACATTATGGAAAGAAAAATGACTTCTTGTCATTATGGTAACTGTGTGATGTTGTTGTGTTATGGAGGCATTAAAGGGCCTAGCATTGAGATGAAAATGAATTCCCTAAAGGGACAATAATGTATACTGTATCACGTTGTATCGTTGCTATAGTTGTCTTATCATATTTGAGTCCAAAGTGTTTATACCCGTAAATGCCATAGTGACGTGTGCGAGTTGGATACATGTAAGCTGAAACAAAACACATTCTTGTATACTGGTCTAATGGAGAAATAAACAAATAGATAGCCTGAATATATTCAGTTATTGACATTTGAATCTGCATGATTAGTGAGATGAGAGACTAATTACAATGTAAAATATACATTTTTCATGTCAAACTATTGCAGACAGTTGTTTGTCTTAATATTTCTATCACAGTAGGCTTCTTTAGAAGAGTGATAGTGGTCATATTCTTTGTAGGTCTGTATTGTCACCAGTCCTTCCTGCTGGTGACAACAGTTCTCCATAAGGAGTCTATATTTAACCCTGGATCTTTGCCCACTAGCATTGTCCAGCTGATTAAATACCGCCAGACAGACAGCTGCCCAGGAACATATTTCTGAACCTGTCAAGGTTGTTTTATCCACATAATGTTTGACATTATCAGATGAAATTTGTCCTTGTTTGGCTGTTTTTGGAGGTGGAGGTTTTCTGTAAGTAAGAACACTTTCCAGTCAGTTCTTCTTAGTTTGGATCACATTTAATGTTGCCTACATTTTTGTTTTGGATAATGGAAATGGCTGCGTCAAAACAAATGTTACTTTTTGGCTTGATGTTTGGGTCTTATTCCCCATTTGTGAGGAAACAGACAACAGAATTAGGTTTGGACAAACAAGGAGGATGTCCAGTGTCTGAGTGAGCAGGGATGGTGTGCTCTGCTGTTTATGAGTTTAAAAACAGCAGCTTAATGTCTGGATAAATCATTGTAAGACATTGTTGTTAAAACTATATAGTTTCTGAATCACATTTCAAGATGATTCAGTACATCAGTGATGGTAAAAAACCAAGACTGGATGTGTTTAATGTTGATCCAGGATAAGATAATGTAGCAGAGTGGATATCCTATCACACACCTGGGAGGTTGTTACATGCAATTTCTGCAAGACTTGTTGATTGTTTACAAAACATTAATCTCAACAATAAAGCAGTTCTTCCTTTGTTGAGTTGCAAAACATGTTAAGAGTATGTTTTTTTTTTTTGTTGTTTTTTTTTTTTAATGATCACGTCTCTAATTTGTTCTGTCCTGCCAGGTGTTGTGCTGGTGTGTTTTGAAGGAGACTCTGACGGCTACATCAACCTGGTGGCGTACCCCTACGTGGAGAGCAACATGGAGGGAGGGACTGCAGATCATGAGGAACGTGACCCCCCAGACAGAGAACAGCCGAGGAGGAAGCACTCCCGCCGTAGCATTCATCGGTCCTCCTCTTCCTCTGAACACAAGGAGGAGCGGGCGGAACGGAGGGAGGCACATGATACAGACACTTCTGACAAGTAAGGGATATAAAAGGGAAAACAATCAACTTTTATCAGTTGGCAGAAAACTAATTATATCTTTTTGTAATATTTTTTTTTTTAGATAATTTGTCAATGAAAGTGTCTACATACTGTTTTATTACTGGTTGTCATTTATAAATAATTTTATGCAATATTATATCGGCGTAAATACTAAATAATATATTTGTATTGCTATGTCCGATAGGTTACTGAAAAAACAATTACTGTTAAAAATAATAATTATATTAGTAGCTTGTTAGATCTGTTTCTTTAACAGCCACAAGAAAATGAAGTCCATTTTCCTTTTTAATTGTTGGGAAATTTATTGGGCACTGAATCAGTATAGGATCACTTTTGTTCCTTTTTTTTTTTTTTTTTTTTTAAATATTTGTGGTCTTAAAAAAAGTGAACATTTTCTGTGACAAGCTTAGCAGAACATGACATAAAAGGTAACAAGTGTAGTTCATGTTAAGTGCAGAAATAAATCGAGCATATGCAAAGTGGCATTTTTATTCTTTAGGATGAATCCAGGCTGAAAGAGACTTCACAGATAGACCGCCGGTCAAATATAAACTTTTCAATCTACAACAGATGCTGCACTTAATCCTTTATTGGGCAAATGACCATATTGGATTACTTCATCAGACATACAAAATGCCTTTGCATGGCAGTCCGTGAAATCATGAAGCACGCAAAGTTCTGCACTCTAATCATAAAGATTCGGCTGCATCCCAGATACCCCACTGAGATCAGTCTTCAGTAAATGTTGATAAAGAAAATTGCTGTAAGTACTGACAACTAGCTAATGTATAACTACTGTGATTTTAGAAAAAAAATCCAAGATTTAACATCTTGTAATTTACTTCAATGTTGACACTTCAATGACACTTTTTCAGATGGTAGAAAATTTAGATTTCCAAGTATTTCAATGAGTGCCCCATAAAGGGTTAATGCAGAGGATCACAAGCGGTATTTTCAAAGCATTAATGGTCTTTTCGACTCTTACGTTGCAGTCTTGGAGAACTAAAGAGTCCTCGGCTTGACCCAAAGATCCACTCGGATGTTCCCTTCCAGATGCTGGACTGGAATAGCGGTCTGACTTCAGAGAAGATCAGCCACAATCCCTGGAGCCTCCGCTGCCACAAACAGCAGCTTAGCCGCATGAGGTCCGAATCCAAGGACCGCAAACTCTTCAGTATCCTTCCTCAGCCAATCACAATGCACAAAATTCAGCTTTTTTTAATATGAGGAAAACAGCTTAAACAGCTGCTGACTTTCATTTTTATTTCATTTGATTCCCCGAATACATTAGGCTCTGTTGTCAAGTTGTCCAAGTAAACAGTGATTTTAAAAGCAAAAATAACCATAAATAACCAGAACGTTTCATAGGTAAAAACTGTAATATATAGACATGTTTTACAGGGTCGAGTGAAGCCGGCTCAAATGGTATTCCTCACATGAAGCCAGCCACAGCTCATATCTCCGGCTGATGGTTTTACCAGTGAAGCACCTGTTTAATCATGGAGTGGAGTATTTATCTGTACAATACAAGCTACTGAATGCAGAAATGAGTGAAATTGTACAGAGGAGGCAGGGAATCAAGAGGAGGCTTGGTGGCGTTTGAGGCTATCAGGTTAAAGTTCATGTTTGATCTGCAGCTTCAAAGAGAGCAGCCTACAGCTGCTGGAAAACACAGCTGAGAGGAGTGTATGAGCAACACGCACTCTGCCCTTTACATAGCCCATTTGTTTTCACGCCACAAGCTTGAAGGTTTTTTTTTTTATTACTGTACTGATGCTCGGTGCGCTCGGAATGATTGGCTTCCAGTTTTGTAATATTTGCAGCTTATTTTTCTTTGTCATGAATTGTGGAATTTGGCGGCAAGGAGGTGGGACCCTAAAGCAGGACTTACACACTGGAGGTGGATGGAGGTAGAATGAAGGTTTCATTAAACAAAACTCACAACTGCAGATTAGATGAGCCTACTAACACAATGGAAAACTTAGGAACTGACAACTAACACACAATGAACTGGCAGTGAATTAAGGAAAACCTGGAGCAGACGGACTGTTGACAAAGCTGTTGACAGCTGTGATGATTGATGACTGGAAGCAGAGGACAGAAAGTAAAGCCAGCTGAATACACAAAGAGAAAAACTATACAAAATAAAACAGGAAACAAGACAGAACTAAAAATAGACAAAAGACTAAAAACTATGAAATCACAGTTGTTTATTGTCATTGAACCAGTGTCCCGGCACAACACCAAAACTTCCAGTATAACCCGTCCAAACAGGCAGACTTGAGCGAAATATATTTTGGTGTCACATTTAAAAAAAAAAAAAGGTAGAAACACTGGGACAGGGTTACTCATTCCAGTCCTACAAGATCCACAATGCAGCAGGTTTTCTGTGTTCCTGCTTCTGCAACTGTGTGAAGCAGCTGCTGTCTTTACTCATTTATTACTGCATTTAGTCCCTTGTTCTGTTCAGACGACCAAACAGATGCTTCACTGCTAATACCATCCAAATGGCCATGACATGCTTATTTCCATCCGGGAATCCTGGTAGAAAGAGTTTCAGAAACAAATGAAATAGGAAAAAATAAAAAAGTAACAAAGGAAAAACAGCAAAAGAAACAATATATTAAGCTGTATAGATGTAATATTTAATTAAATTATGTTAATAGTGAAAGTGAAACGATCTTTGTGATCAATCATTTCTTTCAACTCTGATCGATTCCTTAATGTGCAAAATGACTAAATTTTATCATTGGCAAACAATACTGAATCTATTCATTTCATTAAAATAATGATACTTTTTTTTTAAAAACTGAAAACTTTACAACAAAATTCTTAGATTTTGCGGTTCTGTATACTGGCATGTGCACTATATTTATTCCTTCAATTTAGTTTAAGTTGAGTTAATGTTTCTTTGCACTTACTAATTGAACTATATTGAAAAGAATTAAAAATACATAGAATCTGAAAACAACTTCAACAGGTGCTGGGATCGCTTGCTCCTTAACCGCTGCATTTTAACCAGAATTCCTGTTGTTGGAGAACGTTGTTCACCACTTCTCATACCCCTGCATCCTGGACCTGAAGATGGGCACCAGGCAGCATGGAGATGACGCCTCTGAGGAGAAAGCAGCCAGACAAATGAAGAAATGTGAACAGAGCACTTCAGCAACGCTGGGAGTCAGAGTGTGTGGCATGCAGGTAGAATGACAAGACGCGCTGCTGCGTTTTGGTGAGGCAGTCGCATAGACTCTTTTATCGTTCGTACCAAACTGAATGCCGCGCTTCACCAAGCTAAAGTAGGTTGAATCACACTGTAAGAGCAGTGTGTGTTTTGAAAAATGTTAAAGCATTGGCTTGTTGTTCAATTTGTATGGTTTTTTTTTGTCCCTGTTTTGTTTCTGGATAGATTATAGATCTCATAACGCATTAAAAAAACATGCAGCCTCATATCAGCAGCGCTACTGCTAGCACAACCTTCAGTGCTGCCCATTTTCCAGAATATATTTCTACTTCCTCTACTGTTACAGCAACAAAGGACTTGATGACAGCTATTGCTCTGACATTCGGGATTTTGCTTAAATAAAATGTTGGTGTTCAGCGTTAATGTATAATTTTCTAATTAGGAAAAGTTGTGCATTTGTTATAAAATTGGATTTTTGAGGTGCTATCTGCTTGTCTCTGCAGGTGTACCAGCTAAACACCGGTCACTACCTCTGCAGGAACAAGTACTACGGCCGTGGCCTGTCGATAGAAGGCTTTCGCCAGGCCCTCTACCAGTACCTGCACAACGGAAAGGGCCTGAGGCAGGACCTCTTAGAGCCAATTTTGAATAAGCTTCGCAGCCTGAAGGCAGTGCTAGAGAAGCAGGCGTCTTATCGCTTCTACTCATCCTCACTGCTCATCATCTATGAGGGAAAGGTGAGTCTGGGTTTAACATGCTTGTATTGTTGTCAGAGGAAATTTTTGTATTTGATGACGTGTTGCTGAGTTAGTCAGATGGGTGAGAAGCATCAAACAGATGATATCTTGAACATTAATAATTATAACAACAGTTAAAATCCTTGATTTTATACAAAATCATGCCTTAACTTAAAGTTGCCCATGTGATGTGATAAAAGCTGTCTCAGCAAGTATCAAACACAATTGATCATCCATTTATTAAATCTGTTTTAGCCATATAAGGGTTGTGTGGACATAAGAAGACCTTTCTTGGAAATAGATTCAACTAAATCTGCAAGTCAAATCATCTATTCTGTCTTTTTATGGAAAAAGTGACTTGTTTTATTTGCTTCTACGCAGAGCATATATTGCTACTACTCAAATTAATACTGTACAAACCCGTCTTAACTACTTTATTTTGCCTGTGAATAAACACATGGATGCATCTCACTGAAGCATGAAGTCACATGAATCATCTTTGCATTGTAGAAACCGCCTGTGGAAACCAGGAAATCACACAGATAGTCTATTATAGTTTATGTACACATCTATGTGTAGATGTGGTGTGGTAGATTTCTAAAGTTTTCAGAATTTCCACTTGTTGAAATTTGAAGGCAATATAAACCATATTATAGAAGCAACTCAATAACTGTTTTAATGGAGCCAAATATAGCGATTGCAATGAGTTTGAAAGCTCTATTGGAAATAAAAATGATCCATGTATACACCTTGTTCTGGAGGAAAAATATCAAACTGAAAGGATTTTTGTTCGTTTTCACAGGAGTATAAGATTTCTTTTCCCAAATCGATCATGGTATCATGTAAACACTGAATCACACAGTTGTCAGGTAACGTTCTTAAAGCGCACGGTCAGACTAGACGTATATGTGCAACGATTAACGTTCCCTCACTTGAGAAGAGGGCGGTGAACAAACAAATTCATTGGACAGCAGCATAAAGTTTTTTTTTTTATTTCACATTCTGTCTCTATGCCAGGGATCCTCAATCCTGGTCCTAGAGGGCCAATGTCCTGCAGGTTTTCCAAGTATCCTTTCTGTAACATACCTGACTCAGACAGGCTCTCCGCATGTCTGCTAAATACACATTGATTTGTGTCAGGTGTGTTGAAGCAGGGACACTTAAAAAGCCTTAAGAACATCAGACCTTGAGGACCAGGATTGAGGATACCCGCTTGCAGGAGGAGCACACGACTATCAAGTTGTTGAATGAAAGTACTGCAAAAATCACAAAAGCTGTGACGATCAGTTTGTAGACCTGTAAATGTAGTGATGTAAACATCTCTCTGCACGTCAGGCAGGACCATTCTGCTTAAATGTTACCACATATATACATCAGATTGAAATGGATTATTTCCAATGTAAACAGCAGCCTTGAAATCTTAAATCGGGACGAATCCAAACTGAATGGTGTAAAAGTCTCCATGTAAACATGGCGAATGTTTTTAATCACAAATGTTTCTTTAAAGTCTTTAAAATCAGTGGAAGAGTTCAGTGGATGGATGATGTATTATGTTACAGTGTTCATATGAAATGCAGGGATTTTCATAAGTCATCCCAGTTCAGCAGGTAAATCTTTTTAAAGATTTTAAAGCTCCTTTAGAAGACCTAATAAAGCTCTCAAATGATTCTTTATATTGTATTACATGGTGCTTCTATTTTAGCCATATAGAACACAAATAAATGATCTGTGAATGAACTTTCTTTGATTCAGTGTTTTCAGAAAATCTTTCAAACTGAAAACTGGACACAGAAAAACAACAAACAAATCAAATGAATATAGGCCAAAGTCTAAACTTTAGATAAAGAGGCAAATATTTTTACCTTATAAGTTGTGCACTCAATTTTTCAGTCTCCAATATCACTGAGCCTGCAGCTAGTCTACACTTGCCGTCTTGCAAGTGTCTGCCCTCTTGCTTCTTTCACTCGATGATGTGAGCCTGATGTCAAAACTTTTACAGAACAGCCAAAGAAAGAAACTCACCAAAAAGATCAGTAGGCTGAAGCAAAGCTGCAGAATCAGCTGCTACATCACTACATAGAAACTGTGTTATGATGCTAAATAACAGTTCGCTGTGAACACAAAGTTCATTACAACTTAGAATATGAATTTCTGCCAGGATGTCTTCAGGTTTTAAAGCTGAAATATTTTTCATTTTAAGTTTGAGTTGTTCTGTTCTTATATTTTGTATTTGGTGGCGTCTGCAGGAACCTGAGGGCCCTTCAGTCCTCACCTCGGGACAGCATGCAACCTGGCAGCAGAAGATTCCTGGAGCCACCATAGAGTCCAGTTGTGTTCCAGGACCCAATGCCCCCCCTCCATCAGATGTTCCCTGTGAAACGGACGCTATCCAGAACCCCGATCCATTGTCACTGTCATCTCAGGGACCTGGACATGTGGCCCCACCTCTGCCCTCCCCTCACCCGTCCACGCAAACCCTGCTCATCAAATCAGATTGCCGCTCCTTTGTCCCCCGCCCCCCCTCACCTCACGCACATCCAGACTCCTCCTCCTTTTCCTCAGCTCCCAGTTTAATTTCCCCTCCCGCTCCGCTGGGGAAAGAGCCTCCCCTGGTGGATGTTCGTATGATCGACTTCGCTCACTCCACCTATAAGGGTTTCCGTGGTGACACAGCAGTACATGATGGGCCAGATCGGGGCTACGTGTTCGGACTGGAAAGCCTGGTCAATATTCTGGAGAGCCTTCGAGATGACAACCTGCCATAGCTCAGATCGCACTAACACACACGTACACACGTACACTCACATTTACACTCACACACTTGTGAGTTAGTTCAGGTTGAACCAGTGGCTCAGGTTGTGCCACAGTACTCTCAAACAAACTGAAACACTGATACACCTCAGCTGTAAATAAGGAACAGGGTTCATCAGGACATCACCATGGCAACATGGGCATTCTACAGTCAAGAAGTTACTAGAGCAGCAGCAGCTAGGAGGTGAGACTGTGGAGCCAAGATGGCTACAAATTACAAGGATGCAAAGATGATAAGGAGAACATCTGCATCAAAAAAAAAACAAAAAAACACAGAGTTTGGATTTCTATTATTCTTTTGAGGACCTGATTGACATCTTACATTCCCTAAACTTAACAATCACAATTTTATGTCTAGCCACAAACCCTTACCATGTTCTGGTAACATTTAAACTGCTGGGAAATTACACAACGCGTTGCAAAGCCACCTGAGCTTTCATGGCATATTTTTCCGCTGATAGATGTAATATCCATTGCCGTATTGTTACCAGAAAAGATATTAACGTTTCATCTCCTGTCAGCTGAGGTAAAACCACATTTGACTGATTTCATTTTCTGTAAGAAGTTTTGAAAACAAATAGAAGAAACACCTTTTAACACAAGGATGTCTCTCTGCGATGTAAAATACAAGAGGACAAGTCAGATCGTGAAAGAAAGGAAGTCATTTGTAGGCTGTAATTATCAAGGCATATAAATATCTTCACAGCTGTTTTCAAATTTCCTAATTTAAAAACTTATCTGCCACATGTTGGATTTTGAAACTCAGACAGCAAGGTAACAATAACAGACATTTGAAGGACATCCTAACTCCCCAAAATGTAAAACTCAAATTGGTTCTCACAAGTATAGATAGATGCACACACATCTTGGGAGCAGTTGTTGGTTGAGCTGTTTGACAGCACTGTGCGACAAAAAGTCCTCTCTGACTGACCTTTCATCTGAATCCCAGGGACTGCCACTGAAGTTAACCAATGCTCACTTTACCTATTGCCTTCACACTCCATGATCCCTGTGCCCACCTCCTCCTCACTCCGATGTCTCTACCAAAACCAAACCTGGACAGGTGAATGGACTCTTTTAGTATTGGAGCAAAAATGCAGTCAGAAACAAATCCAAGCATGTGTTAAAGCAATAGATGGTGAAGAGACACGGGGACTACTTCCTTTTACCGTTCAAAGCGCAGCATCGTCCACAGGAAAGGAAGGCGGCGATGAAGTGCAGCAGAAAAGATCCATGTAAATGTATAAAGAGAATATAGATACTTTTTTAAACAATGTTTGTCCATTTTGGTAATCGATTCTAAAACAATTAGTAGTCAGTGTCCTGTGACATCATCTTCTGGTTTATTGTGTAATATTGGAAGCATAAGTGGCACTTTCCCAAATCTGGCATGGTGGTACTCAGATGTTTATTTTTATTATTGTCGGCAAATCTCATGAAAAGTTCAAAAAGGGCACAAACAGTTATTATTATGCTAGCAAGCTCAATTTTTGTATTTGCTGTTGCAAATACTAGAACAGTAAACGTGCACTTACCTGGAGCTAAAGTACTTAAAGGAGCTGTTGTTAACAGAAAAAAACTACAGGGCCCAGCTGCTTCAGAAAGTTTCTGTACTACAAACCAAAAGATTTTATTATTTCTCCTGGAGCTTTAGTAGCTTTTACTTTATTTGTCATTTAAATGCTTTAAGTGTTTATCATTTATTTTGTAAGTACAAAATAACAAATACGAACCACTGAATGGGCCTCAAATTAGCCTTTTTTTTTCTTTAGATTAGACGATGGCATTGTGATGATGCAGGAAAAGAAAAAAAACGGATCAAAAGATCCAGAAACAGGAACTTGTTGGACCTTTCCGTTAGGGTTGTGTTGTTTGTTTTGAATGTTTTGTCTTCTCATGGGATTTGTTAACAGACTAAAAAAAAAAAAAGAAAGAAAGAAGAAGAAGAAAGATTAAAAGGGTTGTGCCACCTTTATTTGTCAGGGTGGAAAGATATGGCAGAATAATAAATCTATTTCTATGAATGATATTTTTCTGATATAATACATATTATTGTGATAATAATAACTGATGATAAAGAAGAATGTGTGCAAAAATCACAAAATTTTTGCAGACACACACACACACACATATATATATATATATATATATATATATATATATATATATATATATATATATATATATATATATATATATATATATATATATATATATATATATATATAATATCCTGTAGCTGTCAGCAGTGGCAACAGTGCCTCACTTGCTCTCATGTGATTGGCTAACGCTGTCTAGACAGAACCAATCAGATTTGTCCATTTATGCTTCCTTTATAAATGACCTGAGGCTGGCCTTGATGCAGCGCTGCCCCCTGCTGGACAGCAACAGTAACTCAACCCCAGGAGCTGGAATAAAAGAGCTCAGATAATATTTTATTTTTGGTTTCACAAGGTAATAATTTATTTTTTCTATTGTACCGTAACCAACAAGTACGGGTAAATGTTTTGTTTTTTACGTGTTTCCCCTCTAAATGTATAAAATGTAAAGAAATTAAGAGACATTATGTGTGAAACGTTGGGAGTATAATGAGCAGTATTGTAAGAGCTTACTCAGGTTTTCAGTCCAGACTTCAGTCCACTAACTAAGCACTTCTGCCTGATGTGAAACTGTTGCTCTGGTGGGAAGCTCTGTTCAACATGTGTGTGTGGGTGAGGGTATTAGAAAAGATGTAGACGGCATCTTGAGTCTTGTTTGTTTCACTTCACATCTGTCTAATTGGTGAAGAAGTGCATGCACATTAAGGTCCTCCCGCCATGTCAAGCGTCCTTGTTTCAGCTCTCACAAAGTCTCGAGCTGCAGTTGTGATGTGACCTCTGAGATCGTCATGGATATTAGCCTCAGTGATTGATGGGTGTTGTTTAGCAGCATTTTTCTGCATCTGACATCATCCTGACTGTTTGTTAAAACAGTAAAAGTAAGTGAGATTAAATCTTTCAGAAGCTTTTGCCTTGTGTTGTGATTCCCATCTGGACAATTAGAATTCATAAACGAGCTTGGAGACTTCTTACAGCTGAAACCTGTGGATCCTATGAAGGTGTTTAGTTTCAACATAGTGCCACAGAGTTCAAAGATGTCTCTGATCGAAATAATGATATTTTTGGCCAAAAGGCCTCTATGTGGAATAAAAAGACATTAAAGTTTGAAAGACCTGGCTGCAAGGCAGCAGTATCAGTTCATAGTGCAACTAAAGTGTCACCCACCTTCTACTGGAGTTACTGTCTTTCTTCCTGATGGTTGACTCCTTCACAAGACACATAATATTCTTATGTAGACTTCAAAGAACCAGTACAAAAAATGGTAAATGGTACTAAATAAATAAATATAAATATATATATATATATATATATATATATATATATATATATATATATATATATATATATATATATATATATATATATAATACATTTTAAACAAATGAGATTTAATATTTAAAAAATGTCATATAATGTATCATCAAGTCATTTATCTTTACTGTGATGTGTTTTTATTTAATGGAAACGTATGATTCCACACTGGTGGCTGCAAGATGTGTGGATCTGTAAAATCTATTTAAATGGTTAATTTAGTAGCATTTAATCTTCATTGCAGTCACATTTTGTTTGGATCTTCATGTGGTGCAAGGTCACTGTCTTTGGGATGGCTGAGAATAATTTAAAATTTTCAAGAAGCAGGGTTGTACGATTGAGGTTTCTGTGGTGACTGTTGACGTCTGGTCAGTGTTTTTCCAGTAATCTGATTAAAATGTCGACCCAGCTGTGTTCCTGCTCATGAAGATCTGGCATTACTACATGTGTGAAGTCTCGGGATCATTATTCACTTCCTTCAGAAAACAGAATCTGACAAAAATAAAGGTATACAGGCTTTTTTCTCATAACTTCTTTCTTGTCTTAACTCAGAAGACAGGATATTGTAGAACTAAATTCTCGAAGCTAAAATGAGTACTACCCAAGAAAACGCATAACCATATTTTTAGGCCCACTTTGCCAAAACAAGGTTGGACTTCCTTTTACTTTCAGAACTGCCTTAATGTTTAGTGTCATGTTGACATGATAGCTTCACACAGTTGCTGCAGCTTTGTCAGATGTGTATCTGTGATGAGAATTTCCTGTTCCATCACATCACATCTCAAAGTTATTCTATTGTCTCATCTGACCAAGTAATATTTTTCCAGCTTCTTATGTCCAGAGTTATGAGTCTGGGTGAGTTGTAGCCTCAATTTCCTGTTCATAGCAGGCAGAAGGAAACTGTGTATAGTCTTCTGCTGCTGTTGCTCATCTGATTTAGGTTTGGCTGCTTCATGGTATTCTTCATACCCTGGTTGGCTATTTGAATTCCTTTTTATTTTCTGTCATCTCCAACAAGCCTATCCATTGTCATCTAATTCCCAGTAGATCAGCGGTGTCTGAAATATTCAGACCAGCCCATCTGGAACCAACAACCATTAGAAAGTGAAAAAATGTAATAATAAAAAATAAAAATAAAAATTAAGTCTTTATTTGGCAGTTTGACAAAAAAGTAATGAGTAACAATGACCATGTATTGTTGTGTAGTACCATGTTGCCAGTCCAAATTATTGTAGTGTTAAATGTATCCACTGGGGGCAAAAGACAAGTATTACTTTGTATCAACAGGCTTTGATCAGTCTTTGAGCGATGCAACAGGTTTCAGAAACTGTTTTAAAATGACACATTAGGTGTTTAGGGGTTATATGAAACTAACTATCCAGTAATTCTTAAGACAACTAGACAATGCTGGTTACAAGATACGACCCCTGCAGTGAAGCATGGTGATGGCGGCGTCATGCTGCATAGATGCATCGATTTCAACTTTAGAGATTAAACAGTCAGAAAGTAGGAAGGCGAAACAGGGCAAAATGCAAAGAATACATTCTTAAGTTGCTTTTTGCTGAGCACAGGTAGTCTTAAAATATAAGTTGTTGTTTGATTACCAATGCAGAAGTCATTTAGCACTGGTTTATCTGTTTGCTCGCAATATAACCCAAAGAGGTACGAATAGATTTCTTTTCAAACAAAAAATTTTAAAAAATGAAGTAAATGTTTGTTGCACAAAAACCAAACATTCAAAGTTCAAAAAGGGTTTTGGAAGAAGTTATTTAGTCCAAAACCTTTTTATCAATAACTTCAATATTGACACTTTCAAAGCATCTCAGAATATTTAAGCACATTACACAACACTCATAATAAACTATGATATGCATTCTACATGGCTTTCAACAAGCATGATTATTAGCCTCATATCTTTTAATTATGTAATTTTTTATCTTTAGGTTTTATTTTGATTAAATTTTTAGAAAATCTCAGAAATGGATGAAAGAACGAGTGAGTGGACATTGGGGATTATCCTGGTTACAGACTTGATCCAGGAATTTTTAAAAAGATTCTTTAAAATGAGGATTATTTTGCCTGCAGAGCTTTTAACTTTAAAATAATGTCCACAATTCCTGGCAAAAGAAAAAGGACAATGGTTTGGCAGAGGTCTGAACTCTCTGAGTGCTTCTAGTTTATTTTTTTTACTTCATTGTACAATGTGTTGGTCTACGTGAAAAAACAGCCAGCATAAAACTTTTAAAAAGAAACAAAGAGATAGATTGATAATTAACACTATATAACTGTGCAGAAAAGTTTTTTTTTTTTTTATCCATCTCACTCACCAGAACTAAGAAATACTTTAATGTGAGACTTAAATTCCTAAATTAAATAATTTGAAACAATTTGTAGATTACACATAATAACACCTCACAGTAACTCAGCCACAGTCCCATGTTATGTTTTTTTCTGCTTTCTGTGGACTCAGCCCAGCTTGTTGCTCTGCTGGCCCAGCAGGTCGTACTCCCGGTACAGGATGTAATCCTTCAGCCGTTGTGGCAGTGGCACAAAACTCATGAAAATGGGCGACCGGAGGCGAAGGCGTCCAAGACACCGACGGATCCGCAGGCGGCAGAGATGCTGCAGGCAGCGGGTGTTTTCTGAAGATCAAACAGGAAAGAGAAAAAGATCAATGAATTTGTGTATGAATGGTTCTGAGCTAGATGATAACATTTTAGTCACCTAGCACGCTGCAGATATCCGGCCACTGCTTCTGCTCCATCAATGCTGCCTTAAGTTTGGAGCAAAGGGTCACATGATCCACATAATCCAGCAGGATGCGAATCACGTGACCTGATAGATACTTCAGCCAGCATACCGTGATTACCTCACAGAACTGCACTGACAAACAACAGAGGAACTTTATATATAAAGCAAATATCATAAATTTAAAGGTTCAGAACTTTAAGTAAGGTTATTTCAGAAATGTTTGCAAACAAAACCAAAGTTACAAGTTTTTCTTTACCATAGTGTCTTTTATCACCGAGCAGGTCCATCCCTCATAGTCCTGAGGGATGTGGGAGCCGTTGCCATAGGGACACTCAAAGCAGCGCTCTACATCATAACCATAGTTACACAGCATCCTAAGAATCACCTAATGCAACAAAAATAAAGTTAGGAAAACTGGGTTTGGTGATTTTGGTCTGAAGCGTATTTAATGAGTTAACCTCGTCTTTGAGAGCGTACTGCAGCGCTGAGGGAAAGTGTGTGGTGTTTATTTTGCTGTAGTAATTGACGTTGGCTCCATAACGCAGCAACATGTTCATCAGCTCATAGTTGCCCAGACGCAGCGCAACCTAAAAAGATCATTATTAACTGAATGAAGAACAAGTAAATGCAGAAGCATTGTGAGAAAAATTCACATTGGTGCAGAAGAATCTTGACCCACTTATCTATGCAATTTTTCTTCAGTTCATAAGGTTTGTTAGGATGTTGTTTATGAGCAGACCTCTTAACCCTTTATCTCCCTGAGAAACTGTTTGGTAGAGCAAAATATTTAGTGACTAGATTGAATTTCAGTCAAAATTGGTGAAAGTAACTCTGCCTGAGCAATATTTACTGTTGGTTTGGGTGGATAATACCAAGAGTAGAGTATTGTTATCCCATTACTGTTTCAGGTTTTTACCAGTTTCACTGATATTGTAATCATTTGTTAAAAATGGTTGAGCTATCTGGATGAAAAACATGGTTCAAATAAAAAAAATATATAAATATGATTGTCCCAAGGAAATTAAAACATGCAAAGCAGAAAGTTTCAAGAGGTTTTCTCTTAGTGCACACTAACTTTAAACTTATTTTGCTTTTATTATTTTAATTTATGGTTTTTCTTGTGATTTTTGCTATTTGTTGCTGCCTCCTGTTTTCCCACACCATCTGTAATATTTTTAAAATTTTTTGTCATGAGAGGCCAATGTCTGATCTTTCACTGAACCATTTCAGCGTCTTAATTACTTTAATTTTTAGTCATTTTGTTGTAAATTTGCTGCTGTATTTGGGAAAATTGATCCAGAACACTTAGTAATAATTTACAAGGCGTCCGGATCCTGTGGCTGGAAAGCCTATATCATCATTCCTCCATGCTCAGCATATGGTATGGGGTATTCGTTTTTTCCTTTCAAAAGAACACTGTTCCTGTCTTGCGGTTTGTTCTGCAGCAGCTTTGCAAATGAATGCCATGCTACAGGCTTTTTCCCGCAACCTTTCCAAACAAGCAATAGTTGATCAGTCTTTTTCTGTTTATACTGTCAGGAACGTTAATATCAAATATGCTAAGGCCTGCTAAGTCAGATGTAACACCATAATTATTCGTAGTTTCTTTGGGCATTGTACTTTTTGGCTTTGGAATTATCTTGAACGTCTACTCCTGGGATGATTGATAACTATCTGAAATGTTTTGAACATATGGATCAATTATCTGACTGTAGAATAACAAAATTCAAATTGACGTGAAAAAGTTGAATAACTCTTCCGAAAACTGATGGATATTGAACAGAAGCTACCATTGGTCTGACTTTTTGTTGCGAGACAACCATCAGCCCAGTGCATCTGTTTTAGGTTCCCCTCTTACTCACAGGTTTCAAAATAAGAGTGTAAAGATTTATGTCTCTGCACAGCCATAATAGATGTAAACCTTGCACCCTGTATGACAAAACTATGCATCTGATTACTATTCATTAGGAAGCTTTTAAGCATGAAAATTAGTTCAAATCTGATGGAGTGCTAAACAAACTGCATCCAGATCACGCTGGGAGTAAATTAGTTTTGTAAACTGTTGAATTTTTCTCTTGAGCATTATTGTTAAATATTGTTAGATATTTTATCATTAAAACTATGTTAAATTTTGAAATCATGCCAGGATTAAGACTATCTGATAGTGATACCTGCAGACATTTGACCGGGTCTTGGTTGGTCATGGCCCCAGCCTCAAGCAGCAGTTTTACAGATGTCATGTCATTGTTGGTGACAGCAAAGAAGAGAGCAGACCTCCTCTCGTCGTCATAGCTACGGCTAAACCAGCGTTGGAGCATGAAGTTGGGGTCATATCCAGCATCCAGTAAGAGCTGATGGGAGTCATAATAAGGGGAATATTTGCTAATGAGATTGGTGTTTATGTAGGGGATATGTTTTACACATCATAACATTGTAGTGTTGGTTTGCTCTCATTAACAGAACAGCAAAGAGTTACAGATTGTTACTGGAAAGGATCAAAGTCACTTAAAAAAATCTAACATTTATTTATGCTCTCATTTATGATGTGCAGAGCATACAGTGCCTGTAGATGAATGAAGTAGACAGACACACCTTGATGCAGTTTGAGTGTCCTCCTGCAGCAGCTGCATGAAGAGGACTCACCCCACTGTCTTGTACATCACCCTTGGATGTGACAGGAACAAGCAACTTCAAAGCTCTGAAAACCACACAAGTAAAAATACAAATAAATAAACTCAAACACACATGAACCATAAAGCACACAAATCTATGCAAAAGTTAGAGATAAAAGTAAACGGGAAGT
Organism: Telmatherina bonti; assembly: GCF_933228915.1. Classification (NCBI taxonomy): domain Eukaryota; kingdom Metazoa; phylum Chordata; class Actinopteri; order Atheriniformes; family Telmatherinidae; genus Telmatherina; species Telmatherina bonti. The sequence goes on from NC_136624.1 coordinate 18,468,784, forward strand.
TTTTACAGATGGCTAAAATCTATATTTGCTTTCAGGGTTTTAGATTTCTATTGCAGGTTTAATTACACAGTTCTTATGTTGTTTATAAGTGTTTATAATGCCTTTGATTATGTTAATCACAAAAAGTTGCTAAGTTATAAAACAGCCAGGTTTTACTATTAAAAGAGCAAAACCAGAATGTGGAATCACTGGGAGTCAAGCTTTTATGTAAAATTGTGCCATTGTGTGCGTTTTGTTTTTTTTTACTGTCATATTATTTGTTTCTCGTCTGATTTTTTTCTCTGTTTTTTACAGTCATTTTTGCTTCCTTTTTTATTCTTACTTTAACTTTCCACTGTGTACAAAATGTAGTGTGTATCAATAATGTACAAGAAGCTGAAATTGGTCAGTCCATTTGTGGGATGGTGCAGAATTACTTCATCTTGAAAAAAAAAGCAAAATAAAAGTGATGACTGTGGAAAGAAAAGCAGATTTTACACCCTAAGAGAGTTTGCATTTCCAAAATCTGTTTGGAAATGCAATCTTGAGCAAGCAAAGCTCAGACAAGATGTTGCATATCTTCTTTAATTCTGTTGTGGAAAGAGGAATCAGATTTGCAGTCGTCTGCTGGTGCTGCAGTATCAGCATTGCATTTTGAATTTCTTCAGGATGACGTCTAAATTAGAGTTTACAATATCCCGAGTCCATGCCTAAGGAGATTTTTTCCACACTGCTTATAATATATCAATATCACTGCATCCTTACACTCCTTTATAGCTGAATTAATCTTTTTAAATAGTAAAAGTTTTAAATGTGATGGAATTGAATATTATAGCAAATAGTTTTTGGGTTGTGAATGTGTTAAAACACTTACTGAAGGTGCCCTCTGTGTGCGACTCGGTGGATGGGCATGTGTCCGGTGTGTGTGGGAATATTTGCATCAGCACCGTGTTCCAGCAGCCGGTTGATAACAGCTGGATTTCCTGATGCACATGCCTCATACAAGATGGAGGCCTCATCCTGTGCTTGAGAAAAGATATCAGCTCCTACAGAACAAACAACATGTTCATGCCTGCTGAAGCCATGTTATATTATGTGAGAAATTACGGTCAGAATTTCACTCATTTAATGAAACACAATTTATTATCCCTTCTCTTGGTTGGAAATCACATCTTAGCTCAACAGACCAGAAGAAATGATGAAATAAATCAGATATTCACTGAGGTACAGTAATAATAAGGTTACAACAGCACCTGCAACAAATTTTTAAAGTTGTAGTATTCAGGCTTTTTATCACCTTTCTTCAGGAGAATCTCCACCACTTCCAGGTGTCCTCTCTGAGCAGCCAGTGCCAACGGCGTGAGGCCGTAGTTGCTGCGGGGATCTGGTCGAGCTCCAGCCTCCAGCAGCAGAGTTACCAGCCCTACATTACCCAGCTGCGAAGCCTCATGGAGGGGTCGGCGGCCGTGGCAGCCCTCCTGGTTCACCCTGGAGCCCCGCTGGAGTAGCAACGTTACCAAATCAGTGCAGTCTGAACGGATAGCTGCAGAGACAGCATCAGGCCATGTTACAGCTTTTTGTTATTTTGTTTTTTTGCATCTTTGATCAGTCCCTGTACTGATGGTTCATCACAGTTTTCACAAGACATTTCCCACAACTTCAGGATTCATTCTGGGACATTTATAACAAACCACACTTTGTTCATCCTGCTTCAACAGTTTTGTGTTGATGGTAAGTTGTACTTAACCTCCTTGTATTTTTACTGATGAAATCTTCTGTGGACAGTGATCACTGATTGATCCACAGCTTCGAAAATGGTGGGAAGGTGTCCGTCATTTACCACTGGTGAGATTTGTTTTCTGTTGTTAACAGTGTAGGTTTTCCTTGTCTTACAGAATTTTTATTGATCACCTTCTTTCTAAAGATGACCTATAACACCCATTTCCCATCTTTGCATTTTTACTCTGGGATTTTACTAAAAAAAAGTTTGCATAACTTGTTATGCAATGTTATTTAAAAAAGTGTTTATAGTGAACTTTTATGCAGAAAATCTGTAAAACAAACTTTTTTCTTTAGCTGCTGATGGCTTAATGCCTTCCTGTTTCAGGCTTTGTAGGAACATTTGGTTATGGTTTTGGTTGAGGTCCATCCATCCATGTTCTGCCACTGATCATAAACCACTTGAAGCCAACCGCTTTCACTTTAGCACATATTTGACTCCAGTCATCCTGGGCTTTGTCTAGAGTCTCTTTGTCTTCAGCCTGTCTTTGACTGTCGATGAAAGAATATCGACCTTTATTTAGAAAATATCGCAACTATCAACTGGAATATTTATAGATCAACTGATGAACAGTGGTGGAGCTAGAATTGTATACATAGGGTGGCCAGGGGGGTGGGAAAGACTTTTGGGGGTATATACAACAGGAGGAAATGATCATGTTCTTCTCTCTGACACACACACAAACACACACACCTACACTATTTTGATGACTGCAGTCACATTAAAAAGACATGAGAAATAAAACATGAAAAATAAAAATACCTTTATATTAATTATTTTATCCCCAAGTGGAAATATTTGCAACAAGAAAAAAGAAAGTATGCTGTCATTGATGTGTTATTACGTGGATCATTTCTGATTTACTGTAGTGGTAAACTGGATTCTTGTGTTGGACCACAATGACTTGCATGGCTAGCTTAGCATGAGGGGTCTTAATGGCTTTTCTTCCTCATTACAAAAATACAACCCGTTTCTCTTCATAATTATATTTCCTTTACAAATAAGACTGGTTACAGGTTTTGTTTTTTTCACATTTTCATGCTGAAGTTTTAAAATCAAATTGCAGTCTTGCTAGCTTCTTGTTACATAAATTAAACAGCATCATGGCACTCTAGCTAAGTCAGTGCTAAGAAACTTGGATACCGACGTCTTTGAGCATTTTATAGTATATTTTCAGCTCTACAAAATACACTCATTGAAAACTAAACATGCCTTGGTTTCCCCACATTATATTAAAACTAAACCCAGTGCTTCAATATAACTAGATTAGCACTGTTACATGGCTTCATCGTGCTAACATTAGTTTATTAGCCAATCATATTAGCTGTACTCATACAGCGACTTCTGGACACGTGAAGCCAAATGTCAATGTTTTCAAAGGATGATTAAATTGTAAAATACTTTAAAGTTTACATGTCCGGAAAGACATTTCTGTCTACCATCTGACCTGTCAATCACCTGACGTGACACCTGAGGTATCCAGTCACATTTCTGAGGTACCAGTGCCCTACTTGTCACCCCTTTAGCTCCACCCCTGCTGGTGGTGCAACTGAACATATTCATCATGTTACTAAAACCCCCTGTGAGGCCATTAATGGCTTTTATATTAAAATCTGGAAAATGTCAGCTGGTGTGTAATATATAGTGACATCAACAGAATTTGTCTTCAACAACAGTCTTTGAAGCAGTGAAATATTTTTGTTTTGGCTTACCTACAAACAGTGGAGAATCGTGGTCAAGATCCTGGCAGTCTGGCTGAGACCCTTGGTTGAGGAGGAAGGATGCATTTTCTATCAGACATTGTTGTACTGCTAGGAAGAGCGGTGTCTGACCACGAGATGTACGACAATCCACAAAGTCGGAGCCTGAGGCTAAAGAACAACTGCACTGTTGATGACCTTCACCATACCAATGTTTCATTAATGCTGCAATGATACATCTGTACTGCTGATACAAACCTTTGAATGTGAGCTCCAGGATGATGTGGTTGGTTTGAACTGCTGCTTCATGCAAAGGTGTCCAACCTCTGCTGTCTGTCTGCCAAAATTTGTCTTTTCGTCTGAGACTCAGATCCTTCAAAAGCTTCTCATTACCTGGAGAGATGAATGGGAAATGACTCGGATGTGTTATCAGCTGTAAAATGGTCAACAAACCAACTGTTTTGTTTTAGTTACCAATTCAACAAGTATTTAGATTCCAACTAGTGGAGTTCACAGAAACCTTTACCTGTTACCGGAGAGTATCATTTCAGGTTTTTGTTAATAATAAGTCACAGCAGAAGAGTTGCTAGACTGGTCTCACCCTGTCTTATAGCAGAGAAGATCTCATTGTTCTCTGCAGACTTTGGTTCAGAGCTGCATCAAAGAAAAAAAAGAATTTAAATAAAGGACAAAAAACTTTTAAATTACTTTCTGCAAAGCTATAAAGGAATAAAATTTGCCACAAAATATGTAATCTCTTATGATTCTGCTTTAATGTGGAAATGTGTCTTAACAAATTTTTTAAAAGTATCTGTCTGTGTTGGACTGACCGCCTGTTGTCTCTTGTGATGTCTCTTTGAGTTTCTCTCTGTTTGCTGCTCTCTAGTAGGCTTTGTTCAATCATGTACTGAGTTGCTGCATCCTCTTCATCATCCTCGTCCACCAGCCCCAGACGATCAAACTCCATCCTGTCCTCATAAACAATCCCGACTGTTCAGAAGAGGTGTAATTCTACATGATTCTGCTCAACCTGATCACTGGATTGTCAACAGTCGCAATAATGAGGTCTAACTTGCTATGAGAAAGCATGTTCTTTCAAACACAGGGAACAGGCCTCTGATGTGGTTTTCTGCAATAAAAAAGGACCTTCAAACAGAAAAAGGTCTTCCTCTTCATATATATATGTGAAATACACACATTTTCTCTGTTTAATAAGCTTCTCATGCTGACTTTACTCAGAGAAGAACAGTTCATCCACTGACTGGTAAATGTGAATGCAACCCTGCACCTACATGTGAACAGTCATAAATCAAGTTGACATGAAATACAAGAATGATTGTCTGACTTAAATATTTCTCTAACAGCTGTTGAATTTATGGCACCAACAACCGAAGCTGCTTCAGAGCAAAATGAGGCCTGATTCAGTCCAGGTATGACATTTCTAAGTGCTGTCTCTCTCTCTTACTTAACACTCATATTGAAAACAATGGTAACTCTTCATGGAAAGGAAAACAAGAAAAACAACCTAAAAAAAAACATATCTGCACCAAAGAGCTTTTTTTTTTTTAAAGTTCAACAAAGGTTTCCTGATCTAAACATAACCACTTGAACGGTGGACACAAGCTTCACAAACCGTTTTGGAATCAAACAAGTCAGAGGAAGATTTCACCTTGTTCGTTTTGTGGCAGATATCACTTATTTTTTCTTTGTTTCTTTACCTTGTAGTTTTGTGTTGTTGTTTTGCTCAGCCAAGGTTTCCCTGCAGATTCAAACTTGTTTATGAAGGCTAATGGGAGGAGGGGGAGAGAGGACTGAAACCAGAGCTTCGTGCCCACGAGGTCTTGCAGCAGCACTGTGGTGCTTCCCAGATCTCCCAGTGTTTGGACAGCACAGCTAACAAGACACACAAATCATTTACCTGCATCTGTGTCAGAAAAGTGTATTAATTCTTCAGAGATAGTGAAAAAGCTGGAGTGACCTCCATGGTTTTAGCTATAGCTGCTGCACTTGAACCAGAGTAGCTGAGATCTGACACCTGTTACTATATTTACCCACACTAGAAGAGTTCATCTGCAATCAGTGCAACGCTCTGTATGATTCAAACCAAACTTACGGCAACATCCCTCTGGGTACGGTGTTTCTCATGATTGATTTTCTACCTGTTTTTAAATGCTGTGTATGTATTAGGTCTGAGTAGAAAAGCTTACAAGCAGAAAGATTTTTTTTTTAACCTGTCACTGGCTCATTATTTACATATCAGCTAATATGGGATTATTTACATCTGGGTGTTAAAACATCGTTGGAAAAGTTTCAAAGTTGATCCACAAACAGTGAGCAGTGCAAAATGTAGAATGTTTCATGTAGATGTGGAGGACAAAATAATCCAGATTAAACCAATTTGTAAATATTTTTATCATCAAGCCACCAACCTGGCAACCAACAACCTCTTTTTTTTAAATGCATTTAAATAGGTGCAAACATCTGGACTCATTGATTACTGAACAGTATTTTATCATAATTTTACCATGGTGTAAATATTCTAAACCAATGGGATAAGAATAAAGATCATCGTGTTTATATAATTTCTTTGGCATTTAGGTCATTATTAATAAAAAATGTTAATTAAATCACCTAATGTAGTAAATCAGTCTGAACAAGTAATCATTTAATTCTGACACAGCTGTCACTGATAAGAGGTAATCAACTGAGAAATTACTTTTCAATAGTTTTAAAAAATTATCTGTAAGATTATGAGGGTTGGTTCTGAGTTAATGAGCAATTAATTACAACTTAGCCTTGGAGTGAAGTAGAACTGTTTTAGTATTTGTGACAAGTGAAAAAGACGCTGTGAGGTTTGCCTCCCAAAGTTAAGCGATTCAGGAGTGTTCAGGGAAGCTTGATTCAGTTTCCAAAGAATTTTATCAGAAATTTGAGAATATTGTTAAATGACTACAATAAAAGAAATCACTCTGAAGCAGCAGGGGCTTTAAACAACCATGTATTAGCACCTACTGCTGGACCGTCCATTGTCTGCGCCAATTTGAATACATTTCACTTACTTGAAGCCAAATAATTTTATATTTTACCAACCCTAACAAAAATATAAGCCATTTATAAAATCACAACCGTTACACTAACAATAACTGCACATTAAATACACCCCCCAACACCTTGCCAACTTAAGGACTTGTACCAAATACATAATAGATTTATGAACTTGCTTTGGGAAACTTTTTCAATAACTTTTTTCATAAACTGAAAAAGCTGGTCTTCTAGTAATTGACGAGAAGCAACCGAACAACCGAGCAGTTCAGTGGGTCTGTAAACAGTTTATCTAAAATATTGAAACAAGTGAATTTTATCCAGTTAATGTATTTGTAGTGGTGAAATCAGTGCAAACCTAAAAGATGGATCAACTCTTCAGCAGCGCCCTGATGCTAAAGGTTGAAATCACAACTGGACATAGGATCACTGTAATCCAAAGGGCCACTGAACAAGTATAAGGCAAGTACGTTAATAAACACCTCTTTCAAGAGAACCAGAAAATGTTTGAGAGCTTATGTCTCACTAAAGACAAAAGGAGACAAGCGGACACTGAAAACATGTTTATTTTATTTTCTGCATTGGCAATTTATGATCTGGGTCTCTCCTTCTTGCCTTTGTAGAGTGCCAGCAGGGACACGTTGGCCACTTTGACCACCTTGAAACGAACTCCAGGAATGTCACCAACGGCATGACCTTTGCGTCCGAATCCGGCCACCAGAACCTCGTCGTTTTCCTATATGGCCAGGAGATCAGGGAGAGAAGTCATTTTGACTATAATTTCACTTGTCTTGGAGTTAGCATGGCTAAATTAAGTCAAGAAAAATATCAATTTAATAAAGCATTTGCAGTAACTCCAAAGTACCAAACACAGATTTAATATTTTCTCAAACAGTTGGTTCGTGTATAGGTTTGAGACCTGATATTCAGACGTCTGTTGAGCTGTGAAGCTGGATAACAAACAGACAATCTACATTTACAAAGCTTGTTGTAGGTTTAAAAAGAACAAATACATGTCATCTACAAGTGAGATGCTGTTACTGCTGCTTCTTGCAAATGGATGCTTTTCATGGCAGGGGTGTTTTTTTTTGGCACAACACCATCTACCTTTTCCTTCATCATTCCTGTCTTATAATTTTAGATGTAACAGTAAAATCCTGACTACTCCAAAAGCCTAAATAGTTTATATTTTTATTCAACATTTATTCCAACAATATTTTTCTACCAACTGATTGGGGGGTGGGGGTTTAACCTGCAACATACTCTTTAAAGGAAAAGTAAACTCCTGTTTACCTCAATGAAGTTAAGACAACCGTCGTTGGGGACGAAGGCAGTGATCTTCTTGCCGTTCTTGATGAGCTGAACTCTTACGCACTTCCTGATGGCAGAGTTGGGCTGCTTGGCCTCTACGCCACTGCAAAAGGGAACACATGCAACTTTAAAAGCAGCCCAATCCAATTTTCATTCACTACACATTTTTCTTTCCATGTCAGCAGCTCTGTAAGGAGATGGGCAGCATAATGTAATGTTTAAAACCTACTACGCCTCATCAGGGAGCTCATTATAATCAAATACACACATATCTAGCTGCGAAAGAGTAGCAGGGGTGCCTTATCAACTTCTTCAAATGGCCCATAATTTCAATCAGGTGTGTTGGAGCAGGGAAACAAAAAAAAATACTGCAGGATACTTGATGATCAGAGTTTGATGCTTGTGATGTCAATAAAATTAGAAACTGAGAACTTGAAGGTATTAAAGCTCTATTAAATACTTATATGACAGTTCCACAGTGACTCCATACATTTCCCTGCACCATCATTAACATAAAAATAAACTCATTTATCCAGTTTCATGATCTCTGGTTAAAAAGTTTCCAACTTGAACACAAGTCAAGACGTTTTCTCTTCGAAGTCAACATCAAGATTTAAATATGATCTGCTTCCAGCCTGTGTGTTACATGTTTCATTTTACTTACACTTTCTCAAGGACAATCCCCTTGGCGTGAGAGGCTCCTCCGAAGGGGTTAGCCTTCAGGGCTGTGCCCAGATGGGCCTTCTTGTACTGTTTATCGTGCCATTTCTGCTCACGCCGGTGATTACGGAGCTTCCTAGCAGTACGCAGACCACGACACTTTCCTAAATGAAAAAGACAAACAGGAGATATAAGTTGGCGACATTTTATGATCTTTAGTTATTTTATGTTTTAAGTTGAATTTCACTGATATTTTATAGCTGTGTCAAAAAAAACACAAAACACTTTATAGACACCAAACAACCAACTCTGTCACTCCTTTAGTTACGCACAACGATATAAACTACTTTCAGCATTCACTTGGCACAGATTTTTAACAATCTTGAACTTGTTAAAAACTCCCATCAACCTACCTGGTAAATAACTCTAGAGATATGGGCCATAGTGTGTGAATAATACTTATACATATGTCTCTATATCGCTTAGCACTTTTCTACTTATCCTCATATACAAACACCACTGACAGACCTAACCACTGGTCACAAAATACTGGAAAGATGGAAGCTCCATCTGCCAACACAGTAATTTTGCTACCATGTTCTGCTTTCTACACATAAAAATCCATTCAAAAATGCTATTAAAAAAAAAGTTCTTGTCTTTATCTCAAACTGGAAATCTTTGAGCGCTTATGAGACCTGCAACTGTAAATCTGGGCTAAAATCTTGAAATATTTTTAGCATTTGGCAATACAACTGAAAATTAAGTAAAACATTAACAAACCACTTTGAGTATATAAAACATCTTTACAGAGAAAAAGCTGAAACGCCACACAAGTCTATTGATCCAGACTCTTATTTAGCTGCTGACCGATTAACTTCAACAGCAAGTGGAAGCCGGACGAGGTAACAGACTATTAAACCTCAAAAGGTACATTTGAAAAGTGAAACAATCTGCAAACGATTTTATGACATTTTTCAACTAAAAACATAAATTTAAGCAAACCTCAACGAGACTAGCGAGAGGAACTAACCAGGCCTGTCTACAAACACATATTCAAGCACAACAAAAACATTATAATCACTTAAAATAAAGTGGGTTCTTATTAAACCAGTACAAAGGATTAAAGTAAAGAAGGAGATATTTAAGCATTTCCTGAAGCGGTATGTTGCGCTCATCTGGCACCGACAACACGCCGCTAGCAGTCCAGACATTATGGCCGATCCACGTTGCGGAGGGAAAGAAGTGAACGAACGACTAATTCTTCAATTCAAAGCCATTTTACCGACTGAAACACATATATATCACTTTACAACATATTAACATACAACATCGATACAAAAAATAATCGCAACTGACTGAATGCTAAGGCATTATAGGTGAAGATTTAGACATACCCATGATTGCAGAAGCGAGCCTGGGATGGAAAGGAAGGAACCAGAATGCACCGCGGCAAAGTCTAGTCTCAGGACCCAAACCGTAATGGCTAAGAAGAGTGCCTGTCCAAAATTACACATTACTTTTATATACAGTCTATGGTAGAATCTTATAAACAAATAAATAAAAAATATTACAACACTTTATAGAGCCTACCCATATTGATTATTGTTAATGAACAGCAAATAATTAAAATGTCCTGAAGTAGGTGATAATCATAGGGATGGAAATATGTATGATGCAGATAAACGTATTTGAAGTTTCATCCATTTGATTTCTTATTATTATTCTGGCCCATATTATTCTGAATGGTTTGCAACTTTTATTTTTAAAAAAAAACAAAACAAACAAACATTTTTTTTCCCACTTGTATGACAAGTACTTAATGTTTTGACAATATTAAAATCTGCATTGTTTATGTATTATAAACTATTCAGTGCTTTTCATAAAAGGGGAAATACTATCAAGAATTTTAACCAAGATACCTAGAGTACTGTAAATCTGTAAAAGTGAACTTGTCTCTTGCGCAGTCTTACATTTATTAAACTATAACTGGACCTCAGATTCTATGAGATAAAGATCTGGTGAAAATATATATAATACACATGGAAATTAGACCTATTTCATGTAAGTTTAAATGATATTGTTGAGCCTAAGAGACCTAAAAAATTCAGAGGAGTTGCTGAAAAATATTACAGTTGTCTATCTTTGCTAATATTCTGTCAAGTATGAATAAACCATTATTAATAAATATATGATGAGGATGTCTCAACTGTGTCTTATATATAGACCTGTTTATGCAACAGACGGAAGATGTTTCAGAGATGGCCTTTTCTGCCTTTGTTATTCCAAATCTCATTTTTAAAAAAACCCAAACAAATGTATTTTCTTTATTTCTATCATTATTATTATGAGATTTAATTTTGACTGATCTTATATCTGATTATGGTGCTTCTATCTTACTGAATTCCAAAAATAGAGATCCATTTTTACATTTGACCAATGCAAATCTGTGGACATATAGCAATTAATCCAGTGAAATCAACTTATGAAATCAAGTATTTGCAGAGGTTGATTTTTCCTGGAGTGCCAGATTTAACTCAGAGGTTTACTGAGCAATGATATAATGCATAACTGACATCAGTACCTCAAATATGTTGGTTGCATGTATATATTTTGAGTATGAGAAAAGCTTTTGATGAATCAGTACAAGCCTGAATACTTCCACCAGACTAAATGCATGTCAGATACACATGCAGATGAGCAATTTATTTAACAGTCTTGTTACACTGAATCTTAAGTCATTTAAATCATTTTTCATTAATGTGATAAAATGTGGATACAAGTGCTTAAGCAATGGGTGGGGCTTCCTCTGTCCCTTCATCCCCACTCTTTTCAGATTGGCTGAACCCTGAGTCCATCAATTGGGTTTATAGACAGTGGGCTGATTTAAGTAGATTATGAAAGGCAGCGATGGAGAGGGAGTGTGGGCTGGTATCACACTGTGGTCACTAGAGCAATGGCTTCTACATGGAAATGCTTCTGTATTCTCTTCCTCCATCTGCAGTCATCTGCCTGTTTCCAGCTTGCTAACAGGTATGTACAAAGACACAACAGCAACACACAGAGGGAGTTTTGCCTTCATGATCAGTGTTGTCGCTCACCTGTCCTAACTCTCTAATCTCTGACTCTTGACTTGTTCATTTTCTACTTAACTTATTGTGCATCTATGGTCCAAATACAAGTAAATATTCACTGATTGTTCTTTACATCTAAATTTATAACTCTAACAAACTTATTGATCTGATTTGGGGAGAGAGCAACAAGCTGGAACATCTGATCCTAGAACATAGATCTTAATCACTGTGACAAAACATCTACATCTACATCCAGCAGGTGCAAAAAAAGTTATCAGTTATCCTGTCTGAGTTGTGTTATGCTACCTCTCCTTTTATCTCTACTTGTAGGAGGAAAAACTGAATTTACCTGAAATAATTGACCATTACCAGACAGTTAGTTTGTTGTGAAATCAAAAGTAATGTAATAATGAGCATGGTAATCTAAAAAGTAATCAACATCCCCATGATTGTCAATCTTGTGTTCATAATTACATGCAATGACCTTAAATATTTTCAACAATCACTTGATTATTGATTACCAAAGAATCAGTTTCAGCAGATTTTTCTGAAAAGACCGAGTTCAAATACATTAATCAAGATGCAAGATTTAATGTGTCAGCATTTTTTCTTTACCTTGTAAGATTATTTAATTCTTCTTTCCTTTAATTACTCCTTTGGCAAACTATTACTGGATGGATATATGTTTTTATATTGTTGAGCCAGTCTTTAGAAATCAGAGCAGCCAGTAGTCCACATATGATACAGATTTTTTTTAAATTAAAAGCTGTAATTTGACTATTTTGGCATTGCATAAGCAAACTTTTGTTTGTTATAACCTATATTTTGATTGAATTAATAAAAGAAAATATATGTATATACATATACAGTACCAGTCAAAGGTTTTCATTATACTCAATGGGAAACTGTGTCAAAAATTTTGACTTGTAGTGTACATTCACATGCACATATAACCTCCCCCACACACAGACATACACACACACACACACTATATCTATATCTATATCTATATCTACATCTATATATGTACTGTGAAGCAAAAAATCCCAATATTCGATTTTTTTATTAGATTTTCCCACACTTTTCCCACTCCATATATATATATATATATATATATACATATATACTCCATTAAAAATGTATAGGAATAAATATATATATATATATATATATATATATATATATATATATATATATATATATATATATATATATATATATATATATATATATATATACATATATATATATATATATATTTTTTTTTTTTTTTTTTAAAAAAAAAAAAAAAATCTATTTTGAAAAGTGAAGCAAAAAATCCCAATATTGAAATTTTTTATTACATTTTCCCACTCCTTATGTATATATATATATATATATATATATATATATATATATATATATATATATATATATATATATATATATATATATATATATATATATATATATATGTATATATATATATATATATATATATATATATATATATATATGTATGTATATATATATATATATGTATATATATATATATATATATACATAAGGAGTGGGAAAATGTAATAAAAAATTTCAATATTGGGATTTTTTGCTTCACTTTTCAAAATAGATTTTTAAAAAAAAAAAAAAAAAAAAAAAAAAAAATATATATATATATATATATATATATATATATATATATATATATATATATATATATATATATATATATATATTTATTCCTATACATTTTTAAATAATAATAATAAAGCTAAGCGGTCATTTGATGAAATTAGACAAAAATTAAGTTAATAAACTGTGAGAAACATCCACTTTTTCCTGCTTTTAGCAGCTGCTGCTGATCTTCAATAGTATAAATGTGATATAATGCATTTGACATTTCTCTCCATATTTAGCAAACATGCATGTATTGACAGTTTTATGAATGACACACAAACAATACAGGATTGACAAATACTCAATCTTTTCCAGTGCTTTCACCAACACTTTCAGCTGAAGGTCATCAGTTGATCTATTTACTTTCATCTGCAACACCGACAGCATGGCACTTTGATTGACATGATGGGCACGTCTCCCACATGTTTCACACTTCTTTTACTGTTTATGTTTTCACAGCAACCACACAGTACCACCCACATGTGTACTTGTGTGTGAATTGGCTTATTGTGCTCAGATGATGTGGATTATGGAAAAAAGGCAAAATCAGCATATCAATTGGTTTACGTCTGGTAACCACTGCTTTCAGCTCATATCTAATTGTTAAATAACACATAATTACATTTAAAATACATAAATACATAAATAAATAAATTTATTGCCGTAAAGCAAAAAAGCTAAATTAGTGAAGTGCGGTCTCTCTGCCTTAGGATGCTGCTGGCCAACAATGGCTCCAGAAATGTGCATAATAAAACCTAAGTAATGCTGGTTTAAAGATGTTGATGCTTTTTATGAATTTGGAAACCCAGTCAGATTACTTTTACTTGCTCAGAAACTGCTGTAACAACTAGAGATGGAAATCACAGTACATACCGTGGGACATTCGATAGACTAAGCTTTAAAATGTTCACATACTGTAACATTTTGTACTCCAGCTTCCTCCCACAATCTAAACACATGAATGCTATTCTATGAGCTTGAGTGGTTTTTTGCTTCTCTGTGTTTGTCCTGCATCGGACTGCCAACTTGTCCAGGGTGTACCTTACCTCTTGCCTGGTAGTTGCTGAGATGGGTTTTTATTTTTAAAACTTTATTTGTAACGGTTGTTAATACAGCCTGACTTTATCATAGTTAACCATCAAACCTTTGTGTATCTGCTCAGTTAGAACAAAGCAAGTACAATTCACAATTCAACATGTTCTATATTAAGAGCATCTTAAAATGATTACTCTATCAATGCTTGATTAAAATTAAAATACATGAACTCTAAATTATAACAGTGCAGTCATGAAATGTCACCCCATTACCTTTTGAGTGTTTTATTCTTCAGTGTTTCAGTCCATCTAATCGTTAGGAGTTGTCTGATGTTCACAATATGAGAAGATAGACTAGTCATGCAAATGATGACTGCACTGTTCACACACTTAAAGCTAAACACAATCCCTCTGCGAGATTTAAAACACTGCTGGATTTTTTTTTAAAGTAATATTTTCATCCTTCAGGGTTTAGAAATAATAAGGCTGGATATGTTGAGAGGATCTTTTGTCAATTCTTCTTGCAAAATATCTAGTTTTAAAAGATTTGGCTCATCCTGTCTATACTCCTCTTTTAAGGGTTAGGGATTTGTGATGGGGTTTAATGTTTGGTGGTGGGGAAAGCTTTCATCTCGATCCTCTTGCTCCTCCATTAAGAAATTTGGGGTGCAGTTAGAATAATTATATTCTAAATGCACCTCCAATGAAGCCATCCTTTTTCATCTGCTTCTTTTTTTTCTCTTTTTTATTTCAATCCAACTCTGCGTGTCGTAGTTGCGTAGGTGTTTTCTTTTAAATATAAAATGTGCACTTTTCCCATCCATATGTCATGAGTCTGATGAGTTTGTTTCTGAAATTATTCAAGCTTGTTTAAATATGTCATGCTAATAATTCCACCATAAGTCATCGTCTTAAAAATCTAAAAGGAATCTTCCAGAGGGTATTTTATGGTCAAACATGGGTCCTGGTTTCTTTTTGCCCTAGATGCAAGGGATGGCCAACACCGGCCCTCAAGCCCTGCAGTCCTGCAACTGTCGGAGTTTTCCTGCTCCAACACACCTGACACAGATCAGATTTAATTAACAGACAGGCAGTGTCTGGTAATTACCCATTGATTTGAGTCAGATGTGTCAGCAGAGAAACTCCCAACATTTGCAGGACTGCAGGTCTGAGGACCAGAGTTGGTCACCCCTGCTCTAAGCAGTTTTATTAAAAAGTCTTTGAGGTCATATAAATATCAACTGAACCTCCATGCTTTCCTTTAACTTGCTAATTCTCAATTACAATAAACACAGAAGAAACAGTCACATGACAACATTTAGTTCTCTTTTCCAGCCTTTTCCTGATTAATATTTATTACTTGCATTTAAAAAAGTGAAACTACATCTTTGCTGATTGTTCAAAAATGTTTAAAGGTCAGAGTGTCTATTAATATTTGGTTATGACTGTGAAGATGACATAGATAACTCAGTGAAAATTGTATATAAAAGGAGAGATGGCACAGTATTACATGAACTGAGAGTGTGGAAGATGTGTCTACTCTTTTTAGCCAGAGAGCATGAGAAAGACTAAACAATGTTACACCTCAGGGGGGGAGACTTCTTCTGTGCTTGTCTTAGGCAGGTGCTGTCTGGACACCTGGGTGCAGGCATGCGAGTCACTACATCTGCAAAATAGTGATAGCAAAAGTTAGATATAATTGTCTGCATGCCAACAAGCATAAACTACGTGTTAATGAGATGATCCTGTTTTAAATTAAATTTCCATCATAGCTGTCATTTCATCACCTCCCTCACACACGTTTGATCCTTTTTCTTCTCCCTGTAATCCTCTGTGTTCCCATTGCCCGTGAGCTGCCTGTTTGCTTTCTACCAACTAGTCTATAAGACTATTGCTGCATTTTAAAACCCAGCATCTTCCTGCCTGGTTTATCTGCATATAGGTCATCCTTCCTGCTGCACCAAGAATTACAATGACACAAACCTAATACACAAATTCACATGATGGTAATATTTGCATCACTTTTCTGCATCCCACCAATTGGTTTTTAATGATTAATATAATTCAGTTTTATGACATTGCAACTTCTTACAACACCAAATGAAACTAGAGATTTGTTCTTAATTATTGATTAAGGTTAATGTAAAAGGGGAGCATGAGGCTCAAGTGTAAATACCACTGACGCTGGAACAATCTACTTAAAGAAATTAGACAACTATGCTTGTGAGTCATTTTTAACAAAACTTAATGTTTTTTTTAGGTAATAAATTATTTTTCACAAATAAACTTTCTCAAATAAATAAAATGCTGGCACTGGAGGTTGGTGTTTCGCTTCCAGGTAGTAAAAGTCGACAAAGTTCAATATGGTGATTATTTTTGCCATGTGTCTGCTGCATGTGTACATGGGCAGATGTTTGTGGGATGTTATTTTAAGGATTAAGAAGCAGTCAAATCTCCTTTTGGTTGAGAGCCATCCCATCCTCCTTATAATCTGTAGGCAATCATGATTGTGCGATTATATAATCACTGCAATCCCACATTCAGCCCACTGCTCTGACCCAGTGCACAAGAGAAGCTAAACCTTGTTTTGACTGTAGGGATTTGTTCATCAGGGGGGATTTGACCGCTCTATTGTCTGCTTTTTTTTATGACTAATGCATAGTGCATTTGTTTGCACAGATTAAACGCTTTTTTACTTTAGGTTCACTGAGAGACCCCAAACAGAGATGCTGTGTGCTTTTAGCTCATATTGATTAGATTATTCTCCATCAGACAACTTTTTTTACAGGCTGCACGGGCCAGCAGCCCCCCACCCCTGACTAGAATAGATAATTTTCTTCTTTTTAAACGGAGAGGTGGATAGGATTCAAAACAAACTTCTTTGTTGAACATAAAATGGAAAAAATAATGGCAAGCACAAATAACATTCACACACTGACAGTCATTTCAAAGGCAATGGGGGAATTTTGTGGCTTTGATTGCTAGACATTCTTGGGATTCCTGCAACAATCCTCCTGTAACAAGATGAGTAAAGTACCACCAAAACCATAATCTGACCCAAAATTCAATGTTAAACATCAACAGACATGATCAGAAGCAAATTGTCAATGACCAGAAAGCTGCTCTGCTTTTGGTTTGATTGACAACAGGCATTATTAGCAATAACAATACTTCATTTTTCACACAGTACTAAACATCAAATTATTTTTCAGATACTTGACTCAAATTCTCAGTCTATTTACCTACTAAACCTAAAATTTAACTATGTGTTTGGTAGCCCTGTGATGGACTGGTGACCTGTCCAGGGTGTACCCTGCCTCTTGCCTGCTGATTGCTGGGATAGGCGTCAGGTCCTGCAAAGCTGACTAACAAGCATTCACACTCACATTCATCCTAGGACAGTTTAGAGTGATCAATAACCTAACCTAACCTAACCCTTTGTTTTTAGTTATTTACTTTTACAATTCGTTCATGTGGTTTTTTAAATTGTTTAAATTATGGTTGTTGTGAGTGACTGGATTTATTGTGTGATTTTTGAACAACCTCTCTTTAAATCAAGTTTCCCATTGAGGACAATAAATAGATTGAATTGAATTGAATTGAATTGAATTGAATTGGCCCTGCGATGGACTGGCGAGCTGTCCAGGGTGTACCCTGCCTGTCGCCCAAAGCCGGCTGGGATAGGCTCCAGCTTCCCCGCGACCCTGAATTGGAATAAGGGGTTCGGAAAATGAATGAATGAATGAATGAATTGAATTGAATTGAATTGAATTGAATTGAATTGAATTGAATTGAATTGAATTGAATTGAATTGAATTGAATTGAATTGAATTGAATTACATGAATGTCTTTGGATGGTGGGAGGAAGCCAGAGTACTTAGAGAGAATCCATTCATACACAGGGGAAAACATGCAAACTCCACACAGTGAAGCTAGTTTTTGAACCCCACCCCCAGCTGAGGCTCAAACCAGCGACCTACTTGCAAACCATCACTGTGTGCAACCCTATAATTTTAATATTCATTAAACCCTCAACACCGTTATTCATTTCCTTTTCTATGTGTTTGTGGAAATGTTCGGAAATGAGATTTCTCAATATGTTTTTTTAACTGTGTTTTTGCTCTCACTTATTTTAAAAAAACAAACCTCCTTTTGTAGTTTTTTCATTTTACAAATGTTCATAACTTACTCTTACTGATGTACCAACACTCCATTTAGCTTCACTGTTATCCCATTGTTTTTTTTTGTTTACTGTTGTGGTATTCCTTCTTCACTTTCTTCTTGATTATTCGGTCCATTTTTCCTTTTTTTTTTGTTTTTTTTGTTTTTTCATATTACTCATTTCATATATTTCTCCATACAGCACTCAAGTGAACGTTGATAGCCTGTCAGGATATTCAGGTGAAGTTAAAAAAAAAAGTCAAATTTAGTGAACAGTTTCCACTCATGTTTGGTTCCAGTTAAGAACCAACTTGGTTTTCGTCTGAATGTGATGGCTGGTTCAAAATTTGGTTAGGGAACCACTGCCAGCATGGAGCTCTGCTGGTGTTAAAAGGGCTATTTGTAAGTTTCAAATGCTCTTAGTAATTTCAAATGTAATTTTTTTATGTTCTTTGTGTGAGCTGACAATTTACCAACACAGTTAAGTAGAGCCAACTGCAGATTATCTCCAAAAGCTCAGCCACTACCATGGTTAAACAGAGTTCTGCACCTGGAATGAAGCGAACAGAGAAACAGGAGTTTTGCAGCCCTTTGATAAACTATTCTTGCTACAGTACAGTGCAGAAGATAAACATTCGATCATCAGTGTTTTGCCTCAAAATATAGATAAATAAAAGAGATCCTGCATGGCAGTTATCTATTTTTTTATTTGTTGTCTTCAGCGCTCATTATCCTTTTCCCTGCATAAAGCTGCACCATCGACATTGAGGCGATTCAGTGGTTAACAGGTGGGAAAGCAGGTGGTTATATCTTTCTCAAAGGTGGCACCTTGAGATCTTCTCAGCTCTCCATTGAGTCCAGGTCATTGACCTAATCTACTCTTGTCAGAGAAGCTTCAGGCAGAAACATCAAGAAAACAAAACAAACAAACAAACAAAAACAACTTGAAATTTTTAAAGCTGCAGTAATTACTTGGTGTTCCAGCACTGTTGCTCAAATCTGATCTATGCTAAGCAGACCAGCAGTTATTGCCCAATAACTTATTAATAGATAGTATCTTACACACACACACACAAAAAAAAACATCACAAAGAGGATGTTGAAACATGCAAAAGCTTTTCTTTTAGCTCAACTCGTGTCTCCAGAGTGACAGAGCCTGCATGTAGAAAATAAAGAATAAAAAAAGGGAGAGAGGATGGGTAAGGAAATTAAAAAAGTATTTGGTGATCAGCTTATTGTTGTTAAAAATGTTGAGCCATTATTTTCTGTTATGTATTCGGATGCAATGTGGGTCAGAGACAGTTCATTCAACAACAACACAACTGTGTGACAGACTAATCACAAGTGTTACTTTAAACACTAATCCTCCAGGTCACCAGCTGGGTTGCTGCGCCTCAAAGATACAGTACAAGATCCAACTTTACTGAATCATTCCCTTTCCTCCCCTCTGTTGGTATTGTTAACAATTTATCGTCCAGAAGTTAATGCTGTAACTATTTAATATTGATTCACTTATGTGTAGTTAATAACTGCTTAAATACACATGAACTGATGTGAGGTTACTGCTTTTGGTTACTGAAGAAACAATAGTGCTCTTTTAAACACATTCCTACTTATTATTTCTTTTTCTAAAATAAAAAATTATTGTCGATTGTGTCTGTTAGTGTTTGTGTAACACTGACATTATTTTATAAGATTATCTGATGAGTCAGATATGGATTGGAAAGTGAATTTTCACAAATGTGTATATATATGTATATATATACATATATATATATATATATATATATATATATATATATATATATATATATATATATGTATATATATATATATATATATATATATATATATATATATGTATATATATATATATATATATATATATATATATATATATATATATATGTATATATATATATATATATATATATATATATGTATATATATATATATATATATATATATATATATATATATATATATATATATATATATATATATATATATACATTCACTTTCCAATATATATATTGGAAAGTGAATTTTCACAAATGTGTATATATATATATATATATATATATATATATATATATATACACATTTGTGAAAATTCACTTTCCAATCCATATCTGACTCATCAGATAATCTTATAAAATAATGTCATATTTTTTATGACATTATTTTTATATATTTTTTATTAAACAGACATGAAATGAAAATTGTGAAGTACTAAAAACTCAAGGAAGTAAGAGAATGAAGATTATTTATATGGCACTTATTACATGTTGAACACAAGTGGGGAAAAAAAGCAAAAATAAAAGTGATTACATATAAGTACAAAAATGTGTTTTTGTAAGAACTGAAGCACAATAATAATTCTCTCTCCTCTTACAGTGCTGCTGCTTCTATAGGTCAAGGTAAGATCTGGATGGATGGATGGATGGATGGATGGATGGATGGATTATTGTAAAGTGTTACCGAAATGATAAATAATCCTCATATGATACTCTGTAAAAACAGAAATACAGTTATAGGTTAACCTTAAGGTCCTATATGTTACATTAGTTATTTCATAAAACAATATAACCCCTCCTGTTTTAGGTGAAGAGAGCAATGGAAGGATGCAAAAGGAGGGACACATTGTATTCACAGAGGAGCAACAGGTAAGTTGCATGGAAAAAATACTTAAAGGTGAATGTATCTCAAGTCATTCATTGCTGACAAGTGTCAATATCTAGTTCCAATTATTCCAAATATTTCAAAATAAATGTAAATGGGAAGAGAACATCTAAAGTGTGGTGATGTGTGACCACTGCTTAAATATAGATGTGTTTCACTACATTCCTCCAACAGTGAAGCCAAAACAATTATGAACCTGGCATGACTGATATATTGCCTATCTTAAATTTCAGAATTAAAAAATATATGATTTTGTTTTATATGATCAATCTTTGCCAGTTTCCTTCTCTACGTTTCTTCTTGTGTCCAGTCTCCTTCTCAGTCTCCACATGTATCACAGAGGAGGTTACTTCAAACATCAGGACTTGCAGTTCCTTTCCCCCCTCTTAAGGTGGTTTACTCTTCACTGGCAAACACTGGCATTGACTGTACAAACATGCAAATTAAGTAATCATTCCACGAGGTTCATGTGAAATACTAGCCCGTAAATATGTTGATTTCTGAAACCTCTTGTCTTCACCCACCAGGTATTGTCCAATGGGGAGCCCTGTGTACTGTTCCAGGCCAGAAAACTGTCTCTCCGTTATGAGAAGCAGAAGCAGCTGGATCTGACAGAGCGAGCCTTTTCTCCTCAAAAACCGGTCGACATCAGCCAGTCTGTGTGTCGCTACGACAAAGCCATGTGTGTTGCCTACATTCACATATTTATGTATCTTAACTACACACTACAACCCTCTAGAGCAAAGCTCTGTCCAACAAGGGTTGTAGTTCTGCAGGGTTTCTATGTGTCACTGATTCATCTCACCTGACTCAAATAAATAGATCCAACAGCCTTTGAAGTTCTACACAATGACCCATTAATTTGAGTTAGGTGTGTTGGAGCAGGGATACATTGAAAACCAGCAGGACTGTGGCCCTTGTGGGACAGAGTTGAATAACTCTGCTTAAACCTTTCTAAATATTTGGACACAGCTTACCTGTGTCATAATCAAGTAAATGCAAGAGAAAAAGAATAGATGTTTACATAGATTTTTTTCTGAAAAAGACTGGGGTAATAATAAACTCCACCAGGTCTTCATTTTAACTCTGAATTGTAATAAAAATGTAAAACTTCCTCTATAATATGTGTTTCTGTCTTCTCCAGGCTGGTCATGAGCTTTGGAGATGTTGATGATCTGAGAGGCCTGTCCATCAGGTTAGTCAAACTGTCAATAATGCACTCAGATATTCTACTCTTTCTGTAATGAAAAGGAAAAGTTATATGAGAAAACTATTTATAATTCTTAATCATACTATAGCACTACAGATGAGAAACTCTACAAGGATTTTTATTTTTACTAAAGAGATTTAATGTCAGCAAGCAAGACAACTGAGAGGTCAGTTAAACCATCTGCATCACAGCAAGAAATCCATTTAACTTCTGGTATGCTAGCCACAAGAATCAAAAGTCTCAGCTCCATTTGTTCTTTATCACTGAGATGAAACGTAAACTTTAACAACCCATAGGACATGTACATGGCTTTGTGAGTCACAAGTAACTAATATGGCATGTTTATAAACCTGGGCATTCTTTTAACTGTTCATTATTAACGTCATATGGTTAGCTACCAACAAGCTTTCTTTGGTTGGTTGGACAATAGGATGAATATTCATAATTTGTATTTCTAGGCCAGCTAGTAATGTTCCTAAGCAACATGGAGCTAACATCACTGTTTCTTAGCTAACAGATAACATTTTAAGGTTGGTGACAGGCACACTGTGCATGCTCAGTGCCTCATTCAGTCAAAAAGAAATTGCTTATGTGCAGATATGTTTTCAAATCTTTCTCTATGAGATATAATATTTTCCTTAATATTTCTGTGGTCATGTACCCACAAACGATGCAGATTAGAGTTGCCATTACTCTAATCTGCTTTCCCAGCATGACATCTTGGTTTTTTGCATATATTAATGTGCTTAAATAAATAATAATCACACTGCTGTTCTAAGCATTTCATTTTCATGGAGGATGAATGGATCAAATTCTAAAGAATAACAAGATTAAGTTTGTGGGACACATTCAGATAAAAAAAAAAAAAAAAAAAAGGATTGAAGAGATTATAAAGAGTATCAACACTGCTATGTTTAGATATTTTGCACTATAGTGGAACATAGCCTTTGGAATAGAAACATGTTTTATATATGTATTTAGATTGTAACTTTATCAATGTTTAACTTAGCAAAAACACTTATTGTGTATCTTTACTCATTTGTTACCCAGCTTCTTTAATATTCTCTTTATAATTTTCTGTTCTAACTCGTGGATCTAAAATAAGCAATGGCGGCATAACAACAAATCATTACTGACCCCACGTGGTAAGCTGTAAAACTACATGATCATCACAAGACTGTTTCTTATGTATGGTCAACTTCTGTCCCGTTTGCCACAGACTACAGCTATCCAACACCTTTTACGAGTCTTCAGGTCGGTGGTGGTTCTCAGTGGACAGTGTTTCTCTGTACTACAACACCTCAGAAGAGGCTACCTTCAATGCCAGCGATGTGTATGCTCCAGCTTCCTCTTCCTATCGCTGCCTCCATGTCAGCAGTCTGCAGCGATACAGTGGTCTGCTGCTGCCCAGCACTGACAAGGCACGTCGCTGGTCCATCACCTTCATTGACTTTCAGGTATCTGTATTTTTACTTTTGCAGAGATTTTCTTTCAATATGCCATTGTATAAATATGGATGACAATGTGTACTTAACTGTTTTTATTTATATTTTTCTGCACTGATTAGATCCAAGCATTCAACGTGACCAGTGGTAAATTTTCTCCTGCAAGTGACTGCACCACAATCTTGACACCAGCAATCCTGATGGGTCTCATCACATCCCTCATCCTGCTATTGGTCTTGGCCTATGCCCTGCACATGGTTGTCCACCTGAAACACATCGAGCATGATGATGATCACAAAGCTGATGTTTACTTCCCTCACAGTCCTGACGAGCTTGAACATTGCTGTGATGAAAACATCACAGAGAAAAATGTTATGTAGGCCGAAAAATATTTCATGAAGAGACAGCTGATTTGATAATAAACTATACTTCCGGTCTGATATACTTTCAGCTCAGGAATGAATTTTTCTAAATAATATTTATTCTCTTTTGTAACTTGTTCATTAGTGAATTTATGCATTTGTCTTTATAACACACTTAATAAAAATATAAAAGAAAAAAAAAGGTTTTGTCTTTTTTAAAAAAAAACCCAAAACATTTTCTTTGTCAGTCACGTCTCTGACACACCATGTCCCATTGGGGCAGGCTTCGTCCCATTTGGTGTTGTGGGAGCTCGCTGTCATTGGTGAGAGGCAGGGTTTATCCTTGACATGTTACCAGTCTATCATAGTGACAACAGAGATAAACAAAATAATAAATAATGGATACATTTTAATGCATTTAAGTCTGAATATTTTTAAGATTGAAATATTCAGAATTCACCATAAACTTATTAAAACTCAGAGAAATGGAGATCCAGATTAACCCTCACCCTTAAACCCTTGGTAAAACAGAGTTATTGAAGACTAACAACAAAATGGGGAAAAGTATTAACTATGGTGGAAAACGTAACATTTTTTATAGAAATCATTTAAATGAAGACCAAATTTCTAAAAAAACTGAAAAACCATTAAAGTATAATAATGAATGTTGGTCAAATCAGGGTTATTTTTATCTGATAGAGTGAGCTACATTTTGATGTTCTAACAAAGAGTAGGACTCTAATTATTAGGTATTTTATTTACTGATTAATCAACTAATTTCATGACGTAAATAATTGATTGCATAAAAACAAACAAACAAAAATAAATAAATAAATAAAAAAACAAAGAAAACAGGGAGTACACTGTTTCCCTTCAGCATTTGGCTTTTTTCCTTGAAGAATATCTTGTAAAATTTTCTGTCAAGTATTTAAGTGTTGAAATGATTGCTTGATTCAATTCAGCTCATACTTGTTGGTAGCTCATAAACTGTTTACACAACAGCCACAACACTAATACAAAATGCGGGTGAATAAAATGATACAATCATTTTACAGGGTACAACTATAATTTTGTCTTGGCAATTTTATAGATTTACCTTTGATATGGTAGATCTACTTTCTATGTCTATGATGGAGGACGAAGAGGAATATTTAATGCAGTCTTAATCCATCAATACTGATATCATCTTAAAACAAACTTAACCAGAACCTAAAATAAAACTTAATTTGGAGCCTTTAAAGTAGAATGTGTGTACTTATTTTGAGGAAAAATGGAGACATTTCTTCTTTAATGATATACAGTTAACATTGTGTGAGAGTACAACCTGAAGCTCTGCATCTTCTGGACTATGCCAGGATTGCCTTAACAAAAAACAGAGAAAATTTAATTACAACACAAAGAAGAAATTACTTCTCTCTGGTAATCAAATGAAATAGTCAGTTTTCTATTATTTTAGGGTTCAAATTATTATTATGGTGTTCCCATAACAACAGTATAAAGTGCATGTTCAGTTTTGGATTGTGAGAAAGGTAATTTTAACTTTGTCCGCTTGGAGTGCTCTTTGTCTGTGGGACGATGCAATGATCGCATGATTAAACCCAGAAGAAGAGCGCGAGGCTGTAACTGGCTGGAAGTGCCCACAACCTTGTTGATGAGTGTAAATACAAACGTCCTGTATTTATCAGGTCCTCTGTAGATTAGTGTGCAATGTTTTCTTAACTGAGTCGCTATAGGCTGGACTAAGTTAGCCATTTAAACGTGTTTTCTTACGGGTTAGCTTTTGAATGATTAGCATCTAGCTAACCGGTGTATCTGCAGGATTGACCCACGTGAAGAAGAGGAGGTCATCCTACTTTTTATAGTTTAATTCTTACTATCTATAGGGACTTCATGTTTAATAAGTTATCTGCTGCTTTCGCACTGCTTCCCCATTGTTTTATATCTCCTTCATCGAGAGCTCTTAGCAGAACCTGTCGCCTCCTGAGAAGGATGCAGGTGGCTGTAGTGAGGTGTGTTCCCGGCGAGCCAAAGCTCACCATATCCTTCTGTCTGGACGGCAGCCATAAAAACATGCTTCGGGACCAGGACGAGGCGCTGGGAAAGGTCCTGGCCCGAATCTCCAACTCCATCGTCAAGAGCCAAGGAAAGGCTAAAAAGTCCAAGAAAAGTCGTAGTCAGCAGCCGTGCGAGGCTGCAGAGCCCACCGTGGTGAGGCTGCTAGTAGCTGGGGACGAAGTGTCCGACAATGTGCCAAACTCTGAAGCGTGGCAGGACGGAGCTGTTCTGCAAGTGGGAGACGTCGGATACAAAGTGGAGAGGAACGCTCCCACTTTCACCACTGCTGAACTCCCAGTGTCCCTGCTGGCCGGGTTTCCAGTCTGCCCCAAGCTGGAGGTAGAGTTTGGGAACCTCCAAGACTCCGAGTTTACCTGGTTCAGAGAAAACTCACCAGATGCAACAAGGTAAATACTCGGGCTGTGACCACATGCTGTTGTCCCGATTCGATTCCGATTTTTTTGGGTGCTGATTCGATTTAAATTGCGATTCTCACAATTCTTCAATATTGCTGATTTTTGTAGATTAAAAACAAAAAATGTACAAAACTTTTTTTGCTCGTTATTTTCTTCATTTCAATGAAGAAAGAACAAGGCAGTAGCCAGACCACCATTCTGCAGCTATAATGCCCAAGACGACCAATAAAATAAAAAAAACCCCAATAAAAATGACAAAAATTCTAGAGTGCATTCATTTTATTTGTTTGAAAAAAAATATAATTTTTTAACAAAAAAAATCGTTTAAAATTGTGAAGAAAAAAATCCTCATATCAGATTTTTTGATTTGATTTTCCAATGCATGTAAATACACTGACAAGGAAGTTTGACAGTGTGATGCAGCCTCAAGCAAGAAGCTAAAAAAATGAAAATTTGTACAAAATTTGCTTTAAGTGGCTGTAAAAGCTTTCTTCTACATCGTCAACAATCCAAGACCGAAAGACATTAAATTTATGACGGAGAATACTTAATCTAAAAAGTGGAGGAATAGATTTTGGTTATTAAATATTGGTGTGATGTCAGTGTAAGTTGTTCCAGCCTTGCCTTTGAGTGCACAGAAGATATTGGTACATATGATAGATATGTTGGTATAGATGTTGACCTATATTATTCCCTTCCTTTTTTGTCCCAGTCCTAAAACTGAAGTTCCAGGTCAGGATGGTGAATGGGTGCAAGTCGGATGTGAGAGAGTCCATGTCCCCTCCAATCAGGACATCGGCTATAGACTCAAACTGATCTGCACACCCAGAGAGGGAAGTCGTTGTGGTCCTGCCAAAGAACTTGTCTCTGTTGGAGCTGTGGAGGCAGGCCCAGGTGTGTGCACGTTTGACAACCGTCATGCCTACACCGTAAAAGAGGCAGAGTGGCCGGCAGTGAGGGTGGTGTCCTACAACATCCTTGCAGATGTCTATGCCCAGACCGACCTATCTAAGACTGTGCTGTACCCGTATTGTGCCCCCTACGCCCTGCAGCTGGACTACAGACAGAACCTGATCAAGAAGGAGCTGGTGGGATACAACGCAGACATTATCTGTCTGCAGGAGGTAGACAAAGGTGATCACTGCTGAAGTTACAGATTTACCTACAGAAAATTATTTACTTAAAAACCAAAAAACAAAGTTCTTCTTTATGAAAATGTCAGCATTTAACTTTCTGATGGAAATCAGTTAGTTGAGTATATTATGGTATTTTGACACATTTCAGGATCAGCTGTAGCTTAGAGGATAATAAGAGTCCAACAGCCAATAGTAGTTTGACACCATTCTGTTCCTAGTTTATATGAACTTAGTGAAGTTACTATAGCGCGCTAGGGCAAGCTAACTTAGCATTTTCTTTTATGAGATGAGGTAAATAAGGTGCTGCATAAATTAATCTCAATCTGGAGAAATGATATGAACTATATCTAATTTAATCTAAACGGCTTGAAAGTTTGCTGAGCGTAAAGACATAAAGCTGTCTGTAGAAAGGATTAGCTAAATGCAAAGTTGTTTTAAGAGTTTGAGGCTAAATACAGAATCATATTCTGTCGACCTTTAAGAATTCTCCTGCAAGTCAAATCAGCATAATGAATATTTTTGTGAACTCGAGCTGAAGATCATTGGCGTGTTGCTGATCAACAGGGGGTTGGAGTCAGAAAAACAACATGCTTCATGTTGTTGCACCTGAAAAATCTCTGATTTCAAGACAGTAATCTG
This sequence comes from Telmatherina bonti, assembly GCF_933228915.1. Classification (NCBI taxonomy): domain Eukaryota; kingdom Metazoa; phylum Chordata; class Actinopteri; order Atheriniformes; family Telmatherinidae; genus Telmatherina; species Telmatherina bonti. The sequence goes on from NC_136624.1 coordinate 18,497,123, forward strand.
AAGGGCAACAACGTAATTACTCAGCACTCTTAACAGACAAAGAAGACTGCTGTTGATTATGTCAGATTATCTACAGATGGGGTGGTCGTTATAGGCTGAAAATGTCAGTACGTTTATATGTATAGTGAAGTCTGATATTTATAAAAAATCATAGTTATAGTTAAAAGTTAGAATTTGCCCCTCATTCATCATCATCCACCGAGGTTTTGAGACACCTTTCCTTTTATGAATGAGATGTATTAAAGCAAATTCTGACACTTTTTCAGTGGGTCTGTTTATATGAACAGCAATATTCTGATAACTTACAACTTCATTCTTATTATAACACTCAGATGTGACCAACATTTGTGATTACTTTAACACAAATGGGTCATATTTAGATTAATGTTAAGACCTAGTAGGAGTGTGCTGATCATGTTCTTAGTAATGTATTTTTACACCTTGCCAGAGTTTTTTTCTGTCTTGCATCACTACTGTTTTACACTGTATGTCTCAGGAAGTTTGACGGACCCCTGAAATGGGTTGTTTGAACTCCCACTCGTCTCATTTCTCTTACCTCTCAGTCTTACTTAGTTGGTAAAAAAAATCTTTTCATCAGGTTCACAGTTCACTGAAGAAAGAAATTAAATACTCTAAAGTGATTTGTCCAATAATTTATTTGGGAAAATCAAAACCAAAGGGCTTATTATTTGCACCTGATAATGAACGTTTGGCTTTAGCACCGTCCATACTCGCAGGTTTTCATTGGTGAAGTAGTGTAATTTTGTGAATGTCCATCATGAGTTTGTTCAGTGACTGTCTTGATATTTTGTGGACTTTAGGGGTTTTTGTGGACAGTCTGACTCCAGCTCTGGATGCTTTTGGTCTGGATGGTGTTTTCAGGATCAAAGAGAAGCAGCATGAAGGATTGGCTACTTTCTATCGCAGGTTAGGTGTCCAACCATCTGCAGTCATATTTATTTGTACCAATGTTCAGTCTTTTTCTCAATTAATTTATTCTTGTGTTTTTAGGTCAAAGTTCCGGCTGCTTAGCAATCATGACATCATGCTGAGTGAGGCCTTGACCTCTGACCCCATCCACTCTGAGCTTCTGGAGAAGCTTTCTGCTAACAGCGCCCTGAAGGACAAGGTCCTGCACCGGTCAACGTCGCTGCAGGTATCACCCTTCACCTTTTCACTACATACCGTCAGGTTGTGTATGATTTGGTAAGACATGCAGCATCTTCAGGCTTGTGGTCAAAACTTTAAAAAAAAAAAAAAAAAAAAGTGAGAAATTTCCATGATAATTAAAATAATTGAGTTTTTCATCCATAGGTCACTGTGCTTGAAGACCTCAATAAACCAGGCAGGAAGGTCTGTGTGGCAAATACCCACCTTTACTGGCACCCAAAGGGTAAATGAGGTTGTTTTATATCAAACAGTTGACTGGAAACTGCAAGCAAGGCCAAACTTCTCAAACACAAATAAATTTCCTTTGAAGGGGGAAACGTTCGCTTGGTCCAGATGGGCGTGGTCCTGCAGCACCTGAGTCACGTGATCAGCGAAGTCGCACCTGGAGCCCCGCTGGTGTTTTGTGGCGACTTAAACTCAAGCCCGGGCTCCGGTAACTGCACGCTAATAAAAATAGCTGCATTAACTTCAACTAAGGTTTACTAATTAGAAGGAAACTTTGCAGATTAAAGTCGCGTGAATTCAGTTTCCACCTGCACATCTCCGCCTTGTTCGGTAAAAACAGAATTAACTTTGTGATTCTTTGTTGATCTCTTTTGCTTTTTCTAGGTGTGTTCCAGCTGCTCAGTGAGATGGGGGTTCCTCTGCACCACGCAGACTGGAGTAGCTCAGGCCCAGAAGAGTCCTGCAGCATGGAGCTGATTTCTACCTTCTCCCCTCTGCTGAGCGCCTGCGGTCAGCCAGCTTACACCAACTACGTGGGAGGTTTTCATGGTTGCCTGGACTACATCTTTATACAGCCTGAGATTATGCAGGTACTATTTACATGGTTATAAGTTAAATGTAATCAAACTGTTATGAAGCCTGTTGATAATTAATATATTGTCACTTAATTCAGTTCAGTTAAATTAAGCTATATTTATATAGTATCGATTCACAAAAAGTCATGTCAAGTTCAAGCCAATTTATTGATCCAATTAAAACAAACCAATATTAGTTCACTTTATAATTGCTGTGTTTATGCAAGCCAATGAATGAATAATAATGGCCCGTCTCAGGAATTCAGTGTCTTAAGTGTTACTTAAATACAAAAGGCCTTTACAACAACAGAAGGTACCAAATATCCTGCATAAGAAGTGTAGCCATTTGGTTCGTCTCTAATCATTTTTGGTGGTATTACAGCTATTATTTGAAAGGAGCTGGTAGAGCATAACTTGGCCTTTGATGGTTTATAGTATAGTGACTGTAATCACTTCTACTACCATGAAAATTCTGCTACTGTATTAGATCTAAACAGCAGTCCAGTTTAGCTGACAGATGGAAATCCTTTAATGGCTAAATCTCTTTAAGATAAATTCCTGGGTTAAGTTTTTATCCTTTAATAGAGATTACAACTGATATGATATTACTGTGGCTTAAAAGGACATTTAACCTTCCATGCAGGAAATCAAGATGGCATCAATTGGAAGTTCGTTATCAATGAATTTAACAGCTAATCACCTGCAGTGATAATGCTCTGCAGGAATAATCTTTACTCCATTGTAAAAAAAAAAAACTTGCATGGTGCCCAAAGACTATGCTTTTAACAGCTTTTCTAAGAATAAAAAAACAAACAAACTCACATCAATTAAGCCTTAAAGATGATTGACTATTAGTTTATTTTTTTGCAGGTGGAGCAGATGATTCCGTTGCCTAGTCACCAAGAAGTCACCACATATGAAGCTCTGCCCAGTGTGGCTCACCCTTCTGACCACATTGCGTTGGTCTGTGACCTGCGCTGGAACCCCTGACCTCTGATGCCATCAGATGCTTCTATAGACAAACACATTGTTTCCTGTGGGTTTATAGTAGGAGGATAAAACATGGCTCATATCACAACAAACGTTTTACATTACAGCAACACGACAGTGTTGACTTAAACTTCATATTTATACATGAATGATTTTTCATTACTGATGTTCGGTGCTGGGATGTGAAAACCTTAGATTTTTTTTTTTTTTTTTTTGGTGATTTTCAATGGACTTGATTACTTCAGTAAATATTAGGTCATACGGCTCCTACACTTTTGATTTTATACAGGAGTTTTACCAGGTTATGAGTAGCAAAAGTAATTTTACTTCTGCAGGTATTTCCTCTTAAAACAGCTATTAAATACATATTTGTTTCACTATCAAGTGAAATGGTTGAATATTAAATATTAAAACTGTATATAAATATTTAATATAAGTATTTAATAATTATCTAATATTGTGGCCAAATGTGTTACCCACTGTGACTTTCAGGTATTTTACTTAATAAAATTGGAGTCAACAACATAAACTTGACTGCTTCATGGCTTTGTTGTCAACAGAATGATTAACGGGCAGCTCTACTTTTTGTTTTCCTCTTATTCAGTAACCCACAAAATTACGGTGCAAAATTACTGGAAAAAATAGATAACCTGATTATTTTAACTTTTGAACAGTAGTCTTTTGTGTGTGTGTGTGTGGGGGGGGGGGGGGGGGGGACTTTAAGAAGAGACCACTTTGTCTTTTTTTTTTATGTTTCAACTTGGGTCATTTAGCCTTTCTACATATTAACAGCAGCTCATTAGTTAACTTTGTCTCTGAGAAACGTAAATAGCAGAAGAGATATTTTTTATTTGCATTTTTTGGTTATGTTTTGCATAAATATTTCATTTAGAAAATTAGTTATTTGGTAAACTATATAAATGTATACGGTTACTAATTTCAGTAGGACTGGTATTTCCTGCAGTACTTAAAGGCAACATGGCAGCCGTGAAATGTCTTTAAAAGCTATCAGACTGGAAGATCGATGACTGTACAGTGATTACTTCTTATGTAAAGTGTGGATTTAATATCTCTCTTTATTCGCCACGCTGTTTTTCTGTGATTGGCCAGAACCTGTGAAGAGGCGGATCAGTAGTGTGTAGGACATACCATAAAGTGTTATGTTGGGGGGAGGCAGAGGACAGTCTTAATAAAAATGATCGTAAAATTATGCCAAGAGCGACACTGTTGTACTTGTGAAGAACACAGAAAAAACAAACGCACCCTTTTTCTTTCTTTCTTTTTTTTAATTTCTTTTTTTTTTTTTTTTTTTAGTAAATTTAAGTTTATATAGAAGTAAGAGACAAATGCTGGTTTTTAGTTTGATCAACCTGAACTTTCCGACGGATAAAATTGACCATCAAGTTAGCGAGAATCAGTCATTCAGACTGGAAACTGTGTATGTCGTCATTTCTTAAAACGACTTTGTAACTTTGCGAAGAAGTTTTGGAAAATTATAAAAAAAATTTAAAAAAAAAACAAAAAAAACAAAACAAGGTAACTTGAGCACTCGAATTAAGACTTAAAACCAATTTCCATTAAAAGTAATGAATATTTTTCCCAATTTTTGCATCTATATATCCTCAGAGTTACAACTCCTACTTTTAAAGAAATTTATTTTGATTTATACTTCGAAGCATGTTGATATCAGAACACTAAAAACAAAATATCTAATTAACAGAAATACAAAACCAAGCAACATGAAATTTAAAAGGCAATAAAAAAAAGGGAACAATTATATAAATATTAACTAAAGAAATCCTGTTGAGAAATGACATAAGGAATACTGAAAATAGTGTATATTTGCATGATTTCTTTGTAAATCAAGTGTTTTATATTTCCTTTTAGTTTGTTTGTGTACATGTTTCTTTGCTTGTCATTTTAAAAATCTAATTACCATTATGACCGGCTGTATAGACAGGCATAGAGTACAACTCTTAAAACATATTAACATGGCAAAACAAGTGTTAAAGTAAACTGTAGCCCAATGTGACTAAAGTTATATGCTTTCAGACAATTAGGACATTTCCACCTCGCTAAAAGGACAACTTACTCTACTGCTATTTTTATTTTTTACTATTATTCTGAAAAGCCGGACCGGACTATCCATCTCTGACGTCATCCAGCTTGACGCGTGTCAGCTGCACCGGAAGCCAAACAAGGAATTCAGGTTTGAACATCATACGTGTCATTTCTTGAGTTTCAGTGATTCAGAAATCTGCTGAAGACTATAAGTGAACAAATTCATGTAAGTTTTCACTTTCTTCTCTCACTCACACATATTGAAAAAATCCTTAGTGGTGTAGTCCTAGCGGTGCGGTTTATGGTCAGTTTCTTTTGGTAAAGTTAGCAGGAGAAGCTAGCTTTAGCGAGGTACACTTAAGTTCAACAGAGACACATGCAAACCCATCAACATTCATACATCCATCTTACATCCAAAACGTCAGATAAAAATATAACTTTTATACATAAGTTGATGCTCTATTGCTTAAAATCACGTGTCTTTAAACCAAATATAAATTAGCTACCAGTGTAGCGCCGTAATTAGTACACGTTTTATTTACTGTCTTCATTATTCACCTGTTTGTTTTACCTTTTCTGTTTTCGTTTGTTAATGCTGTAAACATTTTTATATAAGTTTATTAAAACGAGTATACTCCTAATTCTGTAATAACAAACTAGTGAATTAGAATAAATTACACCATCTTATGTGATAAATAATGTTTACCACCTCGTATGCTCTTCTTTGTTTGGAAAATGTATATTTTTCTAATCGGATTGTCTGTATGAATTTTTTTTTTTCCAAATGAGAAAGAAGCAACTATAGAAAGATGAGAGGTGACTCAAGAAAACTTTCGGCAGTGTTTTTGAAACAATATTTAAACCCCTAAATACAATGTGAGTGCCAGTGTCAGCCCACCCTGACCATAAGAAGGATAAGCAGACATACTGTAGCTGATGGGTGGGTGGATGGGGGTCAGCTCACTAATGCCTCTCTGGTGTTATGGATAAGTACATAAATAGGACAGGCTTCATAAAGAGACAACAGTTTTTATTTTAAATGGTCTTTTAACTGGGAATAAAACGTATCTGTTAAAAAAAAACAGGTCAAGTGATTGCACATCAATTTCAAGTATTGTCTTTGTTGCGTTAACAATGTTTGGTGTCTCCAGCATGGTTTTATGCTTCTCATGTTGAAGGGCCAAATATAAGGATTTCCATTCTGAATTATTTTTAATATGTATTTAATAAAGTATAGGATGTGCATTACTGCTCAAAAGGTTTCAGGACCATCACACTGAAAAATATATTAATAACTTAAAAAAAAAAACAACTTCCATTTTCCCATCCACGTAGAGTTTAACTGACAATTTATCATTTTAATTCTATCTTTTTTCTTGCAGGTTTTTTTTTCAATATCCATGTGATCATTTTGATTTCAATGTTTCTTAAAATTGTTAATATCTTATAAACCAACATTTTATACCAACATATTACTATTTTTTTAAAATTATTTGGAATATGCTTGTTTTGTTTTTTTATTGCATTTGTCATTTTTCTATTTCATTCTGATAGCCCGCTCACTGTTGACTTGTGTCCTCTCTTTGTACCATTGCTAGCTGCAGCAGCATGAAAGCCTTAATTCTGGTGGGTGGGTACGGGACCCGGCTGCGACCGCTCACGCTGAGCGTCCCCAAACCACTCGTAGAGTTCTGCAACAAACCCATCTTACTGCACCAGGTGGAAGCTCTTGTTAAGGTATGGTGGAGACACTGATTGGGATTTAGATGCAATGCTAAAGGTTTAATTTGGCACTTTAATGATTGGTCACCGTTTGTGTGTCTGCAGGCCGGGGTGAACCATGTGGTTCTGGCTGTGAGCTACATGTCCGAGCTGCTGGAGAGAGAAATGAGAGTCCAGGAACAGAGAGTATGTAAAATAAAACATCACACTACAATTTATGAAAACATTCAGAACACAGCTTTGTGTCCATCACAGTGCAGATCATGCTGTAGCATCCTGAAAGTTGATTTTCAAAAATGAGCAGCACTAGATTTGTGCATGAAAAGCACATAGACCTGTAATCTTTTTGCATGAACCTTTTAAATATGAGTTTATGAGTTTTGCTTCCTTAACACAAAACTTAAAGGAGGGGAGGATATAAATGAATCACTGGGACTAATGTATTTATCTGTGTACCATGCAGTTCACACCTTTATTTACAGCCAAAACAAGGCATGCCTTTAATTTAGCACCTGACACAGCTGAGGCTGCCGCACCGAGTGGACAGCACAAGCAACAGCAGAGAAAGTGTCCTGGAAGAGATTCTCTTTTGTGTGTGTAGATTTTTCTGGGAGGTTAAAAGATGTTATGAAATGTTTTCAAACCTGATCTTATTCTTTATTTAATAGAAGAAGTCAAAGAACGCCTTGAATCTGTAACATAAAGGGTGGATTTTGCAGTGACTGTAACTGGAGTCATCCAGAAATACTGTATATTATCAAATGAAAGATGTTTTTGAAAAATTGCCTGTAGATTATTACTGTGTTGTATTACAGTTCAAAAATCACAATGAGACTACAATCTGACACCTTTCCAAGTCCTAGTATATATTTAGTAAAGCTGTCACCAAAAGAAAAACATCTTCCATGGGGTTTTTCTAAAGCTCTTCACTGCCACTCTCCAAAAACATGATCCATAGAAACATTGCTCTTTGTTTCTTATCAGCCTTCATTTCATCTCTGTTATGATGAATCCAGGTTCTCTTTACATCTTAAAATGTGTTTAGTTGTTGGTTGTGACACATTTTACCATTAAAAATTATCCAAAACATAGTTTGCAATTTTTATGCATGAACCTACACAATAACATACAATCTATTTGTTAATGGAGGCTTTCCTTGCTGCATTTTCACCTTTTACACATGCTAACAGCATATTCTCATCTTTGAAGTTGCATTGGTTATGAGGACATGTGTGTCCTCAGATGTCTCATTTACAACCAGGTCAATGTTTACATGGCAGAACACACCACTTGAGTACAGAGAGAAATTAAGTAGGCAGCAGAAATGACTCACTTGCTGAACCACGTAAAGGTTTAACTTTCTGAAGAGCAGAGTCTTGCAACGCTCTATGAGGAACTGATTAATCCGAGTAGACCAGATAAAAAAATATTTTGTTAAAAGAGTGCATCTTGAATATTTTACCAGAACAGGAACTTTGGTTGATGTTATGTTCTAATATCTGGGTTGTAACATGAACAGTTTGTGTGTGATTTTTCAAGGAAACTGCAGTCTTTTTATTTTGAACTGCATCTATAGTTGCACATCTTAGTTAAAATGTAATGATAACTATAGGGAACATTTGCTAGTTCCCCTTGCAAAGACTGAACTTAGTAGAATTTACCTTAGTTAGAAAATGTATTCAGGTGACAGTGACATTTAGTTTTCAAATAAATAGGATCAATAATTCTCTCGTTAGAGATTAAAGATATTAGCTCAAACTTTGGCGTAGTATAATTTGAAAGTGATATTGGAAAACATTTTCATCACATTAATTAGGTGTAAATTTTCATTTATCAGATAAGGCTCTGGTTAAGTGTTTTAAGGATTTTTGTATAACTCTGGAGTTGAGGAATAAATTATATATCTGTTGTTTTCTTACAGTTCAGTCCTTGCTAAAGATTTTAATTCACTCTGATGGATTCTGAGTTGATCAGAGAGATTATTGTTCTCCCTCTGCCTCATCCTGAATGTTTCGCTGTTTTTCTCTTTAGCTTGGGATTCGTATCTCTCTGTCTCACGAAAAGGAACCTCTGGGAACGGGTGAGTGTCTTTTCATTTTAGACACAACTAAACACACAGGAAACTATTTCAGCACATCAACAAAGCAGATTTTATTATGTTTTTAGTGAGTCAAGGTCATTCTGCTTACAGGTACCAGTATGAGAACCAGACAGTTTCACAGATTTTTGTCGTTTTAGTGATGAAAACCTCTTAAAACACAGCTGTAGTATGTATGGCATTGTCATAACGTGGATTTAATCCAGGTTGTTTTATAGTTCAACAACCTGATCAATTATATATGTTGGTACTTTTTAATGTAGATGTGCAAAAGTAAGATTATGTGCATCACAACTGGGAGCGTTGCATCTTAAAGTGTTTCCCAGAAGGGTTATGAATCTTTTCTCTAGCTCTGCTTGTGCATGGTAGAGGCCTACACTGGAAAACAGTCAGAGTTTGATGTCACCAATTAACCTAACTATACTACGCAGTGTGACATTTCTTTTTTTCAATGAAAATTAAGCGATGCAGATCAGAGAAAAGCAAAGCAGATTTTCACAGATCTGTTTGCAAAACCCAACTTTTCAGGTTAAACTTATTGCGTACTTTGCTGTAGATTTTTATAAGACCTCTGAAAATGACGATTGAATTGTTTGTGTGCTCAGCTGGGCCCTTGGCGTTGGCCCGAGAGCTGCTGAACGTAGATAACGAGCCTTTCTTCGTCCTCAACTCGGACGTCATCTGTGATTTTCCATTCAAAGATCTGCTGCAGTTCCACCGCAACCACGGCAAGGAGGGAACCATCGTGGTGAGATAGTCGCAGAGGTTATTCTAGCTTTCCAGCTGCCGCAGACTACCCACTCAAAAGCTTTAGAAGTTTACCCAGTCGTATACTGGTAAACTGGTTTAAGGGACTCCTCATGTCAGGTGATCAATATAAAAGATGATGAAAAGTAAACTTTCCTCTTCCACAAATTTTCAGTCCACAAATAAATGAAAAAATAGCTGAGCTGACGAAACACGGCCCATACTTTGAACTTGATGAGGATTTCTGTAAAGGGAAACTTCAAATTAAAACTAAAGGAGAAAAACAGCTTTTCTGTAGAAACAACAAAATTCTTATAGATTTAAACAATCCACAGATTTCCATTGTTTATCTTTAAGAAACTGATCCTGTCAGTGTGGATCTCTTCATTTCATGCAGTCGGCTTGCATAATTCAAGTTTACTAAAGACAAAGTATAAACAGACGCTCGAGACAGTGAATAAACTCAGTTTAATTGTATAAGCCAACTATTTATTTATGGAAAACTAAATGTAATGGAACTATAAAATTTTATATTCCTTTATAAAGGTATAATATAATAGCTAGAATTTAAGAGCCCCACATTGGCTGGATATTTCTTTGCTGAGAATTCATTTAGAGGAACAAAAGAAAACATGAAAAATGTCACTGAGAAGCCAGATGACTGCCCCCTGCTGGATCAAATGGATCAAAACTGATGCAGGTGAAACTCGTTATTAAAATTCAGCATAAAGAACAAAAAGAAAAAAAACTGTCATTTTTATTTGGCCGTGGCTTTTCAGAGCAACTGTGTGTGTGTGTGTGTGTGTGTGTGTGTGTGTGTGTGTGTGTGTGTGTGTGTGTGTGTGTGTGTGTGTGTGTGTGTGTGTGTGTGTGTGTGTGTGTGTGTGTGTGTGTGTGTGTGTGTGTGTGTGTGTGTGTGTGTGTGTGTGTGTGTGTGTGTGTGCGTGCGTGTGTGTGCAAAGGTAACACGGGTAGAAGAGCCATCTAAATACGGTGTGGTGGTGTTTGATTCTGACACCGGGAGGATTCATCGCTTTGTTGAGAAACCACAGGTTTTCGTTTCCAACAAGATTAATGCTGGAATGTACATCTTCAATCCCAGCATGCTCAGCAGGATCCAGGTGACTTTTCAATAGAAGTGTGTCCTTCATGAAGCAATAAAACAGAATACATGGTTGGTTTGTGTGTTCATATGTTTTTCTTTACATGCTTATAACTTCTGACTCCATGTTGTGTTTGTGTCAGCTGAGACCAACATCCATCGAGAAGGAAATATTCCCTGTCATGGCAGAGGAGGGGCATCTGTACGCAATGGAGCTACAAGGTAACTGTCAGTGTTACGGCTGTACTACAGCACAGTACTGCAAAACAAGAGCAGGCCTACAACCTTAGATTTGGACACTTTCAGTAGAGCTGATTCTTTATTTTCACTGAAATTTATTTTCTGTGTCTTTTTATACTGAAAGAAAGTTTGGATGCATTCTGAGATTGTGTTCACCTCCCACAACGGGACAAAATTAAACAAGTGGAAGTTAAAACAACACTGCAGGGGAGACTATGATTGTGCTGTAAACAGCAGATAAATGCTTCAGTTTATGACTCTTTTTGGGGCACTTTGTACATTAGTTAAAGATGAGTTGATGCATTAACTCTTTTGTCTTCACTTTATTAACAAGTTTCTTTAGTTTTAAAGATAAAAAAAAAAGTCTTGTTTGACTGGAAATGTAAAAAATGCAAAACTCCTGCTTTAGTTTGAAACTCTGTTTTGGCGGTTCAGTATTTATTTTTCATTTCAGTAAATGATAAATTCAAAAAGCTAAAAAGATTAAAATCTGCTTTATGTAACTAAAGTTACGTTAGCAGCATCAGTGTAACCGAACAACTGTTTGAAGTTGACCTGTGTGCTCGCTCTGGTCCCTGCAGCTCACAGCTCCACCAGACGTAAGTGTTTGGATCTTTCCTCATATCCAAACTCATGTAGACATGAAAAGATTTAAGGGCAGAGAAGCACCAAAAGCCCTGTTATTAAACAAACAAACAATAACAACATGAGTCTCTGCAGTAAGACTGTAGATAAGCTGAATATCCTCTCATGTTCAGACAGAAATAAAAGATCTGGTCTTTTCTTGGTGCTTCTCTCAGTCCTAGTCCCTCTCCGGGAGCCTTTTTTGTTCAGATTTTAAAGAAACTGTGGAGCCAACTAGTTGTGTAGACACCCCTCTCCCCACCTGTAGAAAAATTTATATATATATATATATATATATATATATATATATATATATATATATATATATACATATGTATATAATATTATTCTTAAAACAAAAACTGTATTATTGGTTGTGATGATTATTCTCAGTATCCCAACCTTGTAGATTTTTCTGGACTTCATGTAATTGTGCAACATTTTTGTTTTAATTTTCATGTATAATTTCTGTTGAATTCATTACTATAGAGCAGTTTTAAACAGAAGCGTACAACCAAACCATAGATTTTTTTTTATGGAATAAAAAATACACTGATCAACCATCTGTAACTCAGACCATGGGTTACCTTGTTAAAGAGAAGAAGGTGAGGTTAATGTAGGCAGGAATAATAGGCTCCCAATTGATTTGTTCAAAGTGTTGGAAGCAGAAAACAATGCAAGCATGAGGATTTGAGTTTGTTTTGACAGCAGGGTCATAACAACTACACAACTGCTCAGATTCTCTACAGTAGTTAGTAGTTGGAGGTAGTTGGAAGGAAATGGTTCACCAGCAATGTTATTGCAGCAATGTTATTGCTGGTGAACCAGCAATAATGTCCCAGTGGGAACATATTGGAGGTTTTTTTTCCAATCTAGTTTAAGAGCTACTGCTGCTCAAATCAATGGTTCCACTGTTGAAACAATTAGTCAATTATTTTACAGTACGTGGAAGGGCAAGTCTTTACCTGGGGAAAGACATGACACCTAAATGAACCCTGTGGGGAAAAAGGGAAAACTGCAGGAATGGTTTGAGGAAAACCAGTTTGAGGTGTTGATCTGGCCTCCAGATTCTCCAGAAGTCGGTCCAGCTGAGTATCTGTGGAATGCACAAGTACAGCGAAGCCTTGATGGACTGAACATCCCATGTGACTTGCAGGGATCTGCTACTGATAACGCAGCATACCTTCAGGTCTGTGGAGGACCCACTCAGTCTAGGCAGATGGTCTTATTGATATGGCTGATCAGTGTATATGGCAGAGTTTGAAGTAAGATGATGTTTAGTAGTCTCTATTCTGTGCTGATTGTGTGATCTTGTTGTTCAATAACTCATCTGTTGGTGATTTCTAGGAGACGCCTGTTGGTAACCATAGAGACCAACTCCTTATTTGTCTGGCTTTTTTCTGTTTGTCAATCTGTCTTTCTGCAGGTTTCTGGATGGACATTGGTCAGCCTAAAGACTTCCTGACAGGAATGTGTATGTACCTCCAGTCGTTAAGACAACACGCCCCCGAAAGGCTACGCACAGGGCCTGGTTTCCTTGGCAACGTTCTGGTGGTAGGTGCAGCTTGTTGATACTACTTGTCAAAAAAATGACTTCACTCCATGATGAATATGAGAAATTCTTTTTTTGTTCTTTAGGATCCAACAGCACAGATTGGGGAGAACTGCACCATCGGTCCGAACGTCACCATCGGCGCCGGTGTTGTTGTGGAGGATGGTGTGAGGATAAAACGGTGCACGGTGTTAAAAGGGTCGAGGGTTCGATCGCATTCCTGGTTGGAGAGCTGCATCGTGGGGTGGAGCTCCTCTGTCGGCCAGTGGGTGAGTAAATGAAAACGGTCATCATTAACAAGCATCCAAACGTAACTGAAAACAAAATATTCATGCGAACCAAAGAGGTTAAATTTAAAAAGCTTTGAATAAAAATGTGGATAAGGGTTGGAAAGTTATTTTAACAACCACAAAAAAACAGGCAAATGGAGAGGTTAACCGTCCGACAGCTTGCAGCGCACAACAAACAAATAAAACTACTGTCCACAGTGCTAAAAAACAGCCCCTGCATTGAGTCAGTGTCACTGAAATGGGCCGAAGAATGAGCCGTCTGCGTCTTAGCTCAGAAACAAACACGCATCATAATCAAAATCAGAAGGACTAAAGTCAGTCCTGTTTATTAGCTACTTCAAGTCTGTTGTGGCCAATATTTTTTATTAAGTTCAAGTTTATTTGTAAAGCACATTCACCACAACCTCGGTTGATCAAAGTAATGCATAGTAGTAATAATAATAATAATAAAAATAATAATAAAAATGAAAATGTTTAGTTTTCTACAGTAACAAATTTGTCATAGATCCGTGCACTTCTACACGGGATGAGTGGTAAGGCTGCATAAATCCACTAACAGAGGGTAGCGCCACCACGCATTGATCACCCATGAAGGTATCATGCAAAACCGTCTCAAACATAAGTTAATAAATGAATAAACACACAAAGCTGACGAAATAATGCTGATATTTTAATTCAAGAAACATCAGGAATCTCATAAAAAATAAAACTAAATATGACATGGAAGTGCAGAATGTTTTTGAAGCTCCCCCTTGGTGTCAGAGGAGAGCGTTGCCTGCCAATACAGGTGAATGTTTTCACTGCAAGTCGGACTGCCACTGTGCGGTGTTTGCCTAGCGTTGCATCATACTAGTGCGACAACAACTATCGTAATGTTACAAACGAAACAACAATGGAAAAAAAACAACTATAGCTTGGAAAGTTTAGAGTTCCAGATCTAACTCGATCGTGCTGTTTGCAGGAATCCTTTACCTTTTATCTTTCTGCCGACTGAACGGCAACGTTGCGTTTGTTTTGTGCTTACTTTTTGTTGTGGGCAGTGACATTTTTCTTTCCATCAATCTCGCATGACGGCAGTTGCTCCATTTTCTGTGGAAACTTCAACTGAAGGGGGTCCAGAAATGGTGCAGTTTGGTTCAGATGTATGAGACAGTTTTATAATGGAAACACGTAATATAGCGTACCTGAGTGTACCTCCCCAAAGCAATCGGCTCAGTGGAAACAGGGATTTAGAACAATAAGGACGGATGTTACTGAGTCCAGGTACTGAGATCCTTTCTAAATACAAGCTGAAAGCTTATGCATGTGTCTCAGCCACTGCAGTCTTGATGTTTCGAGGTTGTTTCGGACTTCTGGTTATTACAGTTTACTGCAAAGGAAAAGAACACTCCTTCCCAGCTCTTCAGCCATCAGGGGGAAATTCACATTTAGTCTCCAAAGAGGTGCCATTACATATGTCTATATATGCTATGTTGGAACACATACATTGAAAATGTACCTGTTCTTTAACTACAGCAACTACAGAAGGTTGAGTCAAAAACCTTCGCAGTTATTCTGCTTCCTCTGTCTCACCAAACTCTCATCTCATACTTGAAATATAGAAACTTGTTATGTCTGTTTTGCAGGACTGATGATGAGTTGTGTTTGCGTTTATCTGTGTCATCAGGTGCGCATGGAGAATGTGACAGTGTTGGGGGAGGACGTGATTGTGAATGATGAGCTTTACCTGAACGGTGCCAACGTCCTGCCTCATAAATCCATCAACGAGTCAGTCCCAGAGCCACGAATCATCATGTAGCATCGGGTGGAGAAAGGAGGAAATCCCTGCTCAATTTTATACAAACTGGACTGAACACACTAATTGTGCCAGATGGTGGAGGAAAGGGAGGAACAAAAGGCTTGTTTCTTTTTTTCCTTTCTTTATGAAAATAATTTGGGGCCTTTTTAAGCCCTGCTCTGCTGCATATTCTACTCGTAAATAATGGCGGTGCAAGTCAAAAACAGACAGCAGGAGCTTAGTCAAACGTATTGGAAAGGTGACAAAAGGTAAGGGAGGGGCTTGTACACTTGGTGTTGGGGTTAATAATGAAGATGTTTTGAGGTTGGTGGGGTTAGGGAGTGGTATGTAGACTGCTGTTAAGATTCATTATGATGGATTTACTCTGAATATTGTAAGTGAAGGGACACTAGAGGATCAAACAACATCTACATGTTGAAATGAAACACTCTGATTTGATCTGCTAAACAAAATGCAGTTAAAGCTGCAGATGTCTACCAGAGGGAAGGGAAATACGGTTTCTTAAAACACCATCTGAAAATGTGAATGTTTAAACAAACCGAAGTCATGTTTGTGTTCATTTAGTGAATGTAAGTCCAGCATACACATAATCATATTTGTTTTCTTCATAGAGATTATACTGGCAGGTGTAAAATCAACAGATTCTCTGCTCTTTGCTTGTAGCATGAAAGCTGTTGGCTACACTTAAAAAAAAAAAACCCCAAAACAGTTACTGCTCGTGTTTTATGTTTACAGATGCTTCAGGTAGACTTGGTTTGAAATGTTTTGGTTTAAAGAAGTCTTTCACACCACCTGCTAACTTTTGTTGACTACATGTTACTGCAGTGATTTACACGGTGTACCTCGGGACCTAGTAACATCATTCTGGTGTTTCTGAGGGTTTTAGTCAAGTCTGTCAAGATAAATCTGGTTTCTAACTAAGAAAATGTTGCCTACGGTGGAAAAGGTGAACTCAAGTCAAAGTTTTGTATCAAGTAAATCAGAAGTCTTCGTCCTCTTTTAGGACATTTCAGTCTAATTTGGACTTATTCCTCTCAGCTGTATACTAGTTGGCTACATCAACGCTAACCTGCAAATGATGCATCATGTAATAATCTTTGACAATTCAGCCTTTTGTTTTTTTTTTTTTGTTTTTTTTTTTTTTTTAATAAGTTTTTCTCTTTTAAATTTCCCACATCCAAACTCTTTTTTTCCTTTGAAAATGATGGATTTATTTATTGTAGAAATTATTTATGAAGTTAACAGCAGTTTTGAAAAGTGTTGGTTGCCCAAATAAATTGGCGAAATTAGGGGTTCAAAAATTTTCCATTCATTACCTGCCTTATCGGTACAAATGTGTGCTTCACCTATAAGAGTCTGGCCTGTTTTGTTCAAGTGATCCTCAGCAAAAACGTTAAACATATCTGACGAGTATGTTTTTCATTTCTAGATCTCAAATCATTTCTTTGCCACGCATGGCGTAGTTAGTTAAATCCTATGCACGCCTGTAAAGATGCATCAGAATGGAAGTTTCTTTTTAAAATCAAGATGAAATAATAGTATTTCAGTCTGACCATAGTTATGTAAACCAAACACAGGTCTTTTCCCTACCAGCAAAATTACAGGTAAACATGTTCTCAGTAGCATTTTGAACATTTGCTTTGCTTCTTTCTAATTAATTTAAAAAAAAAAAAAAAACTTCCCCTATGACATGTCAGTTTTTTGTTTTTTGTGATTTATATATATATCGTTCAGCAGAAGAAAAGAGCTAAAACAGTTTTATCTACTACTGAATAGCGCATTAGCACTTATTAGCAAGCTAAAGTTTCTCTTCACTGCAGGGCAGACGCATTGTTTCAATCCAGGATGAGTTCCAGCTTTGTTGTGACTAAAACACTGCTGGCTGTAGCTGAAGCCTTTGGTATAATGGTTAATACCACAGTAAGAAATTGATATTGAGTCTCACTTGTTTGTCCAACATGGGAAGTAAGAGTTACTAAGCTTACAAATCTTCCTTCATTCTGTCCTGAACAAAAATATTGGATATCAGGAATTATTTTCTGAGGCACTAAATGAAATTCAGTCCTGAATCAAAAACGTCTTGTCATGTCTGGCAACATATCTTATGCTTTTAACTGATGTTAGACTGAAAATGATGTCAAATGTTGTGAATTGTGTCTCCTGAAAAAGTAAACTAAATCCTCTGTATTTGAAGGTTTCTAGAGCTTGTCCATGTTACTGCTGGTTTGGCTGCAGAGGTACCAGTATTGATGAGTTATTTACATTTGACCTCTTAACACTGACCGGTCATGTACAACTCATTAGTCAGCTCTCAGTTCAGACACGTGCCTGTGTGTGTCGACCAGTGGCTCTACGGTTGTTAGTGATTATCTGTATTCAGATGTCTGAATGTGTTAAGACAATCTCAATGAATGAATCCCATTCTTGTAATGAAGTTATTTTTTTCTTTTAAAGATAATATAAACTACTGACCTCATGTTGTATCAGTGTGCTGTCTTTTTATGTCCATGTGAAAATCAGTTTTCTGGATTTGTTTGGTTTAGAGGCCATCTCAGGCTAAACTTGTAGATTATGAATGGGCAGTAATGAAGAGCAACAACGACACTGAAGCACAACTTAGTCAAAATATTGAATCCTTCTTTGTCCCCCGATTCACTGTACTTAATTTTAGGTAGCAGAAAAAAAGTGTTTCAGTCACATGATTTTAGAAGAGGATTTAAGAAAAAAAAGGAAGCTCTTTTCAATAAGTTTGATTCATTTTCTTTGGTGCACATAAAAAAAAAAAAAACCTGATTGTGCTAAACTGACTTTGTCGGCCAAGTGCACATCCATTCATTTATGCATCCTAAGGGGTTCCCAGGCCATTCCATAGATGTAGTTACTCATGTCTGGGTCTTCCCTGGGGCCTCCTCCCAGTTGAAGATGCCCAGAACCCCTCACCCGGGAGGCATCCTAACCAGATCTCATCTCTCTCTCTCTCTCCTCTTGATGGCTCCTGTTTTTAGTCCCCACTAGTAACATTATAGATGCATGTGTTTATAAATGTTATGTCAGAACAGGGTTTCATTGAATTTTATTAAAGTAGAAATGATAAACCTTGCATCATCAAATTTGTGATTGAATTACCAAGATGTTACCCCATGCTTAAAAAAAATACAAATTTCAAAAAGCAGAAAATGTTTCATATTTCAGGTCCATTAACTTTCTTATATTAATATTGCAAATAGCCTGAATTTCTCTAATTCATTTGTTGTCATACACAAGTTAAAGTTCCACATTCATTCGTTCATTCATTCATTCATTCATTCATTCATTCATTCATTGCCAACTTGAAAAGCAGGATTGTTCCTGGGTAGACAAGTTAAAAGAAAGTTACTTTAACACGAAGGAAAATGTTTATCATGCTGACAATAATTAACTCCAAAGATGTTAATAAAGGGATTTTAAGCCGTTCCATGGACATTGGTAACATCCTCAATGACAATATATTAACTGAAGATATGTGTGTACACCACTGCACAATGGTTGCAAACAAGTTAAATATCTCAACCAGTAGATCTGTTTTCTTTGACATATTTCTTGGAATATTGAAAATCTTTACCCTTATACATTTTGTTCCTTTTTCCTTTGTCATATGAAAGAAAAAACTGTACAAAAACTCAGAAACAAAAATGTACAGATCAAATACAGAAATTAATTTCAAGTTTATTTGTAAAGCACATTTACGACTACCTGCTTTGCTCAGAGTTCTGGACAACGGTCAACAATAATTAAGATGAAAACGGGCAAAACTTTAAAATAAATCTTTACTCCATTTTATTCAAGATACATGACAAATGAAGTTGAGTAAAAAACATTAAATAGTTTGCATGAAAACTGTGCAAAGAAATAAAAATCAGAACATTCATATGGTAACATTTTTCATACTGTACAGAGGTTGCTAAATAACCACAAACATCCCTAAAAACCTGTTGATAAAGTGGTATTTTGCACATTTGTTGCTGGTAATATCCTAATGGGCAACTCATTCTTGGTGGAAATATAAGGAAACAACTTCTTGGTGAAAGTGTGTTTGAAGGTGTGAATGTGTTTGTTTGTATCAAGATCAGCGAAAGACAACTTCCCTTGGTCCCAGTCCAGTTGGACTCTGATCCTCTGTAGCTTCTTCACTGGGAGATCTGTGTTTGGAAGTGGCGGAGAGACTGCTGTATATTTCTTATTAAAAAGACATATTCCCCAGTAGCCAGTGTGTATTTTTCCCTTTCTTTGAACTGACTCTTGTAACACTCCTACGCCCCAGAATTGCTCATTTCTCACCTCAACATCCCAGCTGTAAGTCCCAGAGCTGAAGCCTTCAGCGCTCAGGACACAGTGCCGTTGCTCGAACCGCTCTAGATTGGCAGGGAGCTTCTGCCGCTGTCCAAACATCACACTGGTCAGGTCATCGGACAGGATGAGGTGTGGTTCAACTGTATTTGGATCCAGAATCAAAGGAAAGTAGGAAACAATCTCCTTCAGCTTGTTCCAAACATTAAAGTTCAGGTTGCCCAGATGTTTGGCTACATCGATCAGAGCGCCTGGAACCAGCTGTGGATCATCCAGCAGGGGTTGCTGATGGACTCTTTTAACTGTAGCCTTGTAGTTCTGCAGAAATGAGATGTCTTCAGCTCTCAGCTCCTTCTCTGTGACTGCGATTGTGTCTGAAAGAGCTGCAATGCTCCTGCTCAGATCCTTAATCTTCCCTTTTATTATCTGAGTCTTCTGCTTTTCTTCCTTCCTCAGAACCGTTATCCTTGCCTGCTCTTCTTCTTGCAGAAACTGATGAAGCTTCTTGAACTGCTCAGTAATCTGCATCTCTGTGCTCTGTGTCTGAATCTTAATGTGATCTTCTGTTTGAACCAAGTTTCCTTTAACTTGTCTTAAGAGCTCAAGTTTCTCTTTTAGGCACTTCAGACATTTCTGCAGCTCCTCTTTGTGATCCTCTGCAGCTTCGTTGATAGGTCTGAATTGGTGGGCAGTGTGTGTTTTTGAATCTCGACAGATGAGGCAAACAGGCCGCTGATGCTCCAAACAAAACAGTTTGAGTTTCTCAGAGTGCAGATGGCAAAAGGCTTCAGGCTTTGCAGAGGCTTTTTGATCTGCCCCCAGTAAGAAGGCTTCACACAGGTTCTTTAGCTCCATGTCACAGACTGGTTCTTTTAACAAAGATATCTTCTCACAAAGAGGGCACATGTGCGTTTGTTTCTTGGACCACCATCCCTGTAGGCAGTGCTTACAGAAGCTGTGGCTGCAGTCCAGCTCGACAGGCGCTTTGAAGATGTCATGGCAGAGCGTGCAGGACAGATCCTTTTCTGACTGAGAAGACATTTAACCTCAGACTGAAAACAGAACACAGCTGGGAGAGCAAAGAGACGGTGTCTGTGAAATTTACCTGCACTTCTACCTGAGGCGTTTACAAAACTCCCATAAGTTTCAAAGTACCCCCAGTATTTCCTTTTGCTGAAGGTTCCAACACATGTCTGCTCTGATGATGAGTTTCAAAGGTGCTGTTCACAAAGACCAACTCTAATATCATGCAATTTTATGCAAATATAGGAAAAGGAGGTCTCTGTGAGGGAAAAACGTGACACTACATTACTCATGCAAACTCGTGAAGCCCACAGATAATAAAGTCCAGAAGTTTTTATCTATATAAGGTAACTAAACTCTAATGTGCAGGTGGAATAATTCCTCCAAACTGACAGATGTTGAGTCCTTTGGTAAATCTCTTTGGAATCTACTTTATTTGACAAATGGTCCAATGTGTTGAAGTGTGTGACTTTCTGATTCCAACAATAGTTTTATTCTTCCAGCATTATGCTTATAATGCTCTTTTAGCATTATGAGGACAATTAATCGTATCCACTATCCATAAGAAAAGGTGCTAGACGAAGCAAACTTGGATTTTCAAATTACAGACCACTAAGTCGGGCCTGATAGTAAATGTTTCTTGTAAATATCCTTGTGAACATGTATATTATTTTCTTTGTAAAATGATCTTGTAATGTTATTCATTATGATCCCTTGCTGAAGTCATCTCAAATTATGCCATTTCTGTTGTATGTTCAACTTCATATCTGGTCCAAACCAGGTCTCAGACCTTAGTAGAAATAAGAAGGGTTTATTGTAGTTTTTCCGACTGTTAAACAGGTTGGATGTGAGTAAAAGAATGATGATGGTGTGAAGAAGAAGGCAGGCAGGCAGGCAGGCAGGTCTGGATTCCTGACAGGAACTAAGAAATCACAACAAATAATGTGGTGACGACTAAAAAGGCCAAGCAGGTTTAAATACGGCTGCTAATTATGGATCAGATTCAGGTAAAGGTTCTGGTTGCCAGGGTAACAGACACACCCACCACTGCAACAGTAGGGATAAAGATCACAACGCTTACTTGGTGAAGTAATACTTCCTTTTTTTCATTTGCACAAACTCATTAATCATTCAACCCTCCGATGAAGGCCAGTGAGCTGAAGTATGTTGGGGTTTTTAAAGGTCACTATCACTATGCCAGAAAAATAAATGCACTTTATTTACTTTTTTTTTTTTTTTTAATCTATCCTGTCCAGCACCACAATGGCAGAATGATGATCTGCCTGCCATATTGTGCTGAACAAATTTTGCCTGCCATCATGAGCCTTTTGGAGATGAAGGTTATTCTTTATTATAATATAATTTATATCATATATGTTTTTTTCCATTTCTACTTATAACTGCTGGACCAGAACAGAGACAACAGATGGAAACGGTGGGAAAAGGAGAAATATATATAAAGAAGAGAAAAAGGGGAAGTAAAAACAAAAAAGTAGAAAACAAACCAGAACAACTGCAATGAATCCTCAGAAAATCTAAACATGACTACAACAGTAAACTTTCTAAAGCTTCAAAGAAAACAAAACAGACATCAGGAGAACCTTTGGAAGAAAAACTAAAAACCATGAACAACTACGAACACAGTGGCAATGAGCATATGGGTGTGGTCGTGTTTGTGTGTACGTGTCTGTGTGCAGGGATGTGGGTGTGTACTAAACAGGAGTGAGTTGTGCTGAGTGGTCATGCCTAAGGAACAATGCCCCCCTCCCAATGAATAGGGACAGACCAAGAGGGGTCCAAGTCCTGAGTAACCAGCATCTGACGTGGAAACCAGAGCCGAGACTGTTGCAGGGATGGTCACCCACCCACCCAGGAAGCGGCAGCTGAAGCCAGAGTCTCCCCATTTATTTAATCTGAAAGAAATGCCTGAAAGCAACTGTCTTCATCCCATTTTCATTAGTTTGATATAACCCCTTTTCACTGTCATGGCACAAGAAAATTGTGAAGTGGAAAATTGCAGCATTATAATATGCTTGTGATCTCAGTGGTGCTTTTTGAGATGTTACTGGGGAGTGCTTTGTGGTTCGTAGGAGTCCTTATCTATCTGCCGTTGTGCTTCTTTTGTTTTGCATATTTATGAATAACTGGCTTTTGGGTTTTGATATCAGACTTGTCTTGTCTTGCTACAGCTCTCCTTTGTTTTTCTTTCACCCAACAGTAACAAAGCACAAAGACCCTCATTGTCATTTGTTGGTTTAAGCTTTTTACTCAAATTTATTGAAACACATTATATGGAATAGAAAAGCTCATTATGACATTTCTAATGAACAACTTGCTGTGTTTATGTTGTGTTACACAACACAAGTTGCATCTGTTACTATGTTTACAATTTTGTTTGTCATGACATTAAAGAATGATCTGCTACAGCACCACGAAATGCCGTTGTTCTTTTTTTTCTTACAGGTGAGGTGACTGTGTATGCGGTCCCTTGCATTGTCATATTACATTTTGAAGTCTTGACATTTTTACCTGGACAATGTAAACAGCAGCACCAGAAACAGGGAGGAAAAACATGTTCAGCAATGTCCAAAAAAGACCTCTTGCAAAAGCTGTACATTCAGTCTGACTCAGGTTTTTACTTCTTTTTCTTTCTTTAGAGCAAAACTCATCTGTTACACAATTACAGAGTCCTGACCTTGCTGTGTGCCATGCCAGGTTGAAACCGACTGTAGCATCAAGGTTTGATGGAAGCAGAGATATTATATACATATTATGTACAGTGTCTGATAGAAGTAATTTGACTGAAAAACAGCCATGAGTCCAGGCTGACTCAGCTTTCCTCTTATCTTTGGTTTTTCCATTTTTCTGGGTCAACACAATCAATCACAATCAACTCACTTACAATCATGTAAGTGAGTTGGCTTCTCTGCCCTCAAGATCAGAGGTTGTCAGGACCAGAGATAAACTTAAACTTACTTTTGAAGAATTCATTACTAAAGAAGAGTGTGATTATTTACTTGATACTTATAGATGGATTCTTTAAATCCTATTTGTAATATGAGAAAATATTCCAGCATTTAGTAAAACAATTTCCATTAAGAATGTGTTGATTTTCTGATGTTGTCCCTTCCTGTAGCTTTTTTCACCTGAAAAAATACATCACATAATCAAGTCTTTATAACTGCTGCTAATTACCCAGTGAAAATCAAACTTTTATATACATTTATACTTAAGACACCCTGAATTTATAAAAACATTGGTTGACCACCTGAATTTAATATAAATTCTGCGCTCCTGGTATTCCTCTTCTGCATGAAAAAACTTTAGTGCAGATGATTTGGTTTTGTTTGCCTCACTGCAGATTGAGCTGCCAGGAAGAAACAGAGGTCTTATTTTTATGTTTTATTCAAACCAAAACTTGTAAATACACTAAATGTAGACTTCTAAATCATTGAATGCATTAAAGGGTTGGATTTACAGAAAAATATTAAATAAAATGTTTTGATAAATAAGGATTACTTTTAAAAATATAATCAATGCCTTGGAAATAAACAACAACCAATATATTTCGCTCATTTATTCATGAACACGTATTATCTACACACACAAATTGATACAAACGTAAAGAAAATGTTCATATCAGACACAAATTTTAAAGTATCTCATCTTTTATTGAGATGTAATAAACCTTTTCCCCATGAATATAGCTTCCATCACAAATCTAATGGATTAAAAATACCCTTAAAGTTCCAAGTTTTCATCCTGGCCTCTTGACTTTTGCCTGTAAAAAATTGTATCATCCATCTGTCTGCTAAGCCCATTATTTATGTGAACCCAAAATGAATCCTAAAGGTCAGCCCAAACTTTAGCCTTGATGAATCTGACATAAAATAATTCCAACACATCAAATAAGTCCCTTACTGGGGAGAACCATTTTAAATTGGTAATCATACAGATCTGAAAAGGTAGGCAAAGTAAATTTGCCCAGCAGAACACAGTAGACAGAAAATCCATTTTGCCTGCTTAAATGCTGGACAAGACAAAAAAAAAAAAAAAAAAAAAAAAAAAAGAGATCTGAAAAGGTATTTTAATCCCGCTTAAAAAGTCATCATTTCGAATAGTTTATGTTGTGCAATATATTACCACCGATTTGCACCAATGAAAATATCATCAATGTTAATATTATTTCCATTGCAGCGTTGTTAAGAAGCTGGTTCTCTTCAGGTACTCTGGCTTACTCCCACTGTCCAAAGACATGCATGTTAGATTAATTGTTTATTCTAAACTGTCTCTAGGAGTGAGTGTGAGTGGTTCCCTGTGTTGCCCTGTGATGGTGACCTGTCCAGGGTGTACCCTGCCTCTCACCCAGTGATTGCTGGGATAGACTCCAGCTTCTTGGAATTGGCGTAGGTGGGTAAGAAAATGGATGGCATTGTTAAAAATACAATAGATGTTCATCAAACAATTTTTTACTGACAATCTTTTCATAGTTATTGATAAAGGTCTAAAAACATATTTTATTCACACTTGAAGAATTCTAGCATAGCTGCACAAAAACATGACATCAAACGTAATTTTCAAGGATCTTTATGACTTATTGTAACACAGTAACACAAAAAGGTTATATCAGATAATATCATATGATTTTTGCTAATTTAGATTGCAGCATTAATAAAATCCTACTGAAATATTATTTCCATGTTAAATACAAACTACTGAAGAACACAACTCAGGATACCCTAATATGACTGTACTTTAACTATTACTAAACTGAAACGTATAGTTTGCATGATCTTAAATGGTAATTTGTTTGTATAAATCCTGGTTTGCATTTCTAGAAAGGCCAGTAACCTGATGATAGACGGACTGCATGTTCTTCCTTAACAGAAATGGTCATGGGTATAATCTTCAGGGGTAGTTCATTAATGGTCCTGATGTAAGGAAAAAGCTTCTCAGTGAAAGCCTGTTTGAAAGTATAAAGGTGTTTCTTGGTGTCAACATCATAGAAGGACAGCTTCCCTCGGTCCCAGTCCAGCTGAACTCTGATCCTCTGAGGCTTCTTCCATGACAGAATCTTATCTGAATTTGGCCTCAAGATTACCAAGAGTTCGCCATCAAGGAAACTTATTTGAAAGTATCCAGTCTGGATTTGTCCCTTTCTATTAGCTGATTCCTTAATCACACCGAGACCCAAGAGTTGATCATTTGTGACCTCAACATCCCAGCTGTGAGTCCCTGAGTCGATGCCTTCAGAGCTCAGAACACAGAAATGTTGATCAAACCTCTCTGGATTATCAGGAATCTTCTGTTTCTGCTCAAAAGTCACACTGGTCAAATCGTCAGACAGGATGAGCCCTGGATGAGCTGTGTTCGGATCCAGAATCAGAGGAGAGTAGGAAACCATCTCCTTCATCTTGTTCCACACGTTAAAAGTCATGTTTCCCAGATGTTTGGCCACATCAATCAGAGTGCCAAAAACCATCTGCGGCTCATCATACTGGAGGTGTGATGCCGAGACAATTCTTCCCACATCATTGTAGCACTGTAGAAACAATGCATTTTCTGCTGTCAGCAAATTCTCAGTGACTTTGATTGTACTTGAGTAAGCTGTTATCTCACCACTCAAAGCATCAATGGCCTTCCTCATCATTTTACTTTTCTGCTCCTCTTCTTTCTTTAGAGCACTTATCCTCTCCTCCACTTCCTCATGCAGAAACTGATGAAGTTTTTTAAACTGCTGTGTTATCTGCCTCTCTGTATATTTAGTCTGGACCTTAATGTGGTCCACTATGTGGTCCCAATTCCCTTTAACTTCTTTTTTAAAGGTGTCATGGATTTCTGCAGCTCCTTTCTATGATCCTCTGCAGCTTCATCGATGGGTCTAAATCTGTGGTCGCTGTGCAATTTTGAATCTCGGCAGACGACGCAAACAGGCTGCTGATGGTCCAGACAGAACAGTTTGAGTTTTTCCAAGTGTAGACTGCAGAGAGACTCGGATCCTGCTAAAGCTTTGTGACGTTTCTCCAGCAAGAAACCCTCACACAGGTTCTTCAGCACCAAGTTAGAGTGTGGCTCACTAAGCAAAGATATCCTCTTGCAAAGCGGGCACATACGCATTTGTTTTTCAGTCCACCACCTCTGCAGACAGTCTTTACAGAAGCTGTGGCTGCATTCCAGGATAACAGGGTCTTGGAAGATGTCATGGCAGACGGGACAGGAGAGATCCTTTTCAGACTGAAAAGTCATTGTGCCTCACAGTAAAATTACAGACGGCAAAACAATCAGATTGCTCCCTCCAGTTTGTTTTACCTTTTGCAAAAGTGCCTTAAAAAGTCATAACATGGACAAAAAAAGAACAACAAAAAAAAACAAGAAAAAGAATCGCAAGCTTCCAGTCTTCAAGTGTCACTGTTTCCAGTATTTTTCACTGTCTTAGCATCTGAATACACTACTAGTGAAGTGAAACTGTCCGGTGAGTCACGTAATTTATAGTCCATGTAGGCACAAAATGAGGAACAAACTACCAAAAGGGAAGTGGGTGTCGTGAGGATGGGTGAGGGAAATCGACTTTGATGACTGTTGTGAGTGGGATCAATACAATCTGTATTAACTGGAGACTCTATTTGGATTCTAATTATATAAATTGTCAAAAAACTTTTCATACCTGATAAAAGGATCAGAAAAAAATCCATGTATATGGAAATAATAGAGTCTAATTCAAATAAAGAAAGGGTGCAGCTGCACCAGACTTTTGGTAACTCCGGAAATTAGTGTAGATCACCATCAATTTCACTCTTAATTTAACATATCCACAGAAAAACTTGATCTTGCTTGACTGCTTATTTAGCCAGACAGATTTACTCTACCAAGGGAGACATGCTGCCCTTGATAATCTGAATATTTTTATTATTTTTTCATTATAGTAATCAGTCCTAATATGGCAATACTAAACGGTATAGAAAGGAACAGATAAAAAAATTGTCTAAGTTGCCAAAATTACTATATATATATATATATATATATATATATGTATATATATATATATATATATATATATATATGTATATATATATATATATATGTATATATATATATATATATATATATATATATGTATGTATATATATATATATATATATATGTATATATATATATATATATATGTATATATATATATATATATATATATATGTATGTATATATATATATATATATATGTATGTGTATATATATATATATATATATATATATATATATATATATATATATATATATAGTAATTTTGCCAAAATTACATATGTATATATATATATGTATATATATATATATATATATATATATATATATATATATATATATATATATATATATATATATATATATATATATATATATATATATATATATATATATATATATATATATATATGTATGTATATATATATATATATATATATATGTATGTATATATATATATATATATATATATATATATAGTAATTTTGGCAAAATTACTATATATATATATATATATATATATATATATATATATATATACATATATATATATATATATATATATATATATATATATATATATATATATATATATATATATATATATATATATGTATATATATATATATATATATATATATGTATATATATATATATATATGTATGTATATATATATATATATATATATATATGTATGTATATATATATATATATAT
The DNA here is from genome assembly GCF_933228915.1 of Telmatherina bonti. Lineage (NCBI taxonomy): Eukaryota > Metazoa > Chordata > Actinopteri > Atheriniformes > Telmatherinidae > Telmatherina > Telmatherina bonti. The sequence continues at coordinate 18,525,400 of NC_136624.1, forward strand.
ATATATGTATATATATATATATATATATATGTATGTATATATATATATATATATATATGTATATATATATATATATATATATATATATATGTATATATATATATATATATATGTATATATATATATATATATATATATATATATATATATATATATATATATATATATATATATATATATATATATATATTTCTGACAGCAATAAGGTTCCTGTTTCATATCTTAGCTGGAGGTGTGTCTAGGACTCTTTGGCTTCCTCCTACAGTCCACAAATGTTAAGTTAGGTTGTATGTTGGAGGCCGGTGTGAGCATAAGTGTTATCTGTCTGTGTTGAACCTGTGATAGCCCGATGACTTGTCCAGGGTTTACCTGCCTAACAGCAACTGGGATAAACTACAGCAACCGGACAACTGTAACTGGAGTATGTTGTTAGAGATATTGGACCGGTCTCCAGTTCCATGTAAACTAGATGGTGTTCAGAGCCCCAGAAACCTCACAAGTCCCACAAAGAGAAGCTATCGGATGCCGCATGTTACTGGTTGCCCATTAGGGCTGAGAATGAAGAACAACAGCAGACTGGAAAGTACAAATTAAGTACGTAATAATTTTATGAAATTCTTTACAAATTAAATCACATGAAAAACCAAACACTGATACTAAAAGCAGAAATAAAAAATAACTGACTCTAAGGTGAGATTTGATGGAGGAGCTATCAGTTACAGCGACTGTGGTCTCAGCCAGAAAACAATTTGGCAGTTTTGCTTCTTTTTGTGAATCACGACCTTCACTTTATAAATTGGTCTTTCTGTGGTCTCCAAGGACTCTTGCCATTATATTTTCTTTCTTTAGAACAAATTGAGAGCCTCTGAGCATTTTTGTCTCTTTTGGATAGTTGCCCTGCTTTAGAGTCCGTCTGTTTTCCCCCTCGTGTCTCGTAACATTTATCTCGGCAATATGAACATTCATCCATCCATTCATTGAAGTTCTATTGTTTTATTGTTTTTTCCATCATGAATCAAACCAGTTAAGCCAGATATTTCATCCTGACTCCACCCAGCCAACTCCTGCTGCTGCCATGGTTAAAAGGGAGCAAAGTTGTGATAGTATTAATATAACCTCTGGTGTTTTAAGCTGATTCTGAAATGTGAAAAGTTGGGAAATCATTCTCGCTAAATCATAGGAGAAAATGTATCTTTCTAACATTAGTTAACAAAATTACATTAAATTCTAGACAGTATAACAAAAATGTTGGGTTCCGGTTGCACCACTCCCTGTTTGTTGTTGTTCTGCATTTATGCACATCTATAAAATCCACTCAGACAACCCGAAATAAATAAATAATAACAATAAAAAAGAAATAATGGGATAAAAACTTTGTGCTTTTCAACCACTCAGCCAACAATTTTGACAAAGTAGAGAAAGAAAAGACAAAAAACAAACCAAAACAATAAAACATTACAATTTTTGTCACCATTTATTCATGACTGCATATTAAAAGCACAAAACGAAAGTAAATTGGGGATTTAAGATATAAAAGTTTTAAAGGAATACATATCAAAAGAGACTATTATATTATAAACATTTTTCTCACCCTATTGAAAAAAGACATTAATATAGTTTTGTCACAACAAAATTGGCTAAACAAATTTATTGGATAAAAAACCCTTTAAAGGAAACTCCCTAGTTTCCTATAAAGGGTCCCCACAACCTTTGCCACTAAGTAACCCTGTATAACCTGTTTATCTCTATTCTGTTCAATCAAAGAAAGAAAAGAAAAAACACAAAACAAAGCAGTGCTTAATAACAATGTAGACTTCTCTTATGTAGTTTTTTTTTTTACTTTCACATGTTTCAACTACTTCCTGCAGGCTTCCCCGAAGGGTCCGATCATGTTACTGTGACATGTCTTTAAAACAGGCCTCTTTAATCCCAAAGAACTAAACTAAAGGCAAACAAACAGGTGACTATGGATAAACTAGCTAACAAAAGCTAACAAAGTTAACCAGCAACTGAGAACATAAACCAAAGGAGTATAAATACATGGAGGGAGTAACTCGAATCAAACTATAATCAAACCATGTGAGCTAATTAACAGGAAACTGGAGATGAGGGAACTAAACATGGAAAAATACAAAATAAAACAGGAAACCAGAACTAAAAACACAAAAGATATCCAGACCATGACAGTTTCTCTGTAACATTTATGATAATCTACTGACAAAAATGCAACAAAATGCTCATAACTATGTTTTCATTAGAGTAGAAGTTTGTGTAAAGGGTTACAGCTGAATTCTTGTCATGAGAAAAACAAAGATCACAGTTATCTGAATTAATTTCCCTGAATCTAGACATCATTCACTTTAAAGTGTTTCTCTGGGATAATGTTTTTCAGTTTTCACATAACAAAATGGAAGAAAGACATGCTTTACATACAAAAAAAGTAAAACAGCCATCAACAGTGGAATATATGAAGAAATGAATGAATAAAGATTAAAACAATGAAAGCATATTGTTTGCTAAATTCAGTGTTAGAGAAAGCAATCATGTTGCAGTCATATAAGGCTCCTGCTCATTCATTAAAGAAAATCAATATTATTTACGTAAACCCAAAACTGATAGCAAAAGTCAGCTCCAATTTTATTGATAAGGCTGACATAAAATAATTCAGACCCAAAAAATGTCGTACAAGCTACGCTAACTAGGAAAATCCATTTTTAATAGTGTATCATAAAGGTTTGTATTGCATTTTTTTAAAAATGAAGCTCTAAAATGAGAACTCATTGTAATCCAGTTCTGAAAGTTTATATTGGATATCTTGTTACTGATTTTTTTTTTTTTTACATATCAGCAATATCAACATTTTAATACAAATTTTATTAATTACTATCTCCACAACAGTATGTTAGCCACAACAATCAGCTTAAAATGGATCTACAGGCACCACTTTCCTGAAGCATTCAGTTGTCTGTTAAAACATGAATGCAATGCATCACAACAGCTGTAAAAACATGCTTATCAACTCTAGAAAGGCCAGTAACCCGATGATAAAGACACTTTGTGCTCTTTTTTAACTGAGACGGTCATGGGTATAATCTTCAGGGGTAGCTCATTGATGGTCTCAATGTAAGGAAAAAGCTTCTCAGTGAAAACATGTCTGAAGGTGTGAATGTGTTTCTTGGTATCAGTATCAAAGAAGGACAGCTTCCCTCGGTCCCAGTCCAGCTGAACTCTGATCCTCTGGAGTTTCTCCACTGGAAGAACTTTTTGTGGAAGTGGTGGTGAGACGGCTGTGAGTTTTCCACCTAGGAATTGTATTGCCCAGAATGCAGACTGGATTTTTCCCTTTCTCCCAGCTGATTTGTTCATCACACCAAGACCCCAAAATAGCTCATTCGTGACCTCAACGTCCCAGCTGTGAGTCCCAGAGTTAAAACCTTCAGAGCTCAGGACACAAAAATTTTGATCAAATCTCTCTGGATTATCAGGAATCTTCTGTTTCTGCCCAAAAGTCACACTGGTCAGATCTTCAGACAGGAGCAGCCCTGGATGAGCTGTGTTTCCATCAAAAATCAGAGGAGAGTAGGAAACCATCTCCTTTATCTTACTCCAGATGTTGAATTTCAGGTTACCTACATGTTTTCCTGTGTCCATCAAAGCTCCTTCAACCTGGCCTGAAGGCTCCAGCAGGAGGCGTCGTTGGATTGTTTTTATTGAGATGTCATAGCTCTTCAAGAATGACACGTCTGCAGCTCTCATTATTTCTTCTGTAGCTCTGATTGCATCTAAAATGTCTGTTATTTGTTTGTTCAAAGCATCAATATTTTCACTCATTACCTTCGTCCTCTCCTTTTCTTCTTCACTCAGAGCAGTGATTCTGGCCTCCTCTTCCTCTCGTAAAAACTGGTGAAGTTTCTGAAACTGCTCCATAATGTGACCCTTGGTCTGTTGTGTCTGGGACTTAATGTGTTGTGCTGTTTGATCAAAATCACCTCTCACTTGTTCAAAAATCGTCAGCTTGTCCTTCAGATTGTGCAGGTATTTTTGCAGCTCACCTCTGTGACTTTGCGCAGCCTCGTCGATGGGACTAAATTTGTGGTTCTTGTGTGCTTTTGAATCTCGACAGACAACACACACGGGCTCCTGATGATCCAGACAGAACAGCTTGAGTTTCTCTTTATGCAGACTGCAGAGATGCTCAGATCCTGGAGAAGCTTTTTGATTTTTTTCCTGTAAGAAGGTCTCACACAGGTTCTTCAACACCAAGTTGGAGGGTGGATCCTTCAGCAATGAAGACGTGTTGCAAATCGGACACATGTGCATTTCTTTGTCAGACCACCATGTCTGCAGACAGTCCTTACAGAAGGTATGGCTGCATGACAGGATGATGGGTTCCTTGAAAATTTCATGGCAGATGGGACAAGAGAGATCTATTTCTGTCTGAGAAGACATTTTATCCTCAGATTGACAAGAAGCCAGGCGTAAGAAATGAAATGGTGCCTCTTCAAACTTACTTTCATGCTGAGTCTTTGTGTCGTCAAATCTCCTTTTCAAATTCTCGGTTCAGAAATATTTTCAAAGATCTTAAGTTCCAGTATTTCCACTGTTGTCCTGCGTTTGGTCTAATGATGAAGTCTGAACACACTGCTTTCAAAACGAAACAGTGGAATGACTCATGCTGTTTTGTGTCAGAGTGGAAAAAGGAAAGAGGAACAGGTAGGAAACACCTCTCTGATTGCAGGATTATTGTAAAGCATTAAACTATCCAAACCATGCCAAAAGCTGGAAAAGACAAAACAGAGATGAGCTGCGAGTCATAGGTTCAATTCATATTAACTAAACTAAATTATTGGTTTAAAATCAAACCAAATGCAACAAGGTGGATGCCAGGAGAGAAAGAAATAGTCATGAGAGGTTTGGCCAACTGTTTTAATTTTCTTTAGAAGAATGAGTTAAACCAGTTGAACTGCATCTTTGAGACACCTTAACGCCACCCAACAGAGTTATGAATGGTGTTCATATGCCTTCAGTGTTTTAGCCAATTCTGAAATATGAAACATTGCAAATACTGTTAAACATTATATATTGCTAAACTAGAAAAGAAAATTGATATTTCTACTTTACACAATTTAATTAACGATTATTGCAGCCAGTTTAAAGGTAATGTTGGGTTTTCATATGCTCCATGTCTGCTTGTTGTGTTGCATTTATAGATTTAGATGCTATTTGGAACAACCTGAAGTTGCATTAAAACTCACATGCAGATATAAATTGTTTTATTAATAGAAATAGTTTTTTTAATGTTTCAGCCAGGGATGTCTTCATGTTGTGAGAACCAGCCTCAAATCTGCATATTAAGACAAAGTGTGCTTTTATGGTAAAGTTTATTCAATGCTCAGACAATAACTTTTTTCAACATTTATGTTTTAATACACCCCAGAAACACCCATATGAACTGAAACAAAAATATAGCAAATAATTGTCAAAAGTGATTTTTATAAGGTGAACCTTGACTATATCATACCTTTATCGCAATACATTGAAGGGCTTTTAAAACCCCTGACCAGTTTATATCCTGGTCACTGTAATATTTGCCCAATAACTTCAAATTATAACATTTTGTATAATCTACTTATATAAATATGATTGATAAATAAATACAATTTCATGGTTTAGGATTTATATGAAAATACAAATAATCATGTTTTTATTATCTAAGATTGAGCTGTTTCTGCCTATAATCATAGTGGATCATTCTCTTCACCCCTGTAAAACACTAAAGCAGCCCAGATGCATAAAGAGTGACCTCAGGTTGTCTTTTTCGTTTTCCCCAGCCACTGTAGGTTTGGAGTTAGTAGGGGCGTAAAACTAATTGTGGTTAACAGTACTGGTTGGTAAATGAACTGCATCTATGTAGCACATTACTTGTGATGATCACTATAAGCAGCACAGGGTAAACCACATTCAGCTTTTTACGCATGCATTCATGCAGCTGAAGACGACGCAAAAAGAAGAAGACCACCAGATGCAACGACTGTGCTGTTAAAAGGCTAACAATTTTGCAGAAACACTGATAAAACTCCAGATATGGGTGAAAGCAATTGTTTGTTTTTTTTAAAATTATCAATGAAATATGTTTTTGTGCAGCAGTGATTAAATCCATACAATACAGGATCATCCTCAGTAAACACATATTGATGAAAATATCTATACATTGGCTGTTTTACTAATGTTCCTTTAGGTTTTACAGTATCAGATCACTTTGTAATAATCAATTTATTATTTTCTAATATCTAAACTCTTCTTTTGAGAGTTTCTAAGACATGTTCCAATCACCCATCCCTTTCCTTCCATTCTCTAAACATTACAAAAGATCAATAAAAAGAAGATACCCAAAGACATTTTATGCAAAATGTGCATGAACACATGAAAGAAAAAAAACAAAACAATTCAAACTGATATTTAATCAAAAATCAGGGCCATTAACACCATCTAAAAAAATTATTTAAAAAATTTGTTAGCCAAAAATAAAAGATCCCAGGGTTTTGCCCAATCTTTTCTTTTTATTGAACCAGCATGAAATTTAGTTGAAAAAGACGTGGTAAATTCTCTTTACCTCTGAAAAAAATCTATTTCTCAGTAATTCCACTCCTGAAAACTTTGTTTTCCTGTAATAAACATGATGATCCTGTAAATCTGATACTGAGACAAGAAAAGTAAACGCTGATCTGCTGCGCAGCATTCAAACCGGATGCTTCTAGTAAACACATGAACATAACATACAATATGTGCACATTATTGGAATATACTAGCAACTCTAAAACCCCCAGAAACCTTTAGATATGGGGATTGCATGCTCCTTCGTAACAGACACGGCCATCGGCAATATCTTCAGTGGTAATTCATTTCTAGTGGAAATGTAAGGAAACATCTTCATAGTGAAAGTGTGTTTGAAGGTATGAATGAGAGTCTTAGTATCAAGATCAAAGAAAGACAGCTTCCCCCTTTCCCAGTCCAGCTCAACTCTGATCTTTCTGAGCTTCTCCACCGGGAGAACTATATCTGGAAGTGGCGGAGAAACCGCTGTGAGTTTTCCATCAAGGAAACTTATTTCCCAGTATCCAGCGTGGATATGCCCATTCCTCTTCACTGATTCCTTCATCATGCCAAGACCCCAAAACTGATCGTTTCTGACCTCAACATCCCAACCGTGAGTCCCTGAGTTAAAACCTTCAGAGCCCAGAACACAAAGGAATTGCTCAAACCTCTCTGCGTTATCAGGAAGCTTCTGCCTTTGTCCATATTTCACACTGGTCAAGTCTACAGAGAGGGAGCAATCTGGATGAGCCGTGTTTGGATCCAGAATCAGAGAAGAGTAGGACACCATCTCCTTCATCTTGTTCCACACATTAAAGCTCAGGTTGCCCAGGTGTTTGGTCACATCGACCAGAAGTCCTGGGACTGGCTGCGGATCTTTAATCAGGAGATCCTTCTCAACTTTTTCCACAGCAGACTTGTAGTTTCGCAGGAAAGAAATGTCTGCATTTTTCAGCTCTTTCGCTGAAACTCTGATTGTATAGTCAAGAGCAGCAATCTTTCTGCTCAGACCAACAATATTCCCCTTTATGATCTCACTCTTCTGCTCCTCCTCCTCCCTCAAGGCAGCAATCCTGTCCTTCTCCTCCTCTTGTAGAAACTGGTGAAACTTCTTAAACTGCTCCCTAATTTGGCTCTCTGTGGTTTGGTGTTGGAGGTTAATGTGTTCTGCTGTCTGATCAAAATTCCTCTTCACCGCTTTAAGCAGATTTAGCTTCTCCTGTAAGAGCGTCAGGGATTTCTTCAGCTCCTTTCTGTGATCTTGGGCAGCTTCATCGATGGGTCTGAATCTGTGGTTGTTGTGCGATTTTGAATCTCGACATACGACACACACGGGCTCCTGATGATCCAGACAGAACAGCTTGAGTTTCTCAGAGTGCAGACTGCACAGAGACTCTGATCGTGGAGAAGCTTTCTGATTTCTTTCCTGTACGAAGGTTTCACACTGGTTCTTTAACTCCAAGTTACAGGGTGGATCATTCAGCACAGAGGAGTTCTCACAAATCGGACACATGTGGGTTTCTTTGTCAGACCACCATGTCTGCAGACAGTCCTTACAGAAGCTGTGGCTGCATTCCAGGTCAACAGGCTCTTTGAAGATATCATAGCAGATGGGACAAGAGAGATCCGTTTCTGACAGAGAAGACATTTTTCCTCAACGTTAGAAGAAAAATCCAGCTGGCAGGATGAAAACAAAGTCTATTAAACTTTCTTTCCGAAGCTTGTCTAACACTCGAGTTGAAAACTTGCGTTGCAGGTTCTCTCCATTTTTCCACTGAAGGCATAAGTCCTGCATTTAGTTGTGCGATGAAGCTTGAGCACACTGCTTACAATAATGAAGCGATCATATGACTCCTGTTGTTTTATGTCAAACAAGGAATGAGGAACTGTTAGGAAAAACACCTCTCTGGCTTCTGACTGCAGGGTTACGGTAAAGTACTGAACTTTCACAACCATGTACACGGTTGAAAAACAAGAAGACAGCACAGACGAGATGTAAATCATACATTTAATCTACATCCACAAAATAAATTGGCTTAAAATGAAACAAAAACAAACAAGATGCATGTTGACATAAAGATGCATGTTGACATATGACAAAGAAACTGGTAGAGGTGTGAAGGTCAAACCAGTTGAGCGACATCTTTCACCCTGACCTCACCCTGCAAGTCAGCTGGTTGGGCATCAGGAAGTACATAATCTTTAAGACATTATCATATGTTCAAGTGAAGAAGATAATAGTGATTTCTAATGTTAGATAAACAATTCTTTTTGTTGAATTCTTCAGCCAGTATGAAGCAGTGTTTGGTTCTGGTTGCACATTTCCAAATTTGGCAGTTTGTGTTGCATTTATAGGATATATATTTATGACTTGCAGATTAAAAACAGTAAAATTCACATGCAGATGTTTGTTAAGCTGAGAAACAAAAACATTTCATTAAAGCACAAAAAGTCCTTTAAATGAATAAAAATGTGGTTTTTGTCGCAGTGAGGAGTACAGGTCTTACATGTGCAGACTAAGCATGCTCCTCTGATTTCTGATTTGTATTCATGTTGACTGGTTCCTGCATCAGAGCCCCTCAGGGCACTTCCAACAGCATGCTGATGCATGAAAAGCCTCTTTGTTCTGTGTCACACTACGATGTTCATCAGCATCTCACTCATCAAAATGAAAACAGACCAGTCCAAACCAACACCTCAGGTTTTAATAAACTTTTAACATGTTCATTCATTCATCACCATTTTAAACCAAAATCTGAACTTAAATGCCAGTAATCAAACAAAATAACAGACAGAGAGAAGTATCAAAACAACACACAAGTTCATCTGTCTTTCCAAAGAATAAAAAAACTCAGAACAAAACATAAATCTCTTTATAGATGTTTTCAGTGCAATAAATAAATATCAGATTACTTTTCACTTACTGGTGTCAAAATGGCTGTGGTTGACCTCCGGCCCAAATGTTTCAGACATTCAAGAACAGACTTTTACATAATGTAATTTATGCAAGTGGGCAGCTCAACTATTTGTTTCTCTTTATAAAAACAAAACAGAGTTGGGAGTTTTGATGCTGCCAACATGACGATGAGATCAGTTGCTGACAATTCTGAGTCTTTAAGGCTCTTTGAGGTATTCAGCTCAACCATTAAAGTAAACACACCATTAATAAATCTACTAAAAGGCAGAAATGTGCAGCATCCTAAATGAAGAGGAAATCAAATGGGAAAAAAGCAAAAAAAAAAAATCTGTTAACAATATTAAAATTTCACAATTGAATGATACACAGTGATGTTTAAATGGGTCTGTAAAGGTTTTAACAGCAGGCTTCTCGACTTGCCTTGAGTGTTTACAGCACAGGTATCTCAATAAAGCTGCATATGACACTTAGGCACGCTTGTTTACATGGTTACAGTCTTCTATAAGAAACTTCATACAAATGCAGCTTCATTCACACACCTGTGATGTCTCTGGAACAGAACGCTACTGAAGTCCACTGCAGCTTCAACCTGCTGCACACGTCTTGTTAGCAAAAGAGGAACTGGGACCACAAAGGTTAGTGTGGTAAGTTTAATACAAATCTACTGTAACTTGGAAGTTTAATGATTTATGTTCTACTGATAGCGATTTATACAATCTTATCTAAATCAAAGTTATGGTTGATAGCTTGGCGAAGCTTAATGTAGCATACAGGGTGGGAAATGGGAAGATACAACTGGCGCTGTTGCAGAACAATAAAGCCAACACCGCTCCTTTCATTCACCAGTAAATTATGTTGTAAGTTTCTTTAGACAGCTGCAGGGCATTTTAAGCCTCTGTGCCAAGATTAGCTAACCATGTTTTCATTGTAGCTTAAGATTTTGGGTTCAAACATCTGAACTTTGGTATTAATTCATTAATTTTTCATTCATTCATTTTCTGAAACCGCTTAATCTGATGAAGAGCCGCGGAGAGGCTGGAGCCAATCCCAGCAGCCTTTGGGCGAGAGGCAGGGTACACCCTGGACAGGTCGCCATTGCAGCAGTATTAATTCATTATTAAAGAATTTATGTTACTCTCACCTACAGGATGGCAAACAGTGACTCCAAAGATTCTCTTAATTTTGCATGCAAAAAAAGGGATTCATGTCGAAACATTAACATGCTGTAGCCTTTACAATGATGTTGTAAAATATTCATGATTACTTGCAAAAACAAAATGGTAAATTTAACTAATTCTCATGTTTCTAGTTCATTTGACGGTGTCCAATGAATAGAAAACAAGATAAATACAGCGCAACTTCAACGTGTTCCACGTCCGGTAATGATCATTTCAGCTCAAACACTTTCATTGATGTCTGCTCTTCCTCTTAAGGAGGTGAATGTTTGCCATGTTTAATCTGGTAAATGAGACCCCTTTTCACAAATACACAAAAACTGTTTTAAAATATATAAAGCTGTCCATGCAGTATGTCCAGATGTGTTGGAACAGCTTCATAAGTAATTTGTCTTCACCATCACGCATGAAAACCCCATCTATCATGGCCAAACATGTCCACTTGCTATGTTCCGATATGTCTGACAGTGACACACAAATATATTATCAGTCTACAGCTCCAAGGCTTCTGGGTCTCTTTATTCTTAAAAAAGAAAAAAAAAAAATCTCAAAAATGTTATCTTCTTGTGGACAAGAGGTCAAACAAAAGATGTTTTAAAATCATCTGTGTACCGCTAGACAAGGCTTGAGGGTTGGACAGATGTCGGTATTCTGACATCCATCCCAACAATCACAGTTCCAGGAAGTGTTTTATGTTCCACGACATTTTAACACGATGAGAAAAAGCACTGATGAGCTGGAATTTCTGAGTTAAGAACAAACTGAATGTAAAGAGCAAAAGGAAAGAACGAGTATTTGGAGGAAGGATTCCAGGTGCAGCAGTGCAAGTATGACCACTCCGGCAGGAAAGAAACCACGTTTCCATGACCTGCATGTTAGTCACGTTGCTGCTGCAGATCTATTGTTTGCATATGAAGTTGTACTTCACACACTTCTGCTTGTGTGCTTTTGATCTGTCTGAGGATCAGTTCGGTTTTCAAAGTGTTTCAGCCTCCTCAGTGTGTGTTTGTTCCCACGGAGGATAGAGACAAGCTCAAGCAGTTTCTTCCTTTGGGTGGGTTTTATTTCAGAACCAGAATGGCCTCTGAGCCGTCTTTCCTCTTTAAATTCAGTCCATAAGTGAGGTGGTGCTCCCTCCTTAAGAAGGCGTAGAAATAATCTGACACCAGCAAGATCTGGGAGGAAAAATATCAAGACACCAAAAAGTTAATAAATATAGGAATAAATTAGATTTTCTATTTTTAGGGGTGTATTAAGATGGAAATTTCAAAACCAGACTGCCATTTGTTAACCATGATGATGGTCATATAACTTTAATCTCTTTACAATTTAAGGAAAATTCAGTTCAAGGTTATTAACATTAACTCTATAAACAGATTATTCCGAGTTTAAGTTTCCTCCATCGCTCTGTTTAGCTCTAAGATTATTTAAAGCAGCTATTGTGGTTCGGTGTATGGGGTCGAGGCCAAGAGTCCTCGGTTTTGGGTCTAAAACTAAGGTTATTGTGTACATTCATGAAGTCGTAATTGCCCTGCAGCGTTCACAGCATTGATGTCCAGAGGCTGAGAAAATGCACTTCACAAGGTTTTGCCCCAACCTAGAGAGTCCCATCATCACCACAGCAACTGAAAAATCATCACATTGGTCATTTTAAGTGTGAACCATGGCTGACTCAACAAAGAAACCCAGGAGGACGTCATCAGAGGAATGAGGGAAAAAGAGAAACTGACAGAGCAAAATATTAGACAAGAATCAGCACTGAAGGGACTTTTACTGGCTGGAGAGAGTTCAGAGAAGAGACGGGATAAAGACAGATGTTGAGTCAGCTTTCATTATTCAGCCAAAGTGTGAAAATAAACCAAATTTCAGTGGCGTTGCTTTAAATGTTTTACAAAATGGAATTCTTTAGCTCTCTGTACTTCTTTAATCTAAATTTTACTAATCTTTGATGAAATATTTATATTTTACAATTAACCTTGTTTAATTTTTTTGACCAATGTCTTGTGGATTTTTTGTGAACACTTTTTTGTTTCCTCACTCATCATTTTTAGTCATTGCTTTGTTATTTAACTTTTTATTTTTTATTTTACTAGCCTAAAAAAAATAAACAAAAACAAAAAAACTCCATTACACAAATCAATTTTGATTGTTGACTAAAGGTGATCCACATGGCTTCCCGTCCCAGCACAGAGAACAACTGATGTCCCTCTAATAAAAGACAAACGAATGTTTCTGGAGCCAGTTGTTATTTAGATTTAAAAAAAAAAAAAAAAAAAAAAGCTACCTGGTTCTTTCTTTGCAACACCTGATGATTCATGTGATTTTCACTTATTTCCAGTCTCTGCATGAAGCTATAAATGAGATGTTTCTTGTGCTGTTTATTGTTTTTGCTTTTACTAAACTTACGAAGAGGTGTTCAGGAAATAAAGCTAAGCTACTGACATGCAGGAAAATCAAGAAATCTCTTTTATTTTTGACTAATTTGATTGATAAACTTTCCTATGAAAAATGTAAATAGAAATGTTACTCATCTTGCATTTTAGCAGGTGGTAAAAATGACATTAACAATGGCTTCTACAGTACATTAGAGTTTTATGCATCTCAGGAGTGCAGAACAATAAATGGAAACAGCTAAATGGAATGAATCCAGTTCTATGCAATCATTTGTACATGTGTTACCATAATGTTTTACGGCACCTCCGCTCCATCTGCTTCTGAACAACCCGCCCCTTACCTGTGCCACGTTGAACAGCAGCGTTATGGCATAGTAAAAGTTGGAGTTGGCACTGCCGGCGTAAATCCAGAGGTGCCAGAGAACTGGGAAGAGAGCCGAACAGGCCAGCAGAACACAGGACACGAGGAAGATGTTCCTCAAGACTGGATAAGGAGTAAGAAGGAAAAACTTGTTATCCAATCTGAAATCTCAGCTTTGACTATGATGTGTGTTTTATTGTGTTTTAGTTCTAGCAATGGTTGTCACAGATAGTAATGATACAATTCAAATGTTCCTATAAATCAAACAGGTAAAAGTTAACCTCATATGCAGGTCAAGAGGTGACTTTTTAAAATGGTTTAGGTCAGTGTTTGGGCTTTATCAACAGCTTTTGTTTTGATGTAGTTGCTCATAAACATCCTTTCAGGCTGTACTTAACTTTAGTAAGAATAAAAAAAAAACCTCTAGGAACTACTTAAAAGGAGCACAGACTGCATTTCAAACTCAGATGTGGAGCAACGAAGAACTCTACAATTCAGGAAATAAAAAAAGACATGCTCCATGTCAGGATGTTTGGTTTCTTCAGTAAATGAACTGAAAAGGCTGAATCCTCAGACAGTCTGGTGTAAATCCTGCAAAAGTTTAGCAGTAAACCACTTCCACCATCTGTCCCTGTCCCCTTGAACTGTGTTTAACTAAAAAACACTTTCATGTAAACTATGAACACTCACATCTGTGTAAGTGACTCCAGACAGGAAGAAAAGCCAGGTAGAGGGCGATATCTCCCACTGTGGGGTAAGACTTAAAGATGGAGATCACAGCTAGCTGCATGAAGATCAGAAACACAGGATGCTCCCTGCAGTCCAGAGAAACACACGGTGGGATTAGATTAAAATTTACAAAGGAGTTGAAGACTTGATGGGATGAACAGATGGAGGGAGGGTGAAGCGGACTTACTTGAGTTTGATGGACAGAGGAACGGTGTAGAAGAAAACATTTATCTGGAAGACGCAGAGGAAGAAGAGGCGGAAATGTTCGAACATCTCAGCAAAGAAATACCAGAAGAGACCAATGTTCGGGGTCAAGTCAGGCACGGAGAGACTGACGGAAGAGAAACAGAAAACACCACATTAAAGTTCTGTAAAAACACTGTTATTGAAACGCTGACAGACATTTTTAAACATAAAACAAGTTACATGAATTTGATCATGAAGAATCAGGACAATGAGCTGTACAAGATTATTTTTAAAGACATGTCTTCAAAGTTTCCCAGCCCTCTCTGGTGGATAAACTACGTAATGAAGATAATGTTTCTCGCTTCAGAGCAGCCTGCTGAAGATCCAGGTTCTCATTATCCAACAAGAGGAGACAATCTGAATTCCCCTCTACTATAACTGCTCATGGAAGAGACAACTCAAAGTGCTTTAACACTGCATGGCACAATCACTCATTGTCACACACTCTAAAATGGGACTTTCACTGTATACTTTTCTTTTATTTACTATCACACACATTCATACCCAGATAGACACTCGGCCGACACATCGGCATGTATGGAGCAGAAGCCTGGAATTGAACGACCAGTTTACAGGTTGGCAGACCTGAAAGCTCTTCCTCCTGAGCTACAGCGATTGCAAAGAGATACAATTTATTTTAGTAAGTGCAAACTGGACCGGAACCTCACAGTGAACTGAGTCCCAAATTGGTTGTTCTCTGTTAGTGCTCTTAATTTTATCTGTCTGAATTGTACTGGTTCAAAAAGTGGCAGGTCTGACAAGGAGGAATCCCAGCGCATTTAGCAAATGAACTAAATGACGGTTCTCCATAGTTGTACGCTCTTTTCTTCACTCACATAAAGCCGTAAACGGAGGGCAGGTAGTCCCAGGAGCCGAGCAGGAAGAAGGACAGGCAGATGATGACTAACAGGCTGCCGAGGTACATGAACAGATACTGCACAACAAACCACCAGAAGCTGGCCCGCCGCAAATTCACTGGGATGTACTGATGCTGATGGAGGAAAAATGCAGAAACAGAGAGAGATAAAGTCAAAAACTAAGACTGAAGGATTTCAAAGCACAAAGAGGTGGTACAAAAAAAGTGTAATATATGAAACAAGTAAAACTGTCCTCCACAGTTATTATTAGTTTTGTAAGTTAATAACAACATACCTGCATTAAATACAGTAAAGCTGGAGCGCACAGTGTGAGAGGGTAGATGGACTGATACGTGGCCAGGCACAGAAATATGGCACTCAGCAAAACATTTCCTAAAACATTAAGAACTATTTCAATCAAATTTACTCACTCTGTTTCAAAATAACACATCTAAAGACAAAATGATCTGAAAAGGGTTTTTAAATGCAAGAAAACAGAGGTTTGTTAGCCTACAATCGGACTATAAAGTGGTGTATTTATGAGATATAAAAACTTTAATGGAAACTAAAGATGAAAAGAGAAACAAAATCTAAAACCAACTCAGACAAATTTATTTGTACAGCACCTTTCATGTACAAGAAAATTTAAATGCTTTACATGAAACATTAATAATGGATTTTATTCTGAAATCCACCTTTTATTGTTGACAGGATGAAGAGCGCTATGACAGCGTTGTTCAGGCCGCAGGTGGACTTGGCCACGCAGGATAAGATGGTGAACGGGTTCAACAGGTAACTGTGAGAAAGGACGAAACAGCTAAGCTGCCACTCTGAGCATCGAATTGCTTCCTCTCCTTGATCTTCAGTGAAAGATTTGAATGCCATCTGAGAGGCTTGTAGTACTCACAACATGGCCACTTTCAGAGGAATGTAGTACATTTCTTTAGGGCTTCTGATGAGCTCCAGGCAGTCCATCGGGTAGCGGTCTGCTTCCAGGGCAAACTTCTGCTTTCTGAACTGAAAAAAAACCAAAAAGAGCGGGAATAAAAATGTCCCATCGCTACAAGGAAAGAACTGGTGCTTATATGATAGAAATATTCATACGACTCCTCTGCCATACCACAAGTAAAAAGCACAGTGTAGCCAGTTAAACCATCCCAGCCGTACCAACTCACCACTTGTTTATTGTAGTCCTTCACTGCTAGGTAGAGAGCAACCGCAGTAATGACATCTGCCAGCTGCAGAGACAAAGAGAGAAATAAAGAAAAACAACAAAAAATGCTTCAAGTTTCATTTTATTCCAGCTTGAAAGAAAAGATATTTATTGGTGTTCATCCTGAAAACAGTGACATAAAAAACGTCTGTCCTCTGTTGTTTTCCAAACACTGGAATGATACATTTCTACCACTTACCATGAACGTGATCTCTGCATAATCCACCACAAAGTGAAAAAGGTAAATGGTGAGAGGTGTCTGGAGAGGAACAGAACACATGTAAGCAAAAGGATGAAAAAAATGCCTTTTAGCTCAATGTTTATTTTTCTGTCCATTATAATTGGAGTATTAGTTTATTTAGGTCAGATAAATGGTTTAACTATCCTCTTATGAGACACACAGTGTCATCTGAACACTGCCTTAACAAATGCATACAAGTGACCTCTTGCACAAAGAAGCTATTTAGGTTGGTGCTGTTCATCAGCCTCCAGTTAATTACATACAAGTAAAGCTGTAGAAGTTAAGTTGAATATCAAATTCTTTATACTTCATTTTAGATGCAAGAACTTCTTGTCTGTGTGGATATCTCACCTCATGGAAAACATCTCCAGAGTATGGAGAAACTCCCAAATCAAGCAGAGCCAAACCTTCGATAACTACAAAAAAAAATAAATAAATAAATAAAAAAGTAGCACATTAAGGTCGTTTGATCCTCCAAGTTTGGTATCATCATAGAAAAAATTTTTCTCTTAACAGGTCTACAACGGTTTCTCCATCACGCACTTTTAGATGTTGCGGCAACATGGAAAGAAGATCTTTGGTTTGTTAAGTTTTGTTGAAAGTTTACAACACACCGTTTTGGACTCATTGACAGATTCAGAGTGTAGTAATATCCAAATGAATTTAAACAACATGTTTTTTTATTTTATTACACGTGTTGAGTTAGTTAATCAGTACGTACAGAACACTGTATCTGTACGTCACTTATGGCCTCCTTGTGACATTTTTGTCCATTTTTAATTGACTCAAAAACTTGGTAATAGTTTCTGCTGCGTAAGTGCCATTTATTTCTTCAACAACCCTTCTTTTAAAGACAATTTTTTAAATCATGCATCTTATTCTATCACATGCCTTTTATTGTCTTTTGAATAATTCTGCATCCTCTGGTGACCTTTGTGGCCAAAAGTGTGCAGACAAAAAAAGCTGCAATAAAATTATAACACATCAATATCGTTTTCAATTTTTTTTTTCTTTTTCAAAAATCATTTAAACAACTTCAATCCTGCTCAAAAAAAATCCCAAACATTTGATTGTTTTTAGGAATATAATCCCTTTAAATACTAGTTTAAATATTTTAACACAATCATCAGTCAGTCATTTTCTTAACTGCTTAGTCATGTTGAGGGTTGGGGGGGAAGCAGGAGCCTTTCCCAGCAATCATTAGGAGAGAGGCATGGTACACCCTATACTGGTCACCAGTCCATCACAGGGCAACACAGAGACACAAACAGCCATTTACACTCATTTAGAGAACCCACGCATCCATGGGGAGAAAATGCAAGGATTGAACAAACAACCTTCTTGCTGTGTGGCCACAGTGCAAACCACTACACCACTGTGCCCGTGCAGCCCAGATGAAATATTTGAATTATGAATTTTTCATTCATTAACATTACTTATATATAAATTGGGGGCTTGGTAGGGATTAAAGGCTTGTATGTGTTAAAGATCAGCAAAAACAACAACAACAACAAACTAAGAAAAATAAAACAAACAAAAGAAACACGACACAACAAAAACAAAATAGACTTATGGACACTTGGCCACAAAGATTTTCAGAGGGTGCTAAATTTAAGGAGGACACAAGAGATATCTAAAGGAATATCTAAACACCAATGCCACAGCACTTATAGCATTGAAACATATCTTAAGAATAACTGTTTAAAAGTAAAATAGAACCAGTCAGACTGCATGTTAACATCTGTAAATGGTGATTTTTTTTTATTTTTTATTTTTATTTTTAACCTTTTCCTGATTGCATCTTTGAACATAGAAAACACAAGGACAAAGCTCATTCAAATTTTAAGTAGAGTAAGTAGAACATGTTTATATCTAGATTTAGGTTTTGGTAAATGAACAGGATTATTTAGTTAATTGATGAAAGCAGCGAGATGACGGAGCAGTGGGAAGCTGGACCTGTGGATCGTCTCCTCAGGCAAGCTCAAACCCGCTGCTGTACACCCGCTTACCTCTTTTCCAGGCGGTAATTGGAGACACGACCTCCACTCTTTCTGCTATCAGGTCTGCTAAACTGGATCTGAAAAGAGCTGCACGGATTGTCACAGCTACAATCAAAAGCAGAGTCAAGGGAGCCGCCATCTTGACAAGGAACTGTCTACGAAAGGTACGATGGGAAATGTATTGTTTCCAGGAAAATCTCCCAAGTTTTGAATGTAAAATACATTTTAGAGACAATAAAAAAAGATAATTCGTTTAAAGGTGATGCAATAGTTAATTTCTAAAATTGTATTTAATTGTCTAGTGTATTTTAGATTCTTGATAGGAAATGGATTGACGTAAACTAATGTTAATATAATCATATTAAGATAAGATGAAATGTGACACAGAACCTAACAGTCTCTTAAAAAGTTTCCTATTATATATGTTGCCTTTTGAAAATAAAACTTTTAGTATATATATATATATATATATATATATATATATATATATATATATATATATATATATATATATATATATATATATATATATATATATATATATATATTATTATTTTTATTTTATTTATTTATTTTTTTTACTGATATTTAGATATTTAGAGGCTCTTCTTTAAAGACAAATACTTTTAAGCTTTTAAATGCGGAACCATATATCGTATGCATGTTTTCAGTCGGAAACTCGGAGACTTGAGGATGACGATAATTTCCTTTCGAGTTGAACAAATAAAGGCGATTTAATCAAAATCGCCAAATGTTTTTTCAATAAATTGATTTAGAACACATTTCTGTAAAACTTATAGATATTTTATTCCCCTTTACAAAAAGCAAATAAATTTAGCATTGCTACAGGCATACACAAAGCCAGGCTTTAATAAAAAATCTTCCGTCATATTGATATTTGGAAATATTACATGTCATATAACTTTTTATGCATTGTTTATATTAATAGTTTTATTTCAGTATTGAGGATTGTCAAATCAACAGTAATTCGGATTAGTTGTTGATAATGAATTTTGAGTTTTGTTTTTTTTTTTTTTTAAAAGGCTGATAAATTTATTTAGTTATCTCATTATTTTCATAAATGACAGTTAAAACTTGAGAATATTTAATAATTTAAAAAACAAAACAAACAAAAAAAAAACCTGTTTTGAGGCCGTCGTCTAAGGACATCGAAGTGGTTTTACAGTGAAATTCTCAGACAGGAAGTAGCTGAGGTGTTTAACAAATTGATGCCGTTACGTGTCTATCAGGACTTTCGTTTTCCTTTCTTGGCTCCTGGTCATGTTGGTGAATTGAAAACAGAAACATGGCTGGCTTGGAGGTGTTGTACACCTGTGTTGCAGGCAGCATCAGCTGTCCACAAGACGCCATTGTATGTTTTGTTCACTGGGAAATGATAAAAAATGGATACAGATGTATCGGGTCTGGAGACGAGGTAAGTTAAACAAGTAAAGTTGACAAAAAAACAGACTTTATGTAGAAGCTAAAACTGATACAGTTAATTAATACCAAACTGGTTTGTCAACTTTATGGTGTCAGTGTCACTTTTTATATAATTATTTTCCGACATGTATAATAAACAAACATATATGCGGGACTGGTGAATTATCGCGCTTTAAAAGGCAATTGAAGCTGAATCAAAGGTTTCAACAAATCATCTGGTTTTCTATTAGTTTCTACACGCCGAATTGAATAACATCATTATTATTACTCGAAACCTCATTGGTTCATTGTTTGGGGTGTAATGGATCCTTGGTGTTAAGGAAAGTGTAAAGGATAATTTTTTTTCAACGGAATTCTCTACAAGCTAAGGTGTTGCTTGCTTGATGCAGATTAGCTTTAGCTTCCTAAATTATCATATTCTGCTCTATGAAATTGATTTAATCAATTGTCAGTGGCTATCAGACGAATTTGAACATTTATCGATGCAGCTGACATGGCTCATTTTCAACCCATAGATTTTGTAAAACTGTAGATAAGACGAACTTTTTAAAATTGTCTTGTCATGTTTAGCAGGCTAATTCAGTGGGACCAGTTTTACTGAAACACTTCAGAATGAGAGCCCCCCCCTCAGATCCTGTTTCTACAATCGACCTACTCATCGTGCTCTGTTTCTTTCATCATGTGTCTTCCTGCAGCCCCGCAGCAGTGATAAGAAGTCAGAGCTGCTGCCTGACGACTGGAGCAGCAACAAAGAGCTGTACAGTCTGCGTTATAAAGCCAAAGACAAGGACACACAAATACTTCTAAAAGCCATCACTGTGGACTCAGCCCTGATCTTCAACCTGATGGTAAGCACAGCTATCAGGAAAACTTCTTACTTTCCATGTGTCTTGTGTAAACCAGCCCTTACATGTTTATTTTTTCATTTATTTTATTATTATTTTTTTTTACTAATCAATGTGGTTGATGCTGTTGACTTGAATTATGTGATATTGGAATAAGTACTCATTAATTAAACATTATCTGCAGGGAGCTGTGACGGACACATCCATATTTTATTTGTACACATTTGATATCCACTACCTGCACAAAGTAACATATGTGACATAAAATTGTATTTACTGATTTAAGTTTCCTCTGAAATATATTATAACTATTTTGTGGACAGAGTTTTTCTATTTTTGTTTCATGTCTGTCAATAACACTCACATTTTAAGGTTGATGTAGAAACTGAGAAAGTCAGAAGAGCAAACAGCAGAATTACAATTAATATTATACCGTTACATTAAAAAATTGGTGACTAAATGGTTTAACTGCTCTTTAACCTTTTGGTATTGAACGTGATTTCCTTTATTTTACACTTATTAACCTTTCATGTAAACTTTGAGCCATAGTTAATGATCTAAACTGAAAGTGTGTTGTTTAAAAAGTATTTGCTTTTACAATTTAAAAAAGTGTTGTTTTGTTATTATTGTATGAATTATTATTGGTGAAATAAGATACAGAATGAGTGTTTAAATGCTATTGTGAACTCAGTGAAGTGAGATGAGGGTTTGATGGATTTGACACTAACAGCCCACCCTGCAAATGTTGAGAAGCAGTGCACAAATGTCATTACAGTTCACAATGTGATTATATTTATTTGGGATAATTATTATGTGTCTACAATCATCTTCAGTATAAAAACACTTGGATGAAACTGTCTATCTACTATCTACGATGTGATGATTCCACATTGCTTTCCATCATTTGACACAGTTGAAATTTCTGCAATTAGTAGTTTTTTTATTAGAAAGGATTTATGTCTCTGCATTCATTCTCGATAGTTGTTGGTTTTTCACTAAAAGGGTCATGTCCATTATTCTGTATCAGGATTCTGTACCATCAATATTTCATAGATGTCATTGAACTATTTTCTTTTAAATTGAAGATAAAAACACTTTTTTTTCCCCAGCTACCGTAATATTATTATGTACAGCATCAAACACACCAACTCGTTCTTTTGTTTGTTTGTGCTTGTATACACATTCGGCAGCGAGGGTCACTACAAGGTGAAGTCCTGCACTTGCATTGGTTCAGCTGATATCTTATGTAATGTAACCATGCAGAGCTTTCATTAGAAACCTGCCTGTGTTTCAGTTTGAATGGAAGCAACTTATCTGCAACACATGTTGTTTTGCTTGTGTGTGTGTGTGTGTATGTTTAAAGAACTCCAGCACGCAGCAGGTGTCAGACTTGACGGTGAACATTAGTGATCACGTGAATGCTGATCAGCTGCACACGTTTGACAGGTTGGTGCATGATCTGCTATCATTTTCAGAAAAACATCCTGGTGAGAAGCATCATCATAGATCAGATTTGTTTTTCTTTTTGCATGTTTTTTTAAATTAATATCTAAAGACAAGTTAGGCCACATGAAACCAAATGTTCTCAGCCACAAACTATGTGTTAAAGTAATTCAACACCATCTGTTGTTAAGTTCAGTTTGATTTAGGATGCACCGATACTGATATCAGTATCGGTATCAGCTCAATACCTGGTTATATTAGTACTTGGTGATCCAATACCACAACCGATACCTGATACCACACTATTTAAGCCAGCACAGATGTGTTTGATGACAGACAAGAAATAGAAGCCTTGAATGTTAAAATGTGACTTTTTTGTTACACTATAAGCGAGATCTTTGTTTCAAAATTGCACAAGTATCATTGTGTTTAGGTAAAATGTGCCAAGTCAAAATAAAACTTGTTAAAATTGTTATGTTGTTATATTTGTGTTGGTGAGGTAACTTCAGAAAGGATGGGTAATTTATTACAACCTAATGAAATCTTATTCAGTTATAACAGCAATAATAAGCATAGTCACAATAATCACATAAACAGATATTGCATCCCTAGTTAGATGTATAGTCTTTGTGCTGAATATTTCCATGGCATAATTATCCACTGGTCGCTTTTGTTTCCTATGTTTATAGCTGTATTAGTAAATGAAGTCTGCTCTCTACAGTGTATTCAAGGATGCGGACATTTTGTCAGATAAGGTGAAGACTCAGCTGCTGCCCTCGCAGGAGAGGCTGACAGGACAGAAAGCAGAGAAGAAGAGCCAGAGGGAAGCGGAAGAGGAGGCGCAGAGAAGACGAGAAGAGGACAGTGACCCCCTCCGCATCCCTAACAGACATCCTCGCCAGGGAACACACCCTCACTGGTTCGTAGCAATATAAAACTAAATTGTAAACAGTGGATTTTTTCCTCACAAAACACTTTTTAGACAAAATTCTTCTCACATTTCATCACAAACTGATCAGTGATACTTAATTGTATTAAAGCAAAAATATCAAAATACAACTAGATTATTATTAGAAGTAAAATTTTCCTGTTTTTTTTTTTTTTAATTTTTTCCTGGTTTCTATTTTTTCTGCATTTTTCTTACTGGTTTGTCTGTTAGTTGCTTCATTCCGTATTGGGTACATGTGGAAATCAGTGCATGTTTGCATCGCCTCAGTATGGCTGGAAACGGACAGCAGCACAGGAGGAGGTCTACAGGGTTTAAGACAGAGCAGTCTTCTTAGATATCCTAAATCTACCACCACAAATCTACTCAAATAGATCAAATAGGTCAGTTACAAATTTGTTAAATAACAGTATGAGAGTGTTAAGTATTGAAGTAGCACACTTTAACTACTAAATTTTGTGCACGAAGAGGGGGTTTATCTTACCCCCAGTTCTCTCTGCAATGATGGAAAGCCAAAGTTTGGTGAAAGGGAATAACAGTTTACATATCTAAATCCATATTTTCAATTAGAGCTGTTTTGCTTGCTCCCATTTTGCAGACGTTATTGTGCACAAAAGATGTGAACTGTAAGTTATAACTCCCGAGGAGACAAACTCTGCCCAGACAGAAATATTTGGCAAGTAAAATGCTTTACTGCAAAATCAATCAACAGCTATGTTTAAATCCTTCAAACTTTAATGTCTCGGCACTCAGTTGTTATCAATATTCATTGCAGTCATTTTGGCTTTCAGTAGGCTCACACACCACCACACACACACACCCCTGGATGTGCTGAGTTTGTAACTTGTAGTCTAGACAGAGCAGCAGCTGCTGAATGAGGGTAGGGCTCAGACCGCGTGGGAGTGTGTGTGTGTGTTCATTTTATATTTCTGTTTGTTGTGAGGACATACGTCTGTTTTACAATTTGATACAACAAAAAAACATTCTCAGAGTTTAATAATTATATTTTATGTCAGGACAGATGTTTAAATTCATAAGATGTCAGATTAAATTAAATTAGCTTGAGTCAATGTAATGTCCTCAAAAGAGCTGAGAGCACGGGAATGTGGTGGTGTTGTGGGGTTCACTGCTGCACACTCTGCCATATTTATAGTGGGGGGTGTCAGGGATGAGGGCAGGGCTGTCATGAGATGTGTGTGTTTGCATTAATAATGTTGTGGGGACAAATCTGTTGACATTGTGCCCATGCAGGATTTCAGCTCCCTTTGGGAGCAAAGGGGCAAAAGGCAGTTTCCCATTATGTAAATCACTTAATATTATGGAAAGACTTTAGTTAGAGGTTAGATTAACCCAGTGGTTCCCAAACTGGGAGGCGGGCCCCCCAGGGGGAGCCCAGAGTTATCACAGGGGGGGCACGGCAAGGCTAAATAAAACATGGGAGTTTTTACACTAGATGAATTTGTAAAAGTACTCATAGGAAATGATGATAAATCGACAAGCGAGACTTCAAGTAGTAAAAAAAGAGAACAAACTAAGATGCAACATATCTGTCCCTGCTTGACCAGTAATAATAATAATCAATGGTGGGTAATATTGAGACCACAGTCTTTTGCATGTACCAAAATATTATAATCTAATATAATGAAGTATGAAGCATTGTCTCATAGTAAACGTCACTCACCTAAAGTCGTTTGCAGAGATTCCTGGTTTAAAATGTTTTATACTGAAGCAGAAGAATGGATAATAATACTGACATGGTTTTAATTATAGATACCTACAATACAGCCACTAAAACTAAAGAGGCATTTCTTAGTATGTTCTGTGGTCCATGTGACGGGTGGGGGGGCTAGACATTATTGTCGTTGATGAAAAGGGGGCCCTGCAGAAAAAGTTTGGGAACCACTGGATTAACCCATTATGACTTTAGTCTTCGTTTAAAGGAGACCCAGTACTTCTTTTTTTTTAAATTTCTCTTTGATTTATAAACTCATACAGTGTTCTGGGGTCTTAATGAAATGGCTATGATGAGCATAGACTGTGTAAAAGATGGATGCCGCCTTTGTGGCGTCACCTGTAGGTTTCTGAAAAGCTGAAGGGAAGTTCATTGGGTGGTTGCCACTGTCGCCATCTTGGCAGCATCATGCATGCCATCGCTCCCTGAAAATACATAAATGATGGATCTGAGAAGGGGGATGTGACCGTGGTGGTGGATATTGACATCTATCAAACGATGACCTGCCTGTAGCTAAGAGCTAATTGAGCTAATATTCGGAGCTAACGGGAGCTAACCAGCTAACAAAAGTACGTGGGTTAAAACAAATCAGGCTAAAAACTGCAGTTGTGCTACAGTCTGCAATCTTGCAGCTGGATATCGGGTACTTGTCAGTTACTTCTAAAAAAAAATTATAAAAAAAATTCCCTCTCCCCACAGTTGTCATGAAGGTAAACCTGACCTTTTTAAGCCTAAATTTTTTTTTTTTTTTTTTAACCAGGCTGTAAACATGTTTATTTCTGCTGTGAAATTGGCCTTTTAACATGGGACTCTTTGGGAATTTACTCTGTTGTGGAGCCCCTAGTGGATGAGGGGTGAACTGCAAGTCTTAACACTTCACAAAGGCTTCACTTTCAACCGCTGGAGGTTTCCGCTTGGTGATAAACCAAAATCACTCAAAGCAGCTGCAGCAGCTCCATTTTAGACCTGTATTCCTCATTAGTTTATTAGATCATTAGATCATTTTAGTGGCATGAGGTAACCTACTGTTTTGTTTCGCCACTTTCTATCTCAGGGTACGTGTCTTCTGAGATGTGTACCATTTGAAACATGTTGTTACAGTGAGAGAAAATACAATAAATGGCTTGAGAGCCCAGATCTCATTAAATACACACATTACCCTCATCTGAGGTTGGGCAGGTGATGGTGCAGTTAGTCATGGTTTAATGACAAGTCATGTGTTGAACTGGCCTTGTTCAGACTCACAGCACAAGGTACAGGCTGCTTGCCTTCCTGTTGCTCTGTTCCTTTGTTTGTTGTTAGATTTTTTTTCTCTTTCTTTTTTTAGCATTAAGAACTACTGATTAGATGGTCAAGTTGTTTGTAAAGTATATTTACTAGTAAAGTAAAGTAAAGTTTGTAAAGTATTTACTTGTAAAGTAAAGTTTGTAAAGTACATTTACTTCACAAACAGTGAAAACAAAAGATTGTGTTTCTGATATTTTATTGGTGATGTTTTAAGACATGCAAATATTTGCTTTTAAGCAGGGAAAATTTTGGATTTTTTTCCACCCATAGTACCCTGTAATACAGGTGTTCTGTTTAGAAAAAGAAAAAAAATGTCTTACACCTGCAGGTTTTCTGAAAAATTTGAAATAGTAGGCCAAAGTTTCCTTTTTCAGCCTTTAAAGAAACTAAGAACATGAAGTGCTTAAACTTCCTGTCATTTCTTTTCTTTTGTTATATGCTCAGTTTCTGTCTTTATTTGTTGCATTTTTAATTATTTAGATGAATGTCTGGCAATTATAAAGGCACCAGCGTTTTGGGAAACGTAGAAGAGGGTAGGTACTTCTGGAAATGAGTGTAAGTCCTGAGAGGAGACTGAAACTTGAGTTTGAATGTGAGAGCCTGCTTGACAGTTTCAGCCACTCTGCTTTTCACTCCTCATCTGCCTCCTCCTCATTCTCCCCGTCCTCTTAGCCATGACCCGATCAGACGAGACATGAGGTGATGTCAGCACTTTATCGACCTTGCTGCTGTCGCCTCTTCATCCCCAGAGTGGAAGAGAGTGATGCGAGATAAGGACGATAAGAACGCAGTGACAGATGGCGAAAATGTAAAATCTGAGAGGAAAGGAGGGATAAAAGACCTTGGTAAAGAGGAGAAAATTACACACGAGAGAGGATGAGGGAGTGAAAAAGATATGAGTAGAGGGGTGAGGCAGCTGTAGGGAGTAGAAAGTGTTGGAATGAGACAAGAGGTGAAGAGAAGAGAAGGCTGGAAAGATAAATGGAGGAAGCGAGCAGAGAGGTGGCGACGACAGGGATAATCAGGAACACCTGAAGGTTGGATCACCCATTGACTTAAGAAAGTGCAGAAATAGTAAAATGGACAAACTTTAGCTGCAGTGTTCTGCATAAATTAAATTTAACAACACACCAAAGATTAATTCAGCCCTGTCAGTGCAACTGAGTAACGAGATAAAGGATGATTAACTCAGACTACATCTTTAATGAAATGCCTTATTTTAAATTGTAAACTTTTGTGACCTGTCTGTGATAGAGAATTGTGGAGCCTACAGCTTAGTCTGTTTCAGGGTCGGGTTTCCTCTCTGCTAGTTAGAAGTTAAATAATTTATTTTTTTAATTTTGTCCAGGCCGGACCCCATGATTCCTCCATTTGCAGCCGGAGGAGCAGATCTTGATCCTTTCGGGTGAGTTGTGTCATCCATTATAATTCCTCCCATAATTTTATGGAAACCATTTTCAGATGTAGATTTGAGCATCGCTTGTGGTCTAATCTGGGATTTAGGGACCATCAGTCCACACAGTTAAAGACAGCAGTGGATTACTGGCAGTTGTCCAAACCTGCAGTGTCAGCTAAATGTGGAGCTTCGACCAAAACATCAGAACATAAAAGACAACATATGACACTAAAGCAAGCTGTTTGTGCTGCTTTTATCCACGCTACATCAGTTTGTACTCTTTTACTTCGCTTATACTTTTTTTTTTCTTTAGTTTTAATTCAGTTTCAAATGTAGTTTTCTCCTAATTTTTCTTTTAGGATTGTTTTAAAATAATTAAATGATTTGTACCACCCCCCCCCCCCCCCCCCCATCCTCTCTCTCCCTGTGAAACATCCTCCTTATCCACTCAGATCTCGCGGTGGTGGTGGGATGATAGTCGACCCGCTGAGGTCAGGCTATCCTCGCTCTGGCTTTGACCCATCTAGCGGCATACCAGACATTCTGCCTCCTGGTGCCGTTCCCCCGGGGGCTCGTTTCGATCCGTTTGGACCCGTTGGACGTCACAGACCGGGGTGAGACACAAACACACAAACCCTCAGTGTCAGAGAGTAAATATGAATGACCTTATAACATGGTGTCAGTGATGGTCGTGTTACTGAAGCTGCTGTAAGACTCTCAGCTGCAGCTCCAGTTCTGGTGGATCATCAGTCTGTCACGTCAGGGTTGAAGTGCGAAGTAAGAGGGTGTCATCTCACTTAAATTCAACGAGACTGAATCATAACTGTGTTAATTAACTCTGTTTTCTTTGTATTATAAAAACGTAGACTAATTCTCCTAATTAAAATTCATTAAAGCCATAAAGCAAATCAAATCAAGCAGCTGTACTTTTCTCCGACATTGTCTCGCATTTTAACAGTTCATTGATTTTACAAAAACAAAACAAAACAACATAATGACAAATTACAGTAATAATTATTCTTTTAACCTAAAATTGATACTTTCAAGTAGCAATCAGTTTTATTTTTAATAAAACATAAATGTAAATGATTAACTTAAATAAAAGAATAAATGAGCAGTATTTCACAGCCCTGTGGCTTAAACACTAAAATGCGTCTTTGGTGATTTACAAATAGTCCTTCTCCACGTTACAACCCACAAAGCCACGACTCGGGAGTTGTTGGCTTTCGCTTCCAGAAGATTTTTGGTCTTAAAAATTGAACAAGTTTAATACTTGCAATTGTTGACATGTTTTAAAGCAGTTTGTCTGGAGACATTTCCGTCTTAACATATCTCAGGCTACAAGATCATTTATTGGATAATCTTTTTAGATGATCGGGCGTTTGCAATCCTTGGTCGTGCTGAGGAAAAATCAGGACAGTAACTGCCTGATAATCTTTATGTGTATCCAGGTTAAGACATGCAGGGCAATGGGTCCTCAGGACCTGGAGTGAGAAGCGCTGCTTTTTAGAAATGTACCAAGTAATGCAAAAACTTGACTTTTGTAGTCTGATATGAATCATCATATCCAAACTGTACTTTAATGCCCGGCCTTATTAGCATTGATGTTATTTAATGAGCTGCTTTGTGAATGCGCTGTGTAAACGGATCCTTCTCCTGCAACAGGTCCATGCTACACTTCCTCATTCCAGTAAAACCAGTGAAACAATTTACAGCATGACAATAACAGTCTGCATATTTTTTTTTTCTCTTTTAGGCCGGACCCAGACCACATGCCCCCACCTGGTTATGATGACATGTTCATGTAGTGTCCAGCAGCAGTGTCTTTGCTTGCAAATCGTTTTAGCACCGATCCAGGTCTGAGTTTGAAAATTTTCTTGAGTGTTCAAAAAAGGATTTCTTGTTTCACTTGAAAAATATTTGAATGAATGAATTGTAAAAGGGGACAAGTTAGTGATGTGAGATTTGTTTGAATATATCTCTATTTGTAGAAGCTTTCAATGTAAATTTGACTCCAGAAGGAGGTTTTATTTTGTATATGAAGCCAAACAAATCTCCAGACAGGTATAAATACTCTACTAAATAAATACTAAATACTAAATAAATAAATACTCGTAGTTCATCTTTAAAAAAAAAAAAAAAAAAGGTTGTTCTCATTCTTGTTATTCCTGAAACAGCATCTTATTGTTCTGATTTATTGCTAAAAGAAAACATTTTCCTGCGATGTTTCATATATCTATTGGACATGAGCAGATATTGTTCTGAGGTGTTTCTTTGAGTGATAGTTGATTAAATGTGAATTACTAATTATCGTCTGCCAAAATAGTGTATTAAAAACCTGTAAATTTACGTTCTACTGTGCTGTTTTCTTTCTTTCTTTCTTTTATTTTGAAATTACATACAAGCTGTAAATATGGTTTAATTACACATCCATTACTTTCATCTCATAAAGCTGGTATTTTTTCAGCAGGTAGACATCAGTCGTCTCGCATCTCGCCTGTCTGTCCAGGGCATTCTCAGATGCATATGTAGAAGCAAATCGCTTACGGTTCAAGATGCTAGTTTGAGGAGAAAAAGAAACTGAGCCAGCGATGGTCTGAATAAAATTATTACGAGGTGCTTACTCTCAGTAATCTAAATCTGAGGTATAGTTTTTTATGTCACCAGGTGCTGCATGAGGTTAAATAGTGGAGCAGAGTGGTGACAAGTTAAAGTCTCCATTGGTAAAAAATTGGATGTTTAAGTGGTTTCGTATTACATTTCTGGCATGATACATCAACTGTGCATAGGAAGGAACTCCTCAATGGCAAAAAGGAGTTTTGCAGAAATTAGTTGTACAGATATTTTAATGTCCCAGAAAGTCTCCTGAAAGTGTTGACGACTCACTCTTTGCTTTAGCACCAACAAAGAAAAGCTTCCTCACCGTTATTCTTTTGAACATGGAGAGTCACAGGTTGCAGAAACAGCTCTGGACTTTAACATATCCACTGATGAATTCTTTTTACACAGTAACAGTGAATTCTGCACATATTTGATCATTTTAAATGAATTAAAATCTTGAATCAAATCAAATGATCTCGACAAAAGTTGTGGCATTAATATTCAGGCACTTCTAATGGAGACAAATGTTTGTTTTTAAGAATAACGGCAGTCCGTTTAACAATTGTAGAGTTTCACTTAAAAACAGGATTACCTATATATCCTAAAGATTCATCCACCGGGTGCATAAATGATGTTTGTCCTGTCTGACACACCACTGATTTTGTTTTAATCAATGAATATTCATTTTTACTATTGTTTGTAGGGCTTTCATTAACAGCAATGTGTGATTTGTGTGTGCTTGTTGTGGCATGCACTGGTTCAGAAGTTCTGGCTTGGTACCAACTCTGATGTAAAGATAATCAATTGACTGATGTTTTGTAGCTTTTAGGGGGGTTGGAGTTGGGGTTGAAAAGCACCCAATTGCAAGAAGCACAGTAACAGCATCTCACCTGGATGATATCATTCATTATTTACCTTTCAAATAAGAAAAAATACATGAAATTTACAAGTGAGATGCTGTTACTGCGCTTCTTGCAACTGGGTGCTTTTCACGGCAGGGGGATTTTTTTTGGCACAACACCGTCTCTCTTTTTTTATGTTACTTCCTGTCTTGCAGTTTTAGATGCAGTTGTAAATTTCTTACAGAAACTATTCCAAAAGCCCAAATTGTGTATTTAAGTTTGTTTTTTTTTCTTTGTTTTTTTTTAAACAATATTTTTATACATACTGATTTAAGGGGGGTTATAACCTGCAACATTTAAATTATCATAAGGGGTCCTATATCCATAAAGCTCTTGGCAAAGAAAATTTGTGCAGCACAACACAGCAGTCAATTAGCTTTCTGCTTGCTATGATGCTGCACAGGAAAAATAAAGAAAAAAAGTTTTTTTATGTTTTAAATATAAACATAAATTCACTTTGTGGTCTTTTAAAAACGAGATTGTTAATCTTTGCCGTCACTTCAGCAGGTGAGCACATATTAATTTGTGTTTTTTGAACATTGAACTAAATTAAAATTCATACTCAATTTATTCTCTGCCATTTGGTTTAATCTCTGCGGGAGATGAACAGGTGAGGGTGGAGGAGAAGAGATGGAGTTATAATGATGCGCTGGAAATCACAACTCGAACTTGCAGCTCAGTCAGATTCACTCCACGTCTTCCCTGTTACATTTAATTAGAGCAGAGCCTTTCCTCTGGCTCAGCAGGTGATTGCAGCTGATGTACCTGTGTGGGTAGAAAGAGAGATGAGGATTTCACTTTGTCTTGTGGAAACACTAGTCTGCATCCATCGTGAGTCACCCAGACTGAAGATTGCTCTGACACTGAGTCATCCTGACACACAACAGAAGATGGAGAATTATTGGTTGAGAGATGTAAAACAGAGACAAAGAAAGACATGAAGATGTTTTTTTTTTTTTTTTTACACCGAGTCTGCTAAAGGATTAATAATGGTAGAGAAAGACACTACTTGAGTGAATGATGTGAAGATTAAAGAGCAGGCACAGCAAACACTTTTAAAGACGGTGGATTGTAAACAACAACAAAACGGAAACTTTATTGGTCAAGTTAACAAAGTCATACTTAAAAATCAGGAAATCATCTTTTTACAGGATACAACTTGTCAGTATGTGCAAGAACAAGGCATCAGACCTTCACAGCGTCACACACAAACAACATACAGATTCATTATCCCCCTGAAACCCAACAGATCAGCATCTTTCAAAGTGATAAAGATGACAGAAAATGTTTCATTTCTAGGGGTGATTACATCTCAAGAGATCTGTCTGGGAACAGTTATAACCCAATATTCTTCCTCATTAGAATACAAATAATACGTCTCTTTGAGGAGGATTTCACAGCATTAATTCACTTAATCGCAAATGACTTTAGAGGATTTACAAAGCAGCAATGAAAGACTGTCACTATTTGACACTGATGATGTAGAATGCCTGTAACAGTATGAGGAATCACACAACAAGCCACTGTGCTCTTCACAAAACATACCACCAGATAAATTGTCTCTCTCGATCTGGTATCAGGCAGGAAGATAACATTCATTTTTAGTTTAACGTTAAACTAAGTTAATGATAAAATATTTAAATGCGTGGATTAATGCTACAAACTGACACACTGAACAATGTTCCCATCTGAGTTTGTGCAACAGTTTCTATATGAAAGATGAAACACAGGACTCCTTTCATCCTACAGGGACATAGGATTTATGGATGATGTGTTGACCAAAGTAAATTATCACTTTTTATTTTTCAGCTGGGATTTAAATGTATTTTAACCAAACAAACTGATCCTTTGCAGGTGGTATGATCCTATTTAAGAAGGTGTCACAAATGATCGCTTAAGAAAGCAATAAGAATGAACATCTTCAACCTGATTTTTTATTTAATGTTCTATTGTATGGCTTTATGTTTTAGAGCTAAATGTAAAGAAAAAGACAAAAAAAAAATGAATGAAACAATGAGTAGAAATAACAGAATTATCTTACAACCTGCCTGCTCGAATATACCCTGCTCTCTAACCCAGATTAAAGGGTTATGTCACTGTTTTCATGTCATACTGCAATAAATATTCTACATTCAATCAAATAGCAAATATTTATTTAGCTTTATTTTCACTGTTGCTTATTAAAAATCATTTCCATATAATAGATTTTCAGTTGATAAACATTTTTATAAATTAACGATATGAGTAAACACCTTAAAACCATAGCAATACATCCCTTAAATGTCCATTTAATGTACCACCATTTGTGCTAAATGTCTCAGTCTTATATACTGATGGCAAATAATTCACATCTTTGATTTACAGACATAATACCATAGACTGTATATAAATGCGGTCTATGCATAAAACCCCCCTCTCCGGCAACATCACATTTTCTTTTGCTTTTTTACATTTCATAGACTTAAATATCCATAGTATAATTCTCGTTTCTAAACGCGATATTTCACGTGGATGGAACTATTTCTTTTCATTTTGATGTGTATTATCATGAACACAAATCGTGGCGGGGCAGTTGATCCATTTCAGCTGAGTGTCGGCCACTCAGATTATAATGAAGGTTTGAGGTTGTTCATGACTGTTTGACCCATTCTGCATCATCCAAACAGCATAAAAAACACCTTCCTCTGTGAAATATCACTTCATCTCAATAAATGAACATCTATAAACTCACACATTCAAGACAGAACAAAGAGAAGAAGAAAAGGAATGTTTATACAACAGCGTTTCCATGGCAACCGCATGGAAACTTGTGTGGCTCACTAATCTGTTTCAGGAAAAAATGAAGGATCTTGTGATCGTGCGTGATAACGCTGCAGTGTGTCTTCTCCTGCATTACGGCTTTGATTTGTACATTCATTGAGTCTGAGTAAAATGCTACTGTGGTGTGTTACATCTGTGCATATTGTGTACTGTACATAAAGGGAAGCATCCAGGAAAGTCCTCTCATTGGCAGCAGGAGGATGTTTACAGTAAACTGTTTATTTTATCGCAAAGTGTTTGAATTTTTTTTCCTGAAGCTTGTTGCCACAGCGACCTTTACTGGATTTTCTCTGAGGCAGCGGTACGCATCGTGATTAATGAGAGTGAACTCAGGGTCACAACCTCGCTCTCTCCTAAAGTGTCCTTGAGTATCCCTTTGAATCCCAAGCAGCTGTGCTGTAGCTCAGCCCTTACCATGTTGAAAGTTGTCATTCTATTGTGGCTGCATAAATGCAATACAGAGCTGCAGCAGCAGATTTAGCAAAAACTACATAGATTTATTCCCTCAGCTATTAGAATGTATTATTTTTCTTTATTTTACTGTGGATTTAACAAATTAGAGCATAAGGCCAGGATAGTTTTTTGTGTCAGTCTTGGCTAATTGCATCCTGAAGGTGTATCAAAACCCTTAGCACCTTTTTTTAAAATTTCCACAAAATAGTTGAAAAGAAAAGAAAATTTAAAAATCTGAGCAGAATGAACAGAAAATACATGCTTAGAAATAGTTACATAACTGGAAGTTGTTTTTGGGTTGTAGTCTTGTATTAATCCTGAGACGGCTGTCTGAACATTCATGCTCATCTAAAAACTGCAAGCCTTTAGAGCTATGAACTGATTTTTCATTTCATTACCTTAAATAATTAATTTATAAAGTTTGTTATGAACCAACCAGATCACACAGGTCATCAGGGTCAAGTCTGCTTTCGTCTCCCAGGGTCAGAACTAAACACACAGATGCAGTGATTAGTTTTTATGCTTCTAATGTGTAAAAAGAAAAAAAGGTTCCAGAAAACTTCTGAAATTCTCGACTGAGTTAAATCAAGATTAAAATGTTTCTTTTTGCCACCTTATATCGAAACACCTGTTAATTACTCACACTTTAACTTCTAGTTTTTTTTAATCTTTATTAATTTTCTTTTATTTCTTTTTAACGTTTCTTTTTTGTCATACTTTTAATACTTTTCATGCACTTTACTGTAATGCTTTTTATAGATTAATATCCTGCACTTTGAATTAGCTGAAATGCAGCACCACTGAAATATGCTATAGCTACAAATAATCTTGCCTTTTCTAAATGCTACCTGCTTATTTCCAAAGCTATTTGGGAAATGTAGTGTCAAAGTGGAACAAAATCAATGATAGACTTTTTTGCACCATGAATATGTTTAATTTTGATAACAAGGCTATGAGTGTCTTATCAATATGACACTGTCCTTCATTTTTATACTGTTGTTTGCCTGTTATAGACACAAATGTTCAACATGCTAATATTAATGCTAATGCTAATAAGATGTATAGCTTATAAAGGAACAAGTTTGCCTCCATCCATCAACTAAATCAAATTCAATATATTAATTTTGTAAATGTATTCATTGAAGTAGTGGGACTTTTTGTCTGCTTTGTGTTTTCCTGGATTTAATTTCTAACCCCCAGAGGTAAATTTCTATGGCCCAGGATGAATGAGGGCTTCAGAAATGTTCATTTATAAGATTTTAGTCCATAAATGTGTTGTGTCTTCCCACAAAAACTAACCAAGAGGCTTTTAATCTGGCAGAATACCAGACGTTTTAGGAGATTTTGAAGCATTGCCTCATCTGTTGTGTCCTCACAAGGACTTTTCATGACATCGGAGAACTGCTCCAGCATCAGTCCTCGATATAAATAGACTCTGTCTGTGGTAACAGAGTCATTGTACTGCCAACAGAACAGAGATTGATTTACCTCTGTGTCTTTGGACAAGGTGCTTTGTGTTTGGTCTTGACATTGAAACAAGTCAGAGAAGAAATTAAACATAGTATAAATGAATATAAAATATGTAAAGAATAAAAAAATAAATAAACATGCAAATTAAACATGTGTATATTTAGTCTGTTTGCATCTGTTCTAGTTCATAGTAGGTGTCTGCTCATGTCCTTAGTTGTGTGCTAATTTTTTACGCTTTATGGAGAAGACATGGGCTGCAGTAACGGCACCAGGGCAGACGTATGTACATAAATGTATGCAGACTTTATAAGTTGGTGAATGAAAAATAATCACTTTACTTCTTTCTGATTTTTCCTTCTTTGACTCTGCAAGACGTCAAGCCATAAATTCACAGCTCACCTCCATTTTTATGAATGAAATATGTTCAGATTCACTGAATGTTCTGTAAGATTAATATTAATGGACAGGAATCCATTGCATTTAGTAGTTTGTCCACATGGGATTGTGCTTTCTGTTGACTCCAGTGACTGCAAATAATTTACCAAATGTTAAATTTGAATTTAAA
The DNA here is from genome assembly GCF_933228915.1 of Telmatherina bonti. Classification (NCBI taxonomy): domain Eukaryota; kingdom Metazoa; phylum Chordata; class Actinopteri; order Atheriniformes; family Telmatherinidae; genus Telmatherina; species Telmatherina bonti. The sequence goes on from NC_136624.1 coordinate 18,562,029, forward strand.
AAGTTTTATTTTTAAAACTTTTGGGGATAAACGCATTGATTTTCTTATTTTAGTAAAATAGATAAACAACAATGTGTTTGTGGGAAAAACGTGTATCTGAAGTTTTAACAGGTTCTCCACTTTTTGTTTGACTATTAAGAAAGAGATCCCACTAATCCCCCCCTCACCTGACTGCTTCCTGTATGTGGCTAAACTAAAAACATTTTCCCTCCAACCTCGGTGCAGTCAACTTGTGTGAAGCGAACCATTTGCAATAACTGTCACGTCTATCAATTGCTGTTTCTGCAGTTGTGTTGGTTTCCCTGCTAATGAGGACCTGCAGGCACAGCAGATCTAATATCCTTCCTCGAACAACAATCAGCACCAGACTTCTTGCTTGTTAAAACCTTCAGCTGAGTCATTTCAGGATGTTCGTGCTTGCTCAGAGGTGAGCAGCTAAAACCTGAATGGCTCATTAAAACAACTTTGCTCCATATGCTGATACTCAACATCTTCCAAAATAAGCTAAAACTCAGCCATCCAAAATCACCTCAAGTCAACCAAGCAGCAGCCATATTTATTTTGAATAAAACCTTCTTACACTGTCCTTCTGTTATGCGTGCTCATTAAAGCCCCAAATGTGTAATCAATAATGAAAATTATTGTGCTATTTCCTTTACATAATAACTACAATTATGCAATTTTTGCAAATGATTGACCCTTTAAAGATATATTTAGGCATTACAATCTTTAAGTTGTTAAAATGAGCCTACACCTCAACAGCTCCAATTAAAATGACCTGCAAAAGGTTGTTCAGTCGTATCCGGAATGTGCAGGCGAGGAGGAAGTGAAAGACGTTGTCATCTGAATGAAAACTACCTTTCTTTTGTTTTTTAGCGCAAAAACTATACAATCCGTGTACATCTGCACCAAATATGTTTGCTTTGAGACTATTTCACAACTGAGAAAGAGACAAGATGTAGGTCAACATACTTAGAAAGAGAAGATATCTGAAAAAATAGGATAAAGAAAAAGCTAATAAAGTCTGCATTTTAAGATGATTAAAAACTTAAATGTCTGGCCCACATGTTGAACTTGTTATACTCAAGCCATTTTAATAAACTTGAGGACTTGATGAAGTGTTGAAATAAATATGTGTATCATTTCCATCTTTATTGCTCTTCCTGAAAATATTTACAGCCACAGAACAGAGTAGTTTCTTACTCAGTGACACGTTAGCAGAGATTTCTTTTGGGTTTGATTGAACCTGCAGCTGTTCATTTCCAAAAAGAGAGTTGAAACGTCACAATATGAGCCTGCTGCTGCAAAGCTGATGGAGCGTAATATGGAAGATCCCCGCTCCTCAGTACATCTTTTAATGGATGCTGTGACAACTAGTTGTTTCCATTATGATCACCAAGAGATTCATTGATTAATGTGAATTGAAAAACAATTACTAAAATTGCTATTTTACTGGTTCCTCCAACAAAGGTCAGATATATGGTTGATTTTCTTGTTTTCTACAACTGTACTTGTATTTTGGCTTTTGAATTTGCTGCATAAGATCTGGCTGGATTTATGCTTAAATGTGTTCGTTTGAGTAATGTTGTAAAATTGAATGGATCAACTGTTCGGTAAAGTGGTAATACAAATGTTTTTATCTCTCTTACCTATAGATAAATTTTGACGCTTAAAAGTTACTACTGAGCTTAATGAGCTGCTACCAGAAAGTAATTGATCTGATGAGGTTTTTTCTTTTTTCCTTAGTTTTGCATACCTGTGTTACGTATTTGGTTTCTGAGCCTGTTGCTCCTCGACATCCCACACCGCTGCTTGTAATATTTACAGTATATTTGCACTGTGGATTTAATCTGTGGCACTTTGACAAAAGTATCTTTGAGTCAAAATATTCTCACAAGTTGTGAGCTGCACACTGGCCTTTGAGGACATATGCATGTGTGTGTGTATGTGTGGCTACATTACCCTTGGCTATCTGGTTCACTATGCACACTTGAATACATTAGTATAATAACATTAGTGTATACACAATTTACAGTGTATTAAGGCATATTGTATCCTCACATGACATAAATAACATCAGTTTATATTTAACACAGATAAGCAGGCGCTGAGTCATTAAAGGTTCATTCCACTCAAAACCAGTTTCTTGTCCAGAACAAATGAGGGGCTAGAGTCAGACAGAATTCCCCTTAACCTTAACTTTTATCTGAATGATCTTTTTCTAATTTAAGTCCAGCACTTTTACATCTTTAGTCAGTGGTGGTGTGTACAGATTGTATTCTGGCTCACCTATGACCAACCTATACAGTTTCAATGCATTTTACTCCAATGAAGGGGGAATTTCCAGTGAAATGTTCAGATACAGCTAAGATTTCTTTTTTAATCAAATTATTTTCATGCAAAACAAATGAAAAAATTAGAAAATATTTTAAGTTATCAAACCGCTCAACAAAGAACAAGCAAGCTGCAAAAATTAGTAGCAAAAGTAGATTTCAAAGCCCAAAGTTTCAGCGTTTCCAGCTCCTTTAACATGAAGATGCTGCGTTTTCTCTCAACTTTTTCAATACTTTGAGAGTTCTTCTGTCTGAGTCTTTTTTTTTTTTAATAAATACTTCTCCCACAAGAGATTTCACTGTAGATTTTTGCTCAATTTCTCACAATAATCTAAATGAATAATTTTTACAAGAAAGTAAAAAGAAACGATATTAAAATCAATCATCTACAAAGATAAAAAAAAAAAAAGTCTTACAAACACATTACTGCAATACTAATAAAAATATAATAACAATCATAAGGGTTGTTGTCCTGCACTATGTTGATTTCTTGCAGTGGATGTGAATCCTTCTCCCATGATAATAGCTGCTCAATCTGTACATGTTTACTTATAACGCTGGACTTCTCAGGCTTTCTAGCAGCAGCAGCAGCGACTCACATGTAGCACAGGATAGTTTATTCAGTTTTATATGGCATAGACTGATCCTTTGGATGCTTTGAAAGAAGCAGCTGTTGAAGGTGATGCTGACAGAAATGCTGATTTGTAAGCACAAGGCAACACTTCTGAGCGATGCAGCATTTGATGCCACATATGTGATGTTATTTTTCTGGTTCTCAGCCACCAGCAAACAAAATGATTAAAGAGAGAAGCTGTAACAAACTTGACATTTGCACATTTTCTCGACTGCTTTTGGTATTTGTAGATTTTCACACCTTTTCTGTAAGTGATTTACCCTCAAAGATGTGTGGCTCTCTGACAAGTTACCCAATATCACAGCTAACTAAATGTATTGAGGCTAAAAGAGACATTGCTGAGATGAAAATAGTTCATCTTTCTCCTTCATCTTGTTTCTATTTTGATGGAACAGAAAAGAATTGGACACAAGACTCTAATCAAGTGTTTGTGATGAAGTAAAACAAAACAATGGACTACAAGAGGCTACGAATGTGAGTTTTTCCATTACAATGAGTCAGAAAAGTTTAAACAATTTACCTTTCGCTCAAGCCCCTTTGTGTTTGTGGAGATTTATGTTCTCAGCTTCTCTTTTTATTGCTGGTGGAGAGCGTGAATATCACTTTAAAAGTGTTACCTCTGTTTACTTTTGTGTCTGCAAACAGCATGCCTTCACTCACACTTCATCACAGCAGAAATGAAGCTGTATTTTGTATCCATAGACCATAGTATACTGGTGTTTCTATTCACAGTAGCATGAGAACTATTTAGTGTGTGATAGGGGTTTCAGATGTCTGCTTTAAATGTTGAGCATCTTTTGAGCATTACTACTGAACTTTCCCAACATGAAGAAAGTGTTGCTTTCTGTGGTGCTTTCTTTTATCATGTGCTATGACTGTCTGATTAAAATACTGGGATTTCTTATTGACATTTTAATCTTGGGTATGAACCATTCATCTCCAACTGTGCTCTTGTCCACATCAGGCTTACCTCTCTCTTCTTGTACCAGATCAAGCCCTCTTTTGGAAAGTCCTATATCCATAAGATTGGTTAGAATGAAGATCCCTTTAACTTGGTTTAGTTCATCCCATCTGGGATGCTGGAATAAAGCTGGGTCACTCGTCCTTAACATGTGCTTCTTCTGTCGGCACAAATGGAGACCCTGCACCACTGTGCATTCCCATAATCCAACTGGGCACTTACTCAGTTGAAGGTGGCACATCTGCAGAGTGAATATGTGGCAGATTTAGACTCCACATGCAGCAGCTGAAGGGGAAACAGTAGTAAGAGGCGGGGGATGTCTGCTTGGCCCTGGTTCTGAATTGGAGTCGCGGTTAGTCTCTGGCTGCAGGTTATTCCATGCCTCTGTATGTTCCACCAAAATCTCCTCACCTCCATCCCCACTGTCACCCCCTCCTGTTTCTCCAGTTGCCAGTTGCTTCATCCTCAAGTTTATGGAGCCATAAGTTCTTTTGGGTCGAATGAATGCCGCCCTCCGTCGGTACATCTCACCTCGGCAGATGGACACCATGAGTAGCACAGACAGGAACATTCCCCCCAGGGTCAGCAGGCCCAGACCTGCGATGATGCACTTGTCCAGGTGGGAGCCCAGCTGGGCATAGTACATCTCCAGCTTTTCCATCTGGCGGGCTGACACAGAGTCTGGGTCGACTCTGGCCTCCCTGGGGATGGTGTAGGCGATGACCACCAGAACAATCCCACTCACCAGGAACACCAACGCCAAGATGAAGCCATAGTCTGCAGAGTGGTCATCAGCAGGACTGAAGGCTGTGAAATCATGGTCATTCTCCTGCTCCTCGCCTCCCCCTGCACCTCCTTCTTCCTCATCATAAGACTGAGGAGAGACCTCCTGATGCTGCTGTTGAAATAAAGGGAGAAAGGGAAGAAAAAAGGAATAAAAAATGAGTAAGAAAAATATTGAGGGAGGTATGGAGACAATCTGGGCAAAAAATAAAAAACTAAAATGAAACAAGGAAATAGTGGATAGATTAATGGACGATGGAAAGAAAACAAGAAAATTAAAAAAAAATCAAAGGAAAAAGGAAGGAAACGATATAAAGAAAAAGAAAGAAAAGTAAGACATAAACAAAGAAAGGAGGATAGCAAAAGTATAAGGAAAGTTAAAAAAAAACAACTTTAAATTGAAAGAAGATAAGAGAAGGACACATCCAATAAGGAGAGAAGCAATAACAGAAAAGAAATGGACATAAAAGAACAAAAAAGTAGGAACTCAAAAATGAAGAAAAAAGAGAAGAATGATTGGAAATACAAAGATTGTTGAACAGAAAGAGGAAAAAATTGAAAAAAGTAAGACAAAGGAATAAAAAAAAAACTAGAGAAAAAGGTATAAAATAAGAGAAAAGATTAAAAAAAAGATAGAAAAAAAGGAAAATAAATTGAGGAAAAAGAGACATGCAAAGGAAAGTAAACTTGAATGGAGGAAATTTCTGGTCTAATTTCTGGTTCACTGTGCCTGCCACAAATAAAATCATACACGCCAGTTTATTAGAGAAAGAGTATATCATTTTAAATTATATTTATTTTTATCATTTGTGATAGAAAAAAACGGCCTAAAATTACACATAATCTCTTTAGAAGAAAAACATATATAAAGCATTATTTAAAGATAATGTGAATGGATGGATGGATGGATGGATGGATGGATGGATGGATGGATAGTAAACTACAGACATGTGTTTATGTGCTAACAGGAAGACGTATATCCTCTTTCTGGTTGCTCCACAGTCTGCTGTATCCCATTCCCCCTACGTGTTCTTTATTAGGGACAACCCACAGGACAGAGCCAGGAGTAGCAGTTTTGTATTTACAGTAGAATTCAGGAAAAAGTGTCAAAGCTTTTGCAGGCATTAGTTTAAGATCTTACCATATTAAAACAATAAACAGAAGGCTAAGACAATTTTTGGCCTGAGGAATTGTCTTAGCTAACACTGGATACATGAATCAGATGAACAGAACCAACACTGGACTCAGGTTTAACAGATGCTAGTGCTGATGCTGCACATCGACCGCAAAGAGACACAAAAAACGTGTTAAAGAAATAACAGCAATACTTTAACACAAAACAGACGTAAAAGATGAACAATTTCTGCTATAGGTCAATGCTGGCATTGATTACACTGGAAAGCTCACCATGCTAAATAAATTATTCATCAAATAGAGCGACTAATCACTAGATACTTGTAGTAATTCACACAATGGGTCAATTTTAAACTTCTCCAAGCAATTAGCGACATTCACTCATTCAGTTTCTGAAACCCCTTAATCCGAGTAAGGGTCACGGGGGCAACCAGCAACAGAACAACCCAAAATATTCATGTTTCTCCTTAAGAAACTTAAAGTTTATTTAAATGAAAGTCTGCTTGTGTATAACTGTGTGCTGATATTTAGGGGAAAAATGATTTGAAAACACACAGTAGGTACCTCAGACACTTTTATCGCCTTAATTGCCTTGAAATTTGAAGCACTAGCTCTCAGCATGATAAAAACACAACTCTCTTCCTGCGTTCCACATCAGTCTCTTGATGAAGTTGTACAGAAAACTGCCAGTAGGCTGCTATTTTTTGGCTCAGTTTAGAAAAAAAAGCATTTGTACTTTGACTTAAAAGTTTTATTTACTAATGAATGTGTTTTCGCTGGCCTTTATTTAGCTGGTTAGAACATACTGTATTTTACAGAATTTGCGCAGAACATTCAAAATGCCCAAAAACGCTCCCTAATGTTTGGAGAATTTACCAACAGTGAAGTTCTCATTACAGAGATGGATTCAAGTATAGAGCCATTGTTATAATAATAAAGACAGCCTCATACATCAGCAATATAATAAATGCAGATGCCAAACTGACCTTTCTGTTGCCTGACGCTGAAGATGGATAACTTGTCGATGCAGCCGGCTCCTGCTGGAAGTTCTGCTCTTCATCTTGTTGGTAGGAAGCGTTCTCGAAGCCTTGGGAGGCATGGCCAAGTGGCGGCGTTGGAGAAAGTGCTCTTCGACCTCCACGCAGCTCCCGGAGTTCTACAGCGTTCAGAGCCGACTCCATCGATGGGTGTTCATGTTTTCACCAAACTTCTGCTCTGCTTTGTTCTCGCTAAATAAATGATTTGCAACAATGACCACAGGCTCAACAAAAAGTGGTGCAAAATATATTAGGTTCAAACCATTATGAGTTTAGAGTTAGGAAGACATTTGGGAGAAATGTAGGATTCAGTAACTTTCCCAGCGACATTTGTGAACTGAGGAAGCTGGAGAGCTGGCAACCTTCTGCCTGCATGCTGACCTCTCTGCTAAAGCATTCCCAGTGACAAAGCATTTTACTGAACAGCAACATAAACTAGCCCACTTTTCAAATCAATATATGTTCATAAAATATGTGTTACATTAAAGGTGGAGTATGTAAGATTTTCAATATTTTCAAAATAAATTAACTAATAAAATAACTACAACCATAATTAGATAGTTTTTTGAACATGTAGGTTCCCGTCTGTCCATATTTGATGCGTTATTAAATTACAAGTTTAATTAATGACAAATGACAAAAAGCACTTTTTTTTTTTTTACTGGTAGGAAAACATTTAAGAAAGGTCTTTGTCATTAATTAAACTTGTAATCAAATAACACATCAAATATGGACAGACTGGAACCTACATGTTAAAAAAAACTATCTAATTGTGATTGTAGTTATTTTTAAGTTCATTTATTTTGAAAATATTGAAAATCTTACATACTCCACCTTTAAAGAATTAAACCGTATATACACTAATTAAAATCTGGTATCTCTCGAGAACAATCAGTTGCTGCTTACCCACAGCTGAATCGACAATGATCCCATATCATGAATGATGAATGAATGGGCAAATGCTTATTGCATTATTACTCTCATTACTGCTGGTTTAACGCCTGCTTATTTTAAAAAATAAATGTTTAGTTTTTTTTTTTATTCGTATGCTTTGCATGGTTGTATTCTGGTACATGAATATTCATATTTGATTTTTCTACAAACTAATCATTTCACATTTAATTTACAAAATCAATCAAACAAACAAAAAACAAACAAACATATAGATCAACAGGCAGCGGGTGTTTGAGTAGTTTTGGTCTGGCTTTGCTCTTTCATGCATTACCGTCTGGCTAAACTCTTTACTTGCTTACTGAACTTTGAATTTACTTGCCATTAACAATAAATGGAAGATCTCACAGGCAAGTAAACTTGTCTTATGCATTCCTACAGCATAAACCAGAGTTTTATTAGTGTGAATCCTGTAATGTCAAGTCTGTACTTTCACTGTAAAACAATACTCAAAAAATAAAAAAAAAAAGAAAAAAGAAAAAATTCACCCCTTTGAACCTGTCTTAACACACCAGTTCTAACGCGGTGACCAGTATCAAATGTCTTCGGTACCGCCCTGCTGCAGCAACGCCTGTCTTAGCTAGTTTTAACTTTATCTCATGGGAAATCATTCAACAGATAAATACAGTCAACAGTCAAACCCACAGCACAGACAAATGTATTTAACTTATTTGGATGGAGATTTATATGTATGACAGTTATAAAAACAGGTTTTAACACAGCAGAGCAACTGTGACGTAATGGTTTGATAGTGATCAGCGTAAAGGTTGGATGACTGACTGGGAAAATAATACAAGAGAAAAGAAGATCCAGGATTGTTTGAAATGTTTAAGAGTCACATTTAGACAGTTTTTTGTTTTTTTTTTTTACTAGAATTTGCTATGAGAATTAAATGAGATCTGGCCACACTAATCTTGTCCAGACAACTTGATGTCTTGGTGGAAACTACTAAGCTGGAGTGCAAAAATCTTGTAGTTAGTGAAGGCTCAGAAAGAGAGCAATAGTTTCTAGGTTTTCCTTACACTGTTCCCCACACACATACTGCTTAAGTTTCCATTTGTCAGCATGTTGACAGCCTACGTCTCCACACACGTTCCTTCCTGGTGCCTCGCTCGTGTTTACTTGATCACAAATACGTATCGGAGGGGAAGGAAAAGCTGCCTGGAAGAGCTAATCTACTGACTTTTGTGACTCAGATCACCTTAATGTAAGAGACTGCTGGTTCACGACAAATGGGGCTCCCACTCCCTGTCTTTTCCTTGCCTTTTGCGTTCTCATCTGCAAACTGAGGCTAAAATAGTGGGATCTGGTCGACGTGCCACAGAGTTTGTAGATAGGCTGTTAACAAAATATAAATCAATCCTTACAGTTTACACATTTTTTTAATTCATGTGATTGATTCTATTCATTCCCAGTGAATGGAGACCATCTCGAAATGGACGATAATGACAATGTATCAAGTAAACAAAAAACCCTGGGCTTATCTGCACCTATCGGCCATTGTGTAAACTGTAACTTCTAAGTACTTGTACATATTTGTACACAACAACAAATGCAGCTTCTTGTTTTATGTGGATGTCTTGACTGCTTCCATTAGAATATCCTGAAGACTTTCTAGCAGTACTTAATCTATTTAAGCCCATATTTCTGAAATTTACACCAACCACTGAAAAACTAAAAGGTTTGGGTTTTTGTGATGTGTTGTTGTTAGCTGCTTTTTGAAAAGAGAGCAAAGAGCGGTTTAAATAGTATGGCCCAAATGTAAGCTGGTTTTTAACCTGATCTTCTCAATGAATTCTGCTTCACAAAAAATAATTAAATAAAAATAATAATAAAAATCTCTTGATGCAAGTTTAAAGGACACACTGAGGTCTTTCCTCTTGAGAATCCTGCAGTTTTGTTATACTTGTTGGGATTTTCTCGAAGAAAACCTGTGGGCACAGCTATCCCACTCTAAATCACAGGTGACTCACCTTGGCGGCTACTTGTTTCCATGTTTTTCTTCGCTCATTATCCGCAGCGCTGTCAGTTCCTGTTGAGGTAAACACTGAGTTGAAATTAGATGGCAAATCTAAAACTGAAGCCACACAGAGGGATGTTTTCTGTCACAAAACCCGCATTATAATACTGAGCACTGCTAAAAATTGATTCTGAGCCAAGCTGCCCTCACTTTTCCCCCAAAGATGCCTGCAAAGCAGGAGGACATAAACCCACACCTTATGAGGATGTTGAGAGGCCGATGAGCAATAAAAAGCTACCAGGCTAAGTCACTGTAAAATCGAGTTATTCCTTTAAAATAAAATTCCTTATTTTAATAAACTGGACTGGCTAACACAGAGGAGTCCTGCTATAGTATTTATCAGACAGCATCAACAGAAGCTGGTATGAATATTCAAGCAAGATGGTCATTTAAGACAAGTTTATTCTCCTAAAGCCAGCTACTCTTTTAATCCAGCCATATGTGTGACTCCACATGTAAAACCGTCCTTTCCCGTGTTTTCATCCTCAGGAAAAACAGCACATCCTTCCCGTCTGTTAATCTCCTGGAAGCTGCAGGCTGAAGTAGCCCAATGACACACTTCTCATTTATCATTGCATTAAAGCCCCACATGGAGCCTGAGTGCCCATGAGCAAGTCGTTATTTCACACCGTGGTGAGGCACCATGACCTTGCAATGCACCAAACTGCCAAATCTGTACCACAACACTCCGGGTCTGTGTGTGTGTGTGTGTGTGTGTGTGTGTGTGTGTGTGTGTGTGTGTGTGTGTGTGTGTGTGTGTGTGCAGAGATAATATCAGCATGAGTTGGGGCAGATAAGCGCCACACCGACTGACACGCTATTCATTACCCCGACCAGTCGACAGATAACACGGACTGGCAGCGGAGGGAGGGACCGAGTCAACAACGGAGGATCATCTTCAGAAGGAAAAAATGCGACCAGCAGCGACCAGAGAAGATTTCTCCGGAGGGAAACACGGATGAGGGGTTGGACTGAGTATCCAGGCGGACATGCAGCATCCACCCCGCGCTGAATTTCAATAAAGCTCGACAGCAGGGATCTTCATCATCAGCACGGACAAAGACAAGAGGACAGAGAGACTGGGTGCTGACAGGGACAGGAATGACGGCGGGGTCTTACCTGGCAGGCTGTATGCTGCGACCTGGTGGGAGTCAGACGGCTGTGGAGAGATGGATGCTGCTGGGTGATGAGTGAGGGGGGATGAAGAGAGGGAGAACAAGGGGGGAGTGACACTGACCATGCGCAAAACCAGTTCGTGAGTTTTCTGGACTGGTGTCAGAGGAGTTGATTGGAAGACTCACAGGAACCTTTTGGCTTTATGGCTTTTGTCCTGCATCGTTATTGGTATTTCCTAATGTTCCGATCCTGCAGCGCCCCCATTATGTTTTATTACTGACTGTTTATGTGACATTGCTGCTGCTGCGTTCACCTACTAAACCAGGGATTTGTCCATTCCACCCCCAGCCCCCATCTTCTTTTATTTAAAAAAAATCAATAAGACAGAGATTGTTTAAATACTTCACCACATCAAGAAGATGGTTAGTTTGGATTGAATGTATTAATTTTTACTTCTAATGTTTGCTTTTTTTTTTTTTATTTATTGCATGTATACTCATATAATTATATTGGCACTTGTCTTTAGTAAATGATCTGCCTCTCAAATCGTAACTGTTTATTATACTGATAGTTTAAGATGCAGATTTTACAAAAGCAAAATATCATTATTTGACATAATTAATAGTAATGAATCTAATGTAACAAGATGAGAATAATCCTTAATTTAGTGAGTTGCATCCCATCTCCGTCTCAGGTTACTCAGGTTTTAGTTTTTTTCTATAAGATAAGATAAGATAAGATAAGATAAGATAAGATAACAACCCAAAATATTGGAATATTTTATGAGGCCATACGGGTCTGATTTAAGGCATTTGAACATAAAAACAAGTTTTAGTGGGTTTTTATACAATGTAATTACAATATTGTCGAAGGTCATGAATACTTTTGCAAATACTTCTTAAAAATCTGTTTCTCAGAAATAACTAAAGAAAGACATTATACACTCCCTATCCCCCTAAGCGTGCCTATCTATTCTGCACTGGACCCCCCTTTTTTCCTCAGAACCACCTTTACGTTACACAAATTCAACGAGGTGGTGGAAACATTCCTCAGAGACTTTGCATCATATTGACATGAGGACGTCAGATAGTTGTGGAGAAATATCAGCCTCACATCCATGATGAGAATCACTTGCTCCACCACATCCCAAAGATGCTCTATTGGATTGAGATCACGTGACTGTGGAAGTCATGACCACAGCTCATGTTCAAGAAAACATCATTCAGTTCTGCAATGTTCAGCTTTGTGACAAGGTGGATTATCCTGATGGAAGCAGGATAATGCAAGATAATGCTACATTGTGGTCATAAAGAGATGAACATGGTCAGCAACTATACTTGGGTGGCTGCAGTGTTTAAATGAAGCTTATTTAGTACTGAAGAATTCAAAGTGTAGCAGGAAAATATTCCCCACGCCATTACATCACCAGCTTGAACCACTGAAGACAGAAGGATCCGTGCCGGGTAAACGCAGGGAACAGTATATCCATTTCTCTTTTGGTGATATAAGCAAATAAAATGAATCCTTTATTTATCTCCTGATGGAAATTATAGGTCATCTCTCATCATTCATCATAGATTTTATAATCATATACCCTCTTTATTATCAATATCTGATCTGATTTCCATCACATGAAGTACTTACCTGAGGGGTCTGATATTTTTAAAAAATTCCCCAGAAATCATCTGTAGAAGATGAGGCACTTTCATAACGTAAAGTTATGAAGTTATGGATAAAGACAGTTCCTCCAGTACCTCAAAAGGGCAGATGCGCTTTTCATAAAAACAAACCAAGTTTATAATATATTTAAGAGCGGTGTTATGAAAATAATAATCCCTGACATAACACATTGTTGTGAGAGCACTCAGATGAGGAATATCTTGCTGAAACTGCAGTGTTATCTGGTTTAGCTTGTTCCATGTTAGTGGCCATTCCCTATGCATGCCAAATATATTATATTTAAATCTTACTTTTCCTGTTTAGTTTAATTTCTTTGTTATATGTGGTTGTGTTACAGATGGCTGCTTCAAGGGCTCTTCCTTTTCTAAATAACCGTGTACTATCCATGTAACATGAAATTAATCTTGATGTTATTGGTACTGGCAGGCACGATAAAATAAAAACGTATGACTTGTATAAAATAATTTAAAGTAAAGCAGAAAATTCATTCATTCATTTTCCAAACCGCTTAATCCAATTCAGGGTCGCAGGGAAGGTGGAGCCTATCCCAGCAGACTTTGGGTGAATGACAGGGTACACTGGACAGCTCGCCAGTCCATCACAGGGCCACACAGAGACAACCACTCGCGCTCACACTCACTCCTATGGGCAATTTAGAGTAACCAATGAACTTAACATGCATGTCTTTGGACGGTGGGAGGAAGCTGGAGTACCTGGAGAGAACCCACGCATACACGGGGAGAACATGCAAACTCCACACAGAAAGGTCACTGCCCAAACCTCGCCCCAGGATCAAACCAGCGACCTTCTTGCTGTGAGGCCACAGTGCTAACCACCATGCCACCGTGCAGCCTTCAAGCAGAAAATATCTTTTGAAAATGTAAGTTATAAAAAATACTTGTATTAAATATGGAAATATTACAAAATTACATTCAAGTGACATACAAGTACCTGAAAATTCAACCAGAGTGCTTAAACACTTTTTTTTTTAAAGTCAGAATATTTATATATTATCAACCAGTTACTAATTTTCACATCATTGAAGCTGACAATGTCATTAGTTTAGAAGAATAGGTTTCATTCTTAATTTTTGTTTGACCTCTGAACATCTGCAGGAAAGATTTCTATAGACATATGACTGGGAATCTTGTGGGATACTGGGGGAGCTGATTCACTGGACCACTGGACCCACTGCACTTGTCTCATCTCCAATCCTGTCCAAGCGCAGCTGAGGTGAGGAAGTCCTCTGGCAGAGAAATCAGCAGCTTTCATCTTTTCTCTTTGCAGATGTTGTCCTTGTGGTGAGAGAGCAGCAGGACCTCCACTGCTCAGCTGTTTCAGGTTGAGTGGGATGTCGCTGGAATTCAGGTGACAGCTGGCGCTCCTCTACACCACGGGCGAGCAGTTTAAGGGATTCAGCTGCCGGATAAAGACGCCCTCAAGGTGCCTTTTGTTTTATGATTTATTGGGCATGGCCAGCTGGGTAGAGGCTCTAAAGTTGACCCATGGCTCACTGGAGGGAGTTACCCCCCCCCCTATCTCCCCTCCCCTTTTGGCATGTGGTCCGCTGGTGATACCAGGAGGTGCTGGAAAAACTGCTGAGACAGAGAGACCTGGGCTTCTCTGCTGTCACTCCTTCCACTGCTATGCTATGGAGTGTGGTGGATGAACAGATGGGGGGGGGGGGGGGGGGGGGGGGGGAGCTGAATTGCTCTTACTAAATAAAGACTCATGAACTCACAGGATCATTTCTGGCACAGTGGTGGATGCATTTCCATGTGGATCAGCTCGGTGTGGAATGAAAGTAAAATTTTGTTTTAGGGAAAACACCAGCTCTGAGAGAAGCTGTTCAGCTGTGTGATAAATGGTTTGTAAATACTGGAAACGGCCCTGAGCAAAGATTCAGGTCAAACGAGCGTGAAGCCAGTGAGAAATTAAAAAAACAACAAAGAGAAAAACTCAGAAGAGAACATAAATGCCAGGTGAACGCAGCTCTTGAAAACATTAAGCAGCACTGATTTTCTGAGCACACAAATATTTAATTCACTAGTCTTTCTCCATCCCAGAGGAAGAAAACTGGGTGTTGGTTAGAAGGCATCCGGCAAATAATCTCATATTAAGGAACTGGATGTGTTTTGTAACCTCAGGTGAATCATCACTGCTCATCTTTCAGATGTAAGGTCAGGTGAAGCAGAGCTTGTCAGAGTCGCTGCACAGAGGAAACACACTCAGAGGCTCACAGGCAGCTCTTTGTAGGGGTGGCCCAAATGGGCTAATTTTAGATCAGCTGTGCATTCAGTTTAACAGCATGTGAAAGGATTGTATTCATGGGACTGTGGAACGTCTTGGGTATCTGTTATTCCTCACAAAAGCTGCATCAGGTTTTTCATTTCTGACTTTTTCCTTTTGGATTTGATTGTTATGCGACACGAATGAAAAGACGATTCATAGAACGCTTCATAAAAAGTCATTCAAAACGTTTTGTTATTGTAGTTGAAAAATAAGTGAACATAAAGATACATATATTTAATAAAAATAAAAATGTAGTAGATTTTATTGGCACTTTTCAGCTGTGGACAACAAGACCTTTATGTAATGTCATTCAGGTCTGTACAAATATGGGTGGAATGTGAGGGGAAAAAAAAGCATGAAACAACCACCAACCAATGCAAAACAGTACAAGAAGATGCAAAATAAAAACGTGCAACATGAACAACACATTAACTTGATGCTCTCCATATTTATATTTCATGCCAGCAGAGAGAATAATAACATTTATATTGCTGGAACATCTAATTCATAGAGAACAAATATCCAAGTTTCCAGGCTAAAAAAAATCTAAATATTTTTTCTTCTTTTTTTTTGTTTAGAACAAACATTTCTTGAGTCTGTAAAGGTTCATTCAGTGTGAAGCTTTTAAACCTTAAATCACTGAATTGTTTCTAAGTCGCCTTCTTACATCAGTCCTTGGTTTTGTTTTTAAGCAGTAGTTTGGTTTATAGTTTTACAGCAAGAGCCTTACGATGCTTTTAAATATTTAAATGAAAATATGATGAGACACAGGCTGCACGGTGGTGCAGTGGTTAGCACTGTGGCCTCACAGCATAGAAGGTCACTGGTTCAATCCTTGGCTGGTTTGCTCAGTGGCCTTTCTGTGTGGAGTTTGCATGTTCTCCCTGTGTATGCGTGGGTTCTCTCTGAGTACTCCAGCTTCCTCCCACCATCAAAACACATGCATGTTAGGTTAATTGGTTACTCTACATTGCCCCTAGGAATGAGTGTGAGCGTGAGTGGTTGTTCGTCTCTCTGTGTGGCCCTGCGATGGACTGGCGAGCTGTCCAGGGTGTACCCTGCCTGTCGCCCAAAGCCAGGCTCCAGCTTCTCCGCGACCCTGAATTGGAATAAGCGGTTTGGAAAATGAATGAATGATGAGACACTAAAAGACCATTTTCAGTTAACATATATTAAATTCAGTGTTATCATTAATATGTTGAACTTTGGTAAGTTTTTTTTTTCTTTCTTTTTTTCATAAATCCAGCCTGCTTAGTTGATTCTTCTAACTCTGACTCTGCTGTAAAACACTTGACTCAAACTAAAGGACTTCACCTCACGTTCATTTAAATCAAGTGTGTTGGAGCAAGGAAACATCTACAATCTGCAGCCCACTAAAGATCCCGTGTGGGTGACCCTTGGGCTATAGAGACATTGGGCAAGTTATTGAAGTATTGGTGAATAGAACATATTGGTGATGTGTATTTATTATACAACATGGCTTGTTGTTTCATTGTCAACATTTAAGTTTAAACTTTAAATATCTAACCAATTAAAAAGCATTTCAAAACAAACTGTTCAACATGGTTAAACAACTATGACTCACTAAACACCAAAGAAAATACAAGAAATGACATAAGGTACCTTTTATTTGCCATAATTTAACAGTTTGTAGAAAATACAAATATCACTGAAACTGACTGAAGAGTGTTCAGAAAGAGTCACATCCATTATTGTATTTTATCCACGTTTTAAATTCCTGTTTTACAAAAAAGTAGTTTGTTTCTGAGTTTTCTTTACAAGGTATGAAACAAACAGAAAATATCAATGTTAAAGTTACAAACATTAGTTTCTATCAGCAGTACTGTTTTAGAAATGAAGACAAATTCCGTAAAATGTTAAATTCAGTGTAGATGCTACACATACAGGATGCAAGAATGCTGTTTTTACGCCCAACAACAGCATCAGAAAACATTAAATGCTTCAAAAACCATACAAGGAACATGCCAAATACAAACAGTAAAAACAATGAAATTACACAACAATCCTTCACTGGAAGACATTTTACTGGAAACTATACACATTCAATTTATTCAAAAAGCAGTTCTTTTCAATATTAATTCAATTGACTTTGATATTAAATTTTTCTTTCCACAGTGCTGACTTATTTTATTCTTAACACGGTTAATAAGCCGACATTAAATCTGCTTTTAGTTAGTAACAAAATACAGACTCAGAAGAAGCCAGATCAAGAGATTTGCAGGTATGATTCCCAACAGGAGGAGAACATTATCAAACATTGTTAATATTTTGGCTGCACAGGGGAAAATGCACCTAGAGTGAGAACTCTTAGCTGTCCCTGAACCGCCTTTTGCTAAAATCCAGCTTCTTTAGCATGCTGTAACACTGGTAATGCATCCCAGTGCAACTATAATACAAGACAGACATGTGACACTATCAGTCTGGTGCAGAATAAAATAAACACACAGAACATCGTCTGTGTTAAGAGAGGAGATAAGACAAATGAACTGTTTCAGTGACTTTGTTCTTGGTGGACATCTTGATTCAAATATCACATTTTGGATGTTACAAATGATGTCAGCAAAACGTTCAGGGTCATGAAATAAAGCAAGAATTAAAATCAGGTTGGATAAAATCACACTGCACAGTCTCTATGATCTCCTGGCCACACTAGAGACAAACAAGCATCGCTTGGGGAAAACAACTGAGCAAATATTTGTCCAGAAGTAACCTGTCCAGTAACGAGTTACCTTCATTACTCTTCTTTCAGCTTTCAGGTTTTCAGGTTAAGTTCTTTTTTTCTTTTGGCTCATCAGTGACTCTGCCGCTCTGACACGACGTCCTGCAGACGCTTCAGCAGCACGTCTGGGCTGCTGCCATTTTCTGGACATGTCCTCTTACTGGGCGAGTCACACGCTGACGACATCATGACATCTCCTTCCATGGTGAAGGCCCTCTTCCTGCTCACACAGCCCTGCCGGATCATCCGGTTTATGTCTGAAAGCTCCTGCATGGAGGCAGCAGAGGAGAAAGAGGAGTTGACAGAGATTATCATCATTTTTTCCCCTCTATAAAGCTCACAGGTGCGGTACTGATGACCAGACTTGATAGAAACATTCAAATTAGATAAAATAAAAACAGACTTTTTCCTTCTTCATTAAGGATATGACCCTGTAAGAATCACGCTGCTCTGCAGGCATTTAGGTAGAAATAGCTCTGAAGAGGAATTTGTTGTATTGTATTGTATTCGTTGAAGGATTTGTAGCTTTCCAAGTCCGTACAACACTGGAAATTCCTCCCAGGACAAACCGTCTCAAAATGTTTAACCAAACTCAAATCCCTCTTTGTAAGGAAGGACAAAGCTTGTTAAGGCTTTTCTCAGATGACTATGAATGCTTTCAGATGTGAAGGCCTCCCTGCTCTGCATTCAGCATCCCCTCACTCTGTTTCCTAAGCGCTGCATGATGGAGGCCCAGAAAAGGACAAACCAGGTAAACCGCAGCCTAAAAGCAGCCTCCTGTAAATATCTACATATACGTTTTTACTACAGAAATTTTAATTCCAGAATTCAAATCATACAAGAAAAAAGATTTTAATCTGGACACTGGGATGCAATTAGTGTTTCTTCTTGGCAGCTGTTTAAGCATCTTAAAATGTTCTCGTGACCCAGTTCAGGTCAAAAGTCACAACCAGCCTGAGATGGTGCTAGCTAATGTAACCCTACTGACGTGAAACAATTCACAGCAAAGTTTTCCCTGCTATCATTAGCTAAGCATACATTTAACTTAAAATGATTGCAATCTCTTAAAAACATCCTCAGAACCAGTGGATAGCAGCTCCACAGCGGGGAGGCCAAACAGAGACATGAGGCAACGTATCAGAGACAAGTTTTAAACAAAATGAACCCAACCACCCTGAGATTTAAGAGCCCAGTTAAAAAAAAAAAAGTTCCATTTAGCTGTAAATTGGAGTTTATATTTTAATATTATCAAAAGGTCTTCACTGTAACCGTTAATGGCAGCGCCGGCGTGGCTTCTTAAGTCATGACGACACGCTCAACTTTCAGAAAATGACATTTCATTGCATGTCCCCGTGTGAATGTGTGAGTGTTCTTGCCTTGGATGGGCTGCTGTTGATCCTGTAAGTGTAGGAGTTCGGTGTGAGGCAGCCTGTGGAGCTCTTATGAGGAGAAACGTAGAGCGAGTGTCTCTGGGAAACGCGGCGTGGAGAGAGAGGCTGAGCTCGTACCGACGGGAACGGGGAGAGAGGAGGAGCGTCCGCCTGGAGGATCCAACACAGTCATATCATGTCACCATTCATTAAACTCAGCCGCTGAGGTCAGTTAGCAATAACTTCAACCAGAAGAGATGCTGAGGGAACGTCATACCTGATTATCGTGGGTGGCGTATCGCAGTGCGAAGCTCTTCATCTTCAGGACGTACACAGAGTTGTAGAACTGGATGAGGTCGCCACGCTCTTCGTCTCCTGATTGGTCAGGATTTGCGTCTCCTGCAGGGTGAATGCTTTTCTCTGCAGCTGAAGAAACAGTCAGATCTGAACATCTGATGCCAGATAATGTCGGTTTGGATTGACCTGAACTCGAAAACTTGACTCAGCTGAACGAAATTTCATACATAACCAATTAAATCACTATCAAAATATAAACCACAGCAGTCACATAAATCAGATATAAAGCTGGATGTTTCAAATAAACATAGCAGTCTTGTGTGACCATGTCGTGTATTTACAATCTACGTTCTAAACTTGTTGATCAAAACCTCTTCATTATGCCAAATTAATCCAATTTATTATGAGAATCAAATCGACTAATTTTCTACTTCTTTTAGGACTCATCTCATTTGGAAAGCAAACTCCTTTCATTCTTCTAAAAATGTCAAATTCCAAAAAGTTGGACCCAAAGTTTTATTTATTTAGTTTTTTTTTTTACTTATTTACATTGATGCGAGTTCCAACAAATCATAAATATGGTTAAACTCACAAACTGGCCGTATTTTCATATTAAAAAAGAAGGATTACTAAAAAGAAAAAAATGTTTTAAATTTCTACCAGTTAATGAAAAACAATGTTTTATTTATATGATAAAGAGTTTGTACTTTAAGTCAACAGTGTGAGCTCTTACACTCTCCCCCTGACGCTGCGTCCACCTCCATGTTTTCATCCACTGAGTGCTCTCTGGGAGTGTGACGCAGTAAGACGCTGCGATACACCTGCAAACACACACATGTAGTGTAAACTTCCTCAAATGCAACTTTTCTAACTGAACACTGTAATCTGAAAGTGTGTGTGGGGCATTTCTCACATGACTGTTGGCTTGAGGTTGGCTACGATAACACTTCATGATGTCCTGGAAGGTGTGAGTTTCTTTGGTGATCTGCAAGGAAGGAGTCAAAGTGGCAGAGTTACCATTTCGACAGGAACTGGAGTTCCAGCTGTCAAAGTCTTTAAACATCCTGAAGAATGTGCAGCCTCTCAACAGATCAATATGTTTTCTTTTTGGTTTACATGGACATAAAGTTCTGCAGATCTGCAAGGATTTTCTTTGCCTTGCATACAGCCCTGCATTTGTAAAGATCCCACAAATCACTTAAATGACAGCCAGTAATTTTACTGCACTCTTTAAAGCATAGTTAAAGAGTGCAGTAAAATTACTGGCTGTCATTTAAGTGATTTGTGGGATCTTTACAAATGCAGGGCTATATGCAAGGCAAAGAAAATCCTTGCAGATCCTGCCCATCCTCTGCACAGGCAGTTTCAGCCATTGCGTGCCTAAGTTTAAAACCAATAGAGTCAGAAACTCCTTCATCCCAAGAGCCATTGGATTTTTAAATGAATCATAGTTGTTAATTTGCTACTTTTGGCGTCGCTTCATGTGCTGTGATGTTCTCATCTTACCGTGTTTCCACTGTTATTTAACTTGCCTTTTATTATTTTATTATTTTTATTGTTTGTTGTTGTTGACTGATTGCACTTTTATGCTACTGGCTGCACACAAATTGCCCCACGGGGACCTAATAAAGTATTGAATTTAATTGAATTGAGATAATGGCAGTGACTGAAACAGACTGAAACGAAGAAATAGTTGCCTTTGGACGACTAAATTGTTCCTTTCCTATCATACTAAATGACAGCATTTCTGGAAATAACATTCCCTCTCGCTAAAAGAAAAAACAAATTACCAAAAAAAAGGCAAAGTGGCTTGGACGTTATGATCAGAGTAAAAATCAAAACACAGACTTTACAGGACTTTACAAAATCCTGACTGAAAAAAAAAACAGAACAACTCTCCCCTTTAGAAAAAAAAACAAACAAACAAAAAACCCAAAACCACACCAACAACATGCTTAACTGGGAGGCTACACAGGAGCCTCATGCAGTTGGAAAACACTTTACAGACAAAATCCTGACTGAAAAAAAAAAACCCAGAACAACTCCCCCCTTTAAAAAAAAAAACAAAAAAAAACCTAAAAATCAAACAAAAAACCCAAAACCACACCAACAACATGCTTAACTGGGAGGCTACACAGGAGCCTCATGCAGTTGGAAAACACCACCCTTCTTAATTAAACGCGAGGTTGTTGACGCTGTTCTCACTTTGGATATGATGTAAATGCTGCACAGCAGCAGCTGGTCAAGGTGTCGGTCCTTCATCAGGTCAATACCGTGGACCAGAGAGTGCTCAAAACACGTCCAGATTTTCCCGCGCAGCTCTGAAGAGATGTCCAACTTTAAGCACAAATCCCTCAGACGTACACTAGCCAGGTGATACACCTGCAAACAGACGTGTTAATGTGTTAAAAAGCAGTAGATAAACAGTTTCTGTCAACACTCCATCATCTACCATCTAAATGGCACCATGTACACTAATTCCCTGTCTACTGGAAACGGTACACAACTTATTCATGGATTATCAGCACATCTGATATATGCGTGATATTAAGTTCCCTTGTCTAAAACAGTTACAAAACTGTAAGAGGCCTGAAAAACATTCTGCAGTGAGAGCTATTTTATGGTAGATACGTCTTCATTGATAGAAAAATTCTGCAAAGCAGCCAGGTCCACATTGAAAAACAAAACAAACAAACAAAAAAATATTTCACAATGAAACCCTCCTGATTGGATGAGTATTAAAAAATAATTTTTTTAAATGAACTAATTAAAGAACCATCTTTTCCAACATGTTTCCAGCTCCTACCTTCCTGAAGAACAGAGCCAGTGACCCGGTGCGTCGTGGCCGTCCAACGCCTGTCTGGGGTTCAGAAGCGGATGTAACGGTGGTGGGTCGACTCGGAGAGGCGGTCAGCAGGAACTGAGCTGTGACAACGCTTTGGTCGCCGCATGGTTGTACTGGGATCAGCGTAATAGTGCCTTCATTAGTTAATCCTGCAAATGTTCACACAAACGCAATAATGGCATGATTTCGTTATTTAGAAGGAGAAAAGTTGAAAAGGCAGCTCTTAATCTCTTCATTTATATCACTATCAGTCGCCATGGAAACAGGAAAATGATGTGAAACCTTGGATACTCAAGACTGTAGTCTGGGTTGCTTGGCCTCCGATCTTCAGAGTGTTGCCGCTGGAGCCGAACGTTAGCCTCTTGGCTGGGGAAGAGACTGGGCTCCCACTGAAGTTCAGGCCTTCAGATGGGGCCGGAGGATCGTCACCAAAAAGACGCCGTTTGGCACTGCCAGCAGCGGGGGAGCTGTACCTGTCATGTACAGACAGTGGAGAGGGGGGCACTTCTGCAGGAGGTAAAGAGAAGTGGAAAAAAACCCCAAAAAACAAAGAAAAGACGATGAAGCCGCATTCACATACAAAAATACTTCATTAATCCACAAGAAGAAATTCTTTTGTAAGCTAACAAATGAAGTTCACAAGCGACAGAGTGAACTTTAGGCACCTACCTTTACGTGCACTTCCCAGGCCTGACCTGAACTCCCTGATGCGAGGGTGTATGATGGGGGACTGGGCCAGCAATGGTAGGTGAGACTGAGCTCCATTTGAACAACCAGAACCCGTGTCAAGACTGGAGGAAAAGTTAACCTGCAAAGAGTAAAGGAAAGATTAAGTCCAGGAGACAAACATCCCTGGGAAGAAATCCAGTTCTGTGCATTTTTTTTTTCACCCCAACATGATCACTCTTACTTCTGTCGGTTTCTTATTTGTTTTAAAATTCCCCCCCATGTATTAGAGACTTAGTATAATAAATTTAGAACAACATTATTTGTAAAACCACACGGGGTTGCTGCACAAAATCAAACTAGTAGATAATACATGGATTTTCAGATTATTTAGGTTACATTTAGATGTGAGCATTATTTGATCAAAGCAGTAGAAATGTTTTCTTTGCATAATTATGGCAGTTTACAGCGACTAACGGTGCACAGACTCAGCTGCTTAGATTCTTAGTGAGTCCATTCATGTTGTATATGTGAAGCTACAACTTCAGTCAAACTACCATCAGCTGTAGTTCACTGGACATAAAAACATGCAGTGTGAGTCTACTTTGGTTCAGCATTGCCAGGTTTGTGCTCTTTTGAAGAGGGCTGTGAACATTCGTATGTTGAAGTTACTAAAACCAGTTTCATCTAGCAGCACCTTCTCAGCCTGGTGCTGCCATCATGAAATGCATGAGATCAAGGAGAACAAAGATACTGATTGTCGAGCTCAGTATTTATTCATTACCTACATAGAAACAACTTCTTTAAAATGTCATAAACATTAATAAATTTTATATTTTATTTTGTTTATTTGTCTATAACTACTTTCAGTTAAAGAGACAGTTAAGGAGTCATGTTAGTGTGTGTGTGCGCGTGTGTGTGTGTATTGGGGGGGGGGGGGGGGGGGGGGGGGGGGCGGTTGCTGTCTGTACTTGTGTGTATCTGACTGAAAGAGAACAAGAGAGAGTGTTTTTAAGTTGTTTGAATGAATTTTTGTGTGTGAAAGCTTGTTCTATTTTAATCTGCAAGACTTGGTTTTATTGTGTAAAGCACTTTGTGTTGCTTCTGGCATCAAAAAAGCACTTTAGAAATAAAGTTTGATTTGGTTTGAAACATCCAATTCAACATAAGAACCACAACATGATAGGCGTGGGAAAATAAAAAAAATAAAAAAATAAAAAATAAAAAAATAAATCGTGATTCTTTGCTTCACTATTTAAAAGAAAAAGTTTTTAAACAAAAAAAATAGATTTTTTTCCCAAATAAATCAAATTAATCCACTATATAAAAAAAATTGTTTTTATTGATACATTTTTTTTGTTTTTAATCTACAAAAATCAGCAATATCAAAGAATTGAGAAAATCTCAATTTATATCGAATCGGCTCCCAAAAGAATCGGAATCGAATCGAAACAAGAGCATATCGTCACAACCGTACGACATGATAAACCTTGCTCTTCATCTTTTGTAGACAAGGATTTTCAGCCCCTCACCAGAAGCATTCATTAACAAATATTTAAATGTCTGTGTTTTTCCACGTGTGTGTTCCTGACCTCCTCCACTGTGGGAACTTTATTCCCAGCAGCCTCCAAGGCGCTCCACAGAGCAGAGCCTGCAGTCCATGCTCTGCTCTCCAGAACCTGCTCCTCGATTGAGTTCAGATGCTTCACCATGTCTCTAGAGAGGCCTTCCTCTGAACGGATAAACACCTCAATCACCTGCAAGCAAGTACACACAAAGTAGTTTAAGTTTCAGTTACACACAGGTTTTGTCTGTTTATGCTTTGAAGTTGGCGGTGGATATAAAACAAATAAGTTACAGAGACCGCTCCATTAAAAAAAAAAAAAAAAAAAACACGAAAGTAGAGCCACTCACCTGAAAACTATAAAAATTTCTACTTGTACTTCAGAACTTCATCAAATACGAACTTGTTGAGAAAACAATGACTGAAATGTCTGCGTACATAATGTGCTGCTCTGGATTGTAGTTACCTTAAAGAAGTAAAATGGTGCCAGTTTAAAGACATTAATAATCCATGGGAAGGTCCTCTGGGAGCTGTAAGAAAACAGCACCACCTCTAGACAGCACGCCATCAGGGAGCAGTGGAAAATATCCTGCTCAAGCAAAACCTGCCAGCACACACACACACACACACACATACGCTTATCTCAATACCAAGAGTAGAAAACACATTTATCCAAGACAGAAAACAAGTGACTGCAAAATGTATTTGACTGAGTTGACAGAACAGGGTTATTTATAATGATAATAACAAGCGAAGACAATGCAGATTACTTTCTACCCGACTCATGGTAAAACAAAGTCTATCGCAAAGAAAAAAAAAATGTGCTGAATGTCTGTTGAATAGCTGCTAATATTTCCCTGTTGAATCAACACCAAGAGTTTGTTTCAAACCTATTCATTTTGATGTAAAATATGCTCACATGCTGTAGATTTTTTATAAGTTCAATGTTAAATATGAACCAACACAGAAGAGCAGAAATCCTGAGAAAGATGGCTTCCTCTCACTGACACCTGCACAAACCTGTTCGTTTCTCCATTTGCCTTCAGAAAACTTGACATCTTTCAAAGTCTCAATTCTACAAGATCTCTGGAGGTATCTTGTGGCAGTAGACTGGATTTGTCTGGCACATCTTATCCAGTGCCATGGTGTTACCTCTCATTGCTGGCTGGGATCATCCTACAAGCTTTGCCATTTCAGATATGCATGGACTCAAGTCCTCAGGGCCAAAATATATTTATTCTTGCTATCAATCTTTTCTGTGCCTGGTTTGCTGCTGGAACATGGTTTTATTTTCCATAATGTGTGAGCACATGGCTTATGGGTCAAAAAGAGAAAAGTCAGCTTACACTCATATCTCTGCCCTGCAGTCGTTTGGTCTCCTGAACCAGGACGTTCTCCAGGATCTTGTAGTAGAGGATCTCTGCCAGCTTCAAACGGTTCTCTGCAAAGTCTGAAACAAAAGACAGCAGATACATTCATTTATTATATGGATTCTAATGAGACTTACGCATGTAGGGACTCCAAATTTAGGAAACGCTGAACTGACTTTTAAGACTACAAAAACAAAAAAAGTACTAGTTTAGTGCTGCAAGATGGTTTAGTAATCTCATATCCAGTTCTGATTATAAATGTCTCTTCCTGTTAGGATACTTAATCAAAAACTGTTAAACTTTTAGTGTGCTGTACCTATATGAGAGCCAGGAGTGTCCTCAGAGTCATTGGTGTAATGTTCCTTGAATGTTTGTCCCAAAGTCTTTACTCGAGCCAATATAGACTCTGTGGGATTTCTGGTGCAGGACCTGGAACATCAAAAGTTAAATAAACCAAAAAAAACCCAAACAAAAACCATTTCATAGAAATACAATTCATTTCATCTCTAATGTTTTGTCTGGCCTTAAAAGTTTCTAATTTGAAAATATGACTGGATGAAAACAAGTACTTTTCCTCCTAGAATACTCAAACTAATGACTGTAACAGAATGTTTTAATTAATCATGCAAAATGTTTTGTCAGCATTATTCTCTTTTTTTTCTGCTTTTCTTTTCCATCTTTGTCTATATAAGGTTGTCTTTTACTTGTCACACTTTTCTCAACTGCCAAAAAACAACATAAGTAGATGAAAAAAAAAAGAATATGAATAAACAAACAAACAAACAAAAAGATAGAAACAAACTGTGAAACTGACTTGAAAATCTGTGTCAGGTGTTCACTGGGGGCTGATCTTAACCCAGCCACCATGCTCTGCAGCCGGCTGACACTCTGTGTTGCAGAGGAAACGGGTGTGACGAGCAGGTCTTTCTCCTTCAGGTACCCTCGACCTGTCAGAGGTGTGGATGGAGCAAGAGAGCCAGGCTGTAGAAAGAAAGGACGAGAGAGAGGCAGAGAGACAGAGGCAGAAAGACAGAGAGATAGAGACAGAGAGAGAGAAAGAGAATGTTTATATTTTTTTGCAGATTTTTTTTGCTGATTCAACACTTACAGAGCACTTTAATGGAACTCCTCATCAACTTAAATGACAAAATAATAGAAATCTGCATCATAATGATGCAATTTATTGTAACTTTTCTGCAGATCAGTCGGGTCCACACTGATGTTACATAAACCCTTTCCAACTGGCAGAGACCTGTTGCCTGGCAGGGAGACTGAAATCCACCAAACCCACTGTGATGTTCCATGTTCACGGATTTAGGCTTTGTAAGTGCACGTAAAGCGAGTGTACCTTCTCCACGTGATGCTGCAGCTGGTTCTGAGCAGCCACTTGGCTGGCGCTCCGTTCCTGAATGATTTTCCTCGGAGTTCCGATTTCCTCGTCAGCATCAGCTTCCAGAAAAACTCTTTCATCAAAGTCTCCCACTGTCAACACATACTCTTCATACTCCTTGTTTATGGCCTTACTGTGGACAACACACACAGAAACACACTTAACGGTGAAATATTGAACGTGCCACCTCTATGAATACACAAACTGATGAAAGAAGTGAACACAAAAAGTCATAAGATACAGGGAAGGAAAAAGACATGATTGAATGCGACTACCGCACTCGTCACTTACTTGTTATCAATGAAGTTCTGAGGATCCAACATTTCAGTCAGAAGCTCCTCATTACCTTTCAGGATCTGCAAGGACAGTAGAACAAACACGAGTTAAGAAGGAAGACACGTGAAATGTGGGAAGCTTCATTCATAAGAGGAAAAAAAACCACTTAAACTTTAGCTGACTATAAAAAGAAAAAAATGTGAACGTGTGCATGAAAAGAAAATTAAATCGAAGACAGTGGCAGGTAAAACAAATTTTGATAACTTCTGCAAGTGTGTGTTAAGAAGAAATGTGTGAACCTGTTTTTCAAACAGTTTCTGTATGTATGGCTTGAAGTAGTGCTGTTTGATGCCTTTAGCCTCCACCACCAGCCCGTCGTGCAGCTCACACAACCTCTCCAACACACACGGAGGAGGCTCGTCTGGGGAAACGTGGCCATCAGCGCGATACAGAGGAGGAAGACCTGTGTAGGCACACATGCATGATTAAACTGTTGTGTGAACACACAAAAAGCTACTTTAACTGTGAACTGAAAATATTCTTTACAGACTTTAGAGACTGTTTTAGAGAATAGTTGTATGGTAAAGACTATGTTTAAAAGAAAAAGTAAAAACAGACAGATGCAGATTTTTCTCTTAATGTCAAAGCATTACATTTTTCTCTCCTTGTCTAGATGGTGTAGACATTGCGATGCTGGATAAAACCAAAAGAAACATCAGGAATAGATGTGAAAGACTGAAGGTGCAGTAAAAAGTCTGTTATAATTAAGGAAGAAAATGAGAAAAGCACAAACATAGGGTAATATGTGATGATATTTTGCCTTTCAGCCTGAACAGCTCTGAAGTTTTTGTTACACACTTAATATGAAGGAGTTGTTGCAATGTTCATCTTCATCAATTTGCTTTGCTTTCTAACATTGGCACGCACACACCTTTAAAATTTGGGTTGATGAGGTCCTTCCTGTTTGCACACAGAAGAGCGTTGCCGAACACCAAGTCCAGACAGCAGAGCAGCAGGTGGTACGAGTTCACCAAGTCGTCGCCAATCATACGAAAATTACCTTCAGAGAGACAAAAAGACCCACAGTTCCATCACATCTCAGAAGTCAATGCAGTCATTCTGCAAAATTTTATTAATTATTTGACCTGTCGGGTAAAGAAATCCTATTAAATATTAGATACTTGTATTAACCCGATATGATACGTATACATGAAATTCTTAGTTATGATTTTAGAACGATTGTTGCCTACAGTTACCAGTCCACTATTGGATTTATATCAGTGTACATAAGTCCATCTGATCTTTTTTTTAGCCCACATAAATGAAATCAAATTTTCAACGGAAAAGGAAAATCTGAATTTGCCAGATCTCCACAAGTGAAGCTGATTTTAGGCATGTTTTTAAAAAGAGGCTCAACACCCAGCTTTTTATCTTAGCTTTTAACTGAATTGTATTTGATCTTAATTTATTTATGATAATTTTGTATCATTTAATTTAATTGTGGCAGTGGCTCAGGTGGTAGACCCGCTTGTCTTGTGACCTGACGGTTTGAGTCCTGCTCCCCTACGTGGCTGCAGCCCTGAAGGGGACACACTTGTTCTACGAGGGCCCATCTCAAGCCGGATAAATGCAGAGGGTTGCATCAGGAAGGGTATCACTGTGTGATGATTTGTTGTGGCAACCCCTACAGTCAAAAGGGAAACAGCAACAATTTCACTTTATTTGTATTTTAATATGTATTTTAATATGTATTTTATTTTTATTATTGAATGAATGAAGGAAAAATACTTTAATAATGCTTGGGGGTTTGCTTACTCAGTCTGGGGGTTGTTGCCATGGTAATCACCCCAGTCTGGGTGGCAGGGGGTCCTGCACCACCTAATGGTGGTGGTGTGGACCCCCGGCCTGCCCCGACCTGGGTGGCTGCTGTGACAGCTGTCCCTGTAGACATGAAGATATAATTTCCTCATGTCAGGATCAAGCCAGATGTTTGCTACTTTTATGTTTTATCTTTTTATTTTATTTGTACCTACATTCCGTTATCAGTTAAGAGAGAGAGGTTGGGGAGTCATTTGTGGAAGGGGGGATGCTTCCTTTGTATGTGTGTATGACTGTGCACAAAAATATGATAAACTTGTTTTTAAACTGCTGATTTCTATTTGGTGTGTGAAGGTTTGTTTTATTTTAATATGCAGGAATTGGTCTTATCATGTAAAGCACTTTGTGTTGCCCTTGGAAATGAAAAGAGCTTTATAAATAAACTTCGATTTGATATGATTTGATACAGGCACCTTGAGACAAGTGTGAACATAATCCAACAAACACTATTCTATTCTACTTATTTATGACAATCTTGTTAGCTTTCCAGCCACAAAGAAAGTTATTTGTTTAATCAGAAACAAAGTTACTTATTTCTGGACAAATAACCAAAATGCCGGGATGATATTTTGCTTTTGGCATTATCTCAGCAAGATGAGCGGATTTTGGATGGAAACAAGACTGGCAAACCTTCCATTGTATTTATATGCTAAGATCTCGCAGAGCTTCAATAAGTCATTGAACTTGTTGATATTTCACAAAACTACAGAGACAATAGTTTGAAAACTGATAAATAACAAGAATAAGATTTAGTTGGAGCTGTAGACGTAGCTAAAGAAGACACTGAACCTTATTTAGAAATCTTACAGGTCTAAGTCTAAAATGTAAAATAATACAAAAAAATGACAAAGTTAAAAGTTGTTTCAGAGCTTTGATTTAAACAGACAAATAATGTAAGAAAAAAGATTACAGAGCTGAGTCACTCAGTTGCATTTTCTGTTTTTTGTACCTTTAGTGTAGACAAACAAAGTCCAACAGAACTTGAACACATCACTGATGTGACAGGGCAGCCGCCTGCAAAGTCACAGAAAGAAATATGTAACACCATGACTCTGCATAACTACAACAAGCACAGAAAATAAACGCTTTGTTCTTCCTGTTCCAGAGAATGTGCTTAAAGACAACAAGAAAATATAAAACCCACTTGTGACATAAAGAAAAAAGATGCAAGATTTATTTGTGGCCTCCGAGCTGGTTTTTATAACATGATTAATTGTTAGAGATCACTAAGCTGAAGAACTCCGCAGATTCTTGTGGCACTGGCAAAATGGGCAATTCAAGTTTAAAAAAAAAAACAACAAAAAGTAAAATGACAGAACTACAATGTCAGCTCTTCTTTCACCTCCAGAGATTTTGAGGTTTAAAGACTAGCTGACAGAATGGTGGAACAACTCCATAACTCTCCCCTATTGACTTGCTGCTTGCACAGATCATAAATCCAAATTACAGACAAAATAAAAAGAAAGTCCTTCTGCATTGATCCTGAACATGGCTAAAAAAACCCTGTGCATGAGCAAATTTTCACTGCACGTGGTCATGTGCAAGTTGGAACAATTCATATCAGATGATGAGCCTTTGTTCTGAGTTAAGTCGTTTGTTAATAAAATAATAGTGGAAACATAACAGCAAGCAACATTAGTAAAACTTGAGAACCCACTTTTACCATCTACCAAACTCACTCGCCTGGAGCGCTAAGCTCCACCACACTCTCCAGCATATTTCCTTGACAACTGGTAATTTGCAGTGTTGCCAACTTTGTGATTCTGTCTGTTTATTTAATGAGTACATAGCAAGTATTCAGACTTGTATTTAGGCTAAAAATGTCATTACCTTGCTAATAATGAGATGTTCTTTATAATCTGCTGCATAAAAATCATAATGAAAATTTTAAGACAAAATGTTTAATTGTAGATTAACTGAATATTTACACAAGTTTGAGGTCACAATATTTATTGCTTCCTTGAAACATCACTTCCTCCCACATACTAGAGAAAATCTGAGATTGTAATCCTGCTTTTCTCCTCTTCCAGCAGGAAACACCTAATGAGGGGAATCCCTAATGGCTGAAATTCACATTCCCCCTGACTTTATAATGCAGCTTCACAGCTTTGAAATTCATCCTACTCACTTGTTTCCTTTTACCAAATTAATCCAGAAATATTTAACCTCCTTTGTAATAAATGTTTGATTTTATAAATATTTAAGTTGAGGTTCACACCAAATATTTCTGTAAATTCCTTTTTATTTTCAGTATGAAGAGAATACTACTGCTAGCAGCTTTTCTGCTTTAAGAAATATGTACTTTTAAACCAAAAGTTACTGCACTTCTTTACATATAGAAATATTTATATAATAAAAGTTTGAAACAAGTCAGTTCTGAACTGTCCATGAAGTTAGTGTGTAAAAACATGATCTATCCTAAATAAATATTTCAAATCATTGCCCAGCACTGATTAAAAACCAAACCAGACTTTATTAGCTAAACTAAATAAAAAACAAAAATTATTACATTTGTGTTTTAGTTTTGGTCAGATTTTTTAAGATTATATTTAAGGTTGCACAAATTTTGGTTGTGCACTTACGTACATTGTTTCTGGTTCAAGTTTTTTTTTTTTTTTAATTTTGCAACATGCACCAGTTCACCTTTGCTCCAAAATATATTTCAAGCTCTGCCAAAACACATCCTACAATCACCAGGTCAA
The DNA here is from genome assembly GCF_933228915.1 of Telmatherina bonti. NCBI lineage: Eukaryota > Metazoa > Chordata > Actinopteri > Atheriniformes > Telmatherinidae > Telmatherina > Telmatherina bonti. The sequence continues at coordinate 18,594,068 of NC_136624.1, forward strand.
ACCCCATGTGCAACACCTATTGTAAGATGCCTGCAGCATCTCATTCTACATCTGCAATTATTTTTATTCTTTCCCTACAACCGCAACAGCTGATGATTTCATTCGATGATGAAGATCAATGATAAGAACAACATTCAGACCAGTAACCTCCAGTGGGTTTATCGGTAACAGCTCTCATTGCCTTATGAACATCCCATTTCTATAAGTTATGAGCTGAAATGCAGCTTTTTACTCATGAGCACAACCAAACTGCAGTATTTTCTAGACCCGTGGTGTGTGATGTAGTTTAGTTACAGGTAAAGTCAACACGTCACTGCTGGCTGACTACATTAGCCACTGTGTGTCACAACTTACCATTAAATATTAAATTGTGACATTAATAATCAGTCACAAGCATCTTTAGTTACATCAGGGTTTATGAGACCAGCATTCCTCAGAAAGGTAAATTTGTGTAATTTGCAGATCACATTAACTAAATAATGATTGATCTGTTTGTATTTGAAACTAAACATAACATCTGATGATGAAGCCTCAGTTAAATAAGCAGCATGTGGACTCTACTTAGTTAAGACTGGTCTTTCTAGGCATCAGAGCAGCCTTAAAGTACCACGAAGTAAATCAGTCAGGTTTATTTCCGATCTTATCCCATCATAAAGCACATTTCTAAATTTAGCTGAATGATCTGGTGCTAACAGTACAAACAGCTGTTCGGAGAAGCTTGAGTAGCTGTAATGTACAACTGTGTATGTGTGTGTGTCATGCCTGTGCTTCCTGCTGCGTGGCTGCCGCGGCGGCTCGCACCCCTGCGGGTTCTGAAACATATCCATGAAGATAGGCTCAAACTTGCGGAAGATCACAGTTGAGACCTCAAAGTTTCGTTCCAGCCGTTCCATTCGCAGCCTGAAGTCCTGTGAGAGATTGGACATGTCGGCCCACTTCCTCATTTTAGAAAAGAACTGGATCAGACTGGGTGGGAGAGAAATATCAAAAGAGAAAAAGGGAGTCATCATCATCCTCTCTATGAAAACAGTATTAGCATCACATCCGTAACACTTGCCAAATGAAAATACAATTGAAAATAAAATTGGTCTTCTAAAGAAAAACTTGCTTTTGTAGTAATTAAACATGAAGTATTACTTCAGAAAGTTCTTATTAATGGCTAATCTTAGTCATCTTATGAAGCTTTTCCTCCCTTCAAGTTTACTGTTGTCCAAAAACGGTGAAAGAAATATAAAGTTCCAAAGGAGCCGCATATCCCAGCAGCTATCAGGCAAGAGGCATGGTACTCCCTGGACCCATGGTACATGCACACTTTAAGTATCTGAGTTTGCAAGCAATACATTGCGAGGTTCGGGTGAGTTCCAAAGATTTTTCCTACTTATATTCAGCATCTAAGTTATTAAAACTACAGACTAAGGTTTAGTTTGCTTCACATTGGGATGTGAAAATAGCCTTAAGTCTTGGAGTAACTGAGTAATTCTTACTCAGTTGTGGACATTCAGATCGAATAGTGTCTGACCTGAGTTTGGAGGAGCGAAGGATCCTGGTGAGGGAGACACAGTTTCCCTCCATCAGCCCTTTCCCCACTGTGGGAGTGGACCCCTTCCTGCAGGCGGCATACAGCGAACAGGCCAGCCAGTGGACCACATCTCCCTACAGACATACAGCAACTAATCCTTAATATGTCTTTTTATTTACTCTGCATAAACAGAAATCTGGTGATCAGTGGTTCAGCAATCTTCTAGGATCCCCAGGAGGAACATGAAAAGAAACAAGAACAACATACACCAAGAAAAATAGCTGCATATTATGGAAATACATTTAATGACAATTTCTGCACAAATTTAACAGTTTTTCCAAATTGTTGTTAATTTTAAGAGAAAACGCAACAGGCTATAATACTGAATTCACACAATAAACTTAACACTGACATTAAAGAATTTTTATAACACTTAGTGTAAACACTGTGCTACCTTTTCTCCTTCTGAAGACACCCCTTTGACCCCAGTCTTTAGCAAAGATGATGAAATCAATGGCCAAGAAGTTGAAAGGTTTACAAACAGAGTTGGGAGGTTGACAAGAGTTTCATCTTACAGAGAGAAGTAAGTCTAACTGACTACATCCACATATACAAGTGCATGTCATACAAGGCTACATTATATGTTGTGTTTTAACTGCTTTCCTCTTTCCACCTAAATGTGTTAGAAGGCCAAAATGTCAGAAACACTTAAGACTTGTCCATAAGAGATTAGATCTCATTTAACACTTGCAAGTTATAGCTTGGTAAGAATAAAGTTGACCTATTTGATTCTTACTTTACTATAGTTTGTTTAAATCCTTAGCACACCAAGGAACAATATTTATGAAGCAGATCTAAAACACTGTTTTCATGATATGACATTAACCCTGGTGACTCTCCTATTTTCCCTGGGCTGAAACTGAAATCATCTTTTGTCTGCATATCTGGCTGCTGGCTGAAGTCCATAGGAGCCAAATTGTACTGACTTAGACAAAATGATTGAGGGTTCACAATCTAAATTAAATGGAAACAATGTTAAAAAAAAAAAAGAAAGAAAAATATCTTGAAGTTATCCCAAACAAAAAAAAAAAACCCCTCACATTTACAGTTAATTAATTTCTCCAAGAAGGGAAAAAACAACAACAGTGTTGCATGTAACTTTCAGTCATAATGACATTATTAAAAAGTTATTCTACCATTAATTTAACATTTTGAATTAATCATGTTTAATTAATAATGTTAATAATTAATAATTTAATTAATAATGTTCAACTGGACGTCAATATACTGTATTTATCAAACATATACTGGTAACAAACAGAATAACACTTTTATAAAAAAAAAAAAAAAAAAAACACGTCACTACACTACTACAAATGCATTTAATTGTATTATTATTATTACTGTTGTTATTATTATTTATTTGTTTATTGATAAGATTAGGCTACAATCCACCTTAATTCTGAGACACAATAGTATTAAGTAGGTATTTTAGCCTACTTCCTTGATTTCAAATAACTATATGTTTACAAAAATAAGTGTCTATAGCACTTGGATTTCTTCATATTACCCTTGAAGTGTTTGTCTTGAGCGAAAGCCAGGGATATATAGTTTTTAAAGAAAGTAATTAAACTGATGCGTCTAGCTAGCGATCTAATTGCGACTGAATGCCGAGAAAAAATAAAAACAGGGCTGAAGCCCTTTAATCCCGGTGTTTGGATCATGGGCGGCATTCAGTTCTGCAACACATAACTGTAGGATTAAACTTATTTATTAAAGATGCGCAATCAACAGCAAACTGGACGAATAAACGTGTTATATATAAATGATTTTTACCTCAAGAGTATATGTATTCCATATAGCTGTAAAGTTGTCCATAGCTTCAGTGGCTGTCTGCTCGTCCATGTTCAGCTCCTGACACAACGTCTCCAAACTCCTCCGAACTGAACTTTCCTCCATCCTCCCCGACTCTGAATCCGGCGACTCCTCACCACGCATCCGTATAAATTAAATTAAACTCTTTCAACTCTTTAAAACACCGCCCTAAAGTTAATTCTTAGGGCGTCTCGTACCCTGACCCAAACAACAACAGCAGCTTCCCCACGAGCAGCAGACTTCCGCTACGGAACCCCACAATGCAATGCGTTGGCGCGAAAACTTCACCAGATTGACCAATCAGAAGACAGATGAGTGTAGCTGAATGACAGAACGCTTGCTATTGGCTCCGCGCAGCCCCCATGACGAGTTCTTGCTTTTCGCCGCCAACAGTTACCAAGCAACGGCCCTCCCAAAACGGAACAGCTACTATGGATACAATAGTTGATGGCAACGTCTCGCCTCAATTCAGACGTCAGAATTAGCACTCTGTTGCTCTTTCAGAAATCACTGTAGGAAATAGTAAGAACTGACATCAAATCACACTGACACACACACACACACACAAAAGAGGATTAAAAGAAAAGAAACGAGGTTGCCATATTAATAACTTTAAGTCAATGGAAATTTTGAGTATCCGTTTTCTTCAATATGATTATATTTTCTTCGTTATCCTCATATAAGCCTATATTTAGCATGTTGAAACGAGGGTTGTTGAACATAACATAGAAGTTAGACATTTTTCTTAGACAATTAAAGTTAGACAATTAAATTTAGGAACAAACAGAAACAACGAAAACTAGACCCCAATTATATCTTCTGTGTTTCCATGTGTTATGGTTATTCATAACTTAGCCTCTAGAGAGCAGTGTTCACTTATCATCATTATGGTATTCCTTTGAGCTGTTAATATTTTAATTATATACCTAACAAAGTAAACTATATTGAGCAACCATTTGTTCTAGTTTTAACTGTGATAATACAGTCAATACATTCAAATACAGTCATAGACGTATGGAAGAAAATATCATTTTCCTGAAAGCGTTAAACTACTGACTAAATACGGCAACGTCACTTATATTGCTTAACATATTTTAAGTGCATTTTTTCCAAATGAAGCTTTGAAATAGAAAGACTCAAAACCATTTCTGTTGACTTTATTCATTAACCAACAGCAACATGATTCAGTAGCTTAAACCCAATGACCACAAGTTGATTTCTGCACCTAAAGACTAACTATTGGAATAGTAAATTCAGAAATACTCAACATAAAGAACTAATGTGTAATTATTACAGAAACACATATCTAATGGCTCCACATTATTTGCGGGGCTGCCACATTATTACATAACATTAGAAAAAAGGCAGATTACACATCAAGTGATACATGAAACTAACAGTGTTTATTAAACTAAAGTCAGAGTACAGCTCACTTAAAATATATGAAGCAGGCTAAAACAACATACTGTAACAACAACCCCACACTATTTTTACATAATTTGCTATTAATTTCAGTTTTTCTACAGAAAAGTTAGTAAGCGCCTCATGCAGCCTGACATATTTCAGACCCATATCCAGATGGGTGGTAGGAAATCCAAAGGAAACAGTTGCTGGGTGTTCAGTAAGTACTATATCTCGAGCTGTCTCTGGTCTCAGTTGTCTTTATCAGCAGTTTTGGAGCAGGAGAGCTGGTGGCGCTGTGGAAGCCATTAGTACTTTTAGGACCTGAAGAAAAACAGACAGAGAAAGATGGCGGAAGGAAAATAATCTACAAAATGTTTTGATGTTTAACTTAAATATAAAATGAATATCCTTTCTGTAAACATAACCTTTAAGTGTAGGTATTTTTCTCAGATCCAGCCCATCGGACTTGTCTATGTATGCCGTAGGAACACCAGTGTTTTTTCAGCATATTGTTCTGGCCTCTGGTTTGTACTTACTGTAGTTGGAGACAGCCTGGATGTTAAGAATGGACTGCTGTCCAAGTCTGAAAAAGATAATTAGTGTACATTAGTGGTCCCTCCACCCCATGTACTCTGCACTATTTGCTCTTCAGGGATGCTGAAAAATTCTCTTATTATAATGTGTATTTATGATCGATGGGGTGTGATTTCCTGACTCAAAAATAAAACTGATTGCAACCCTTCTTTTTTCTAAGGATATTTGGGCTCTAGTGGCCTTTTTTCAACAGCTTGGCAGGGAAGAGGGGTCAAAGAGAGTGAGGAATGACAAAGGGTCCCAGGCTGGGACTCAAATTTGGGCCTGCAGTATCGGGGAGCTGCAGCCTCTGTACATGGAGCAGCTGCTCAACTAGTTGAGCCACACGCTATCACCCCCTCCTTCTTGATAGTATTTGCTTTATTCTTGTGTTAATGGGGATTTATTGCGAACTGTAACCATGACTTCAGATCCAATACACTCCTCTCCTGTCTTACCTGTCCTCTTCTCCCTCTAGCAACTTCCTGTAGGTGGCGATCTCAATGTCTAGAGCCAGTTTCAGGTTCATCAGGTCCTGCAGCAGAAGAGAGTTGAATTGTCTCTCTTGACTTTCATGTTCTGATCTTTCCAGTCTAGCTGTTATCAAGCATATTTCTTCTTCTTCTTTCCATCCAAGACAATCATCACATACCTGGTACTCTCTCAGCTGTCTGGCCATATCTTGTTTGGCTCTTTGCAAAGCGTCCTCCAGATCTCTAGTTCGGGCTTTCGCTTCTTTAACAGCCAGCTCTCCACGCTCCTCTGCTTCAGCCAGCTGGTTTTCCAGATTGGCACGCTGAAAAGAGAACAGGGATGACCAATACTTGTTTTGAACTACATAATAAGTTCTCCAGCCAAAACAACCAAACAGCTCATTTGTTCATAAGCTAAATACAAGCCAGTGCACATTCTCTAATCTTCTGGCTCTATACTTGTACAAATCCTTTTTTGGGGGGGGAGAGGGGGGGGGGGGGGGGGGGGGGGGTTCAAAACAAATTAAAGGTCAATAATACAATAACATCTTGATTGACTTACTTTAAGTACTTTTGTAATTTTATGGTTGAGATAAAGATTACTTGGTAAGGGTTTAGTCGCAAAAAACAAACTATTCTACCTCTGAACTACTTGTGTGCCACCTGAACAGATCAACTTTTATGCCTGAAACTCAGTTAGTACTGAACATGCTGTTCAGATTACAGATGAAACTTAATCAATTTGCCTTCATTCAAACATTTAGGATTAATATACCTAGATGACTAAACACACCATGACTTAGACAAACACTGTTCGCAACTCTACCTGAGCTTTCACAGCTTCTATCTCACTCTGCAGGCGACTGATCAGTCGGTTGACTTCGGCCACTTCACCCTTCACGATGCGGAGCTCGTCTCCAAACTGACTGGCCTGCACTGACATTTGGTCAAACTGCAAGCAAAAGGATGACAACTATTAGATGTGCAGCTTCAGTTTAGGTTTTCATTAAATTCTTTCTTTTAGGAGAATTGCAAATCATTCTACCTTGTTCTTGTACCAGGCCTCTGCTTCCTCTCGGCTGCGGGCTGCGATCTCTTCATACTGGGCTTTGACTTCAGCAACGATCTGCTCCATGTTGAGGCTGCGACTGTTGTCCATCTGCACCACCACCGATGTGTCTTTGATGCTTGCCTGCAGCTCGCGCAACTCCTGATAATTGTGCAGGAAATTAAACAGTTGACATGTGAAATAATTCTGTTGACAAGTGTTGAGCCAAATATAAAAGATGTTTTGAGGTTTGGGACTCTAAATCTAAACTTGTTATTTTCACATACTGATTTTAGCTATATTTTTCATTTGGGAGGCATTGAGCAAATCCGCAACAAGTATTTGGAGAAGGCTTTGCACAAAGAAAATGAAAACCATTTTAGGGAACTTGAAACAAATATTGATATTCTATCAAGTTTCTGGAGGACACTCACAACATGTCAACATGTTACTGAAACCAATTTGACATGTCCTGACATGTGTAAAACATTAGTGGTATGAAAACATTTCCTGCTTTTAATTACCTTTTTATTGTTCTAAACCTGAATGTTTACAAAGGACAACAGATTTCCGCTGGCATGATTAAAAACAACTTCAAATGGGAGTCACTGTTTAAAGTTGGCTCTCAGATGAGTCATCACACAAAGACAGAAGAATGAAACAAAGGAAAGCAGCGCTTCCAAAGGGAATATTATTGGAGACATGTTAGGATTAATGTGGAAGCACTGAAATAAAAGACATTATAAAATCATACCTCTTCATAGACGTTGCGCAGGAAGTTGATCTCATCAGTCAGTGCGCCGACCTTGTCCTCTAGATCTGCTTTGACCAGATAGGCAGAGTCAACATCCTGAAAACAACAAAAGAAACGGACACAATAACCATACATGGAATGCATGGATTTTTCTTAACAAAAGTGTGCTTTAATAAAATAAAGAACATTTTATCCTAATTTATCCTTCACTGCACATCATGCCAGCAAATATACCACAATTTTAACTAAGTTTATAATATAACGCCAATCTGTTAACATAAACTAAATCAGCTCGGTAAAAGTCTGTGATTTCACAACCAAAGCAGATAGTGATGGCTCCTCTGAGGTGTTGGACTGATCTGCACATTTTAAAGAAAAAAATTGGTCCCCTGCTTTTCAGTTCACAGGTTAAGGTGTCCCTAATAAAAAATTTGTTCATCAGCCTGAGTGTGTATATGATGGAGAAAACATCATTTTCACAAGGAATCACTGTATGAATGTTTGTGAATGCAGCTTTTAATGGAAAGTTAATTTTAAACTGTTCATATAACTTATTGAAATATCAAAGTATTATCTGAGGTTGGGACAGGATATTTAAAATTGTGCTTTCTAAAAATGTATCTTTAAGGCATAGATTGAAGGAAATTATGAATAATTATTCTGAATCAGTGATAGATACACTTTAAAATAGAAAAAATGTGCAGAAATATGACATGTTTAGTTAGATTATTCTTTTTACTTAGTTTTATGTTGGTCTTTATTTTTTTTCTATGTTGGCATAAGAAACATATTTTAAACCTTAATTTCCTGAATCCCTATATGAAACTTAACCGCTAAAATAAAAGTGAACTTAATAAGCACAGAAAAAAGAAAAATCAAGTTGAAGAATAAACAAAAAACAGATATCATGGTTTCAAGTTTCATTTCAGGGTAAGGGGGTTGTGAAGGAGCTGACATCCAAAGCATCTCAAAAATAATAATGCGTGCTTGGCTAATCACAGATTTCCGAGACTCAGGAAATTAGTCATCTTGAGTTATCCTTGAATTATTAGAAGTAACAATGGGCAAGAATTGGATCATTATGAAAAGATTGAAAAATGCTTTGTAGATTATGGTAAAAGAGAAGTATGAGTTAAGCTTGAGATTTTACAGACACAAAAAGTCTTTGAAACAATAACCTTGTTTTCATTTTGAGTTCATGAAATCAATAAGAGCTGAGTGGAAAACAGCTGAATCTAAGCATGACATTAATAGCATCATGACAGACAGACAGACAGATAGATAGATAGATAGACAGATAGATAGATAGATAGATAGAGAGAGAGAGAGAGAGAGCGAGAGAGAGAGAGAGAGAGAATATAAATGAAGGGTGGCGTGATAAAACTGACCAGCTCGTGTTCTCATTAAAAGTTATCTGGAAAGTTTCAAACATGGGAGAATCCAGGACAATGAGAAAAGGACAATAGAACGGTTCATCTTACTGACCACACCTGTATGACTGCATTTATGAATGAATGTGTGTGTGTGTGTGTCCTGACCTTCTTCAGGATAACAAAGTCATTCTCCAGGTTGTTTCTCTTATTAATCTCCTCTTCATATCTATATCAGAATGAAGACACTGTGATGGGTGTAGCATGTAATGATAATACTTTAGCTGTTAATACTTAGAGCTCAGTCATCATAATTTACTTGTGTTTGTAGTCCTCCACCAGCCCCTGCATGTTCCTCAGCTCCCCATCCAGCTTGGTCTTGTCATTGTTAACCAGGTCCATTTGACGTCTCAGACCTGCCATATAGACCTCGAACAAGGGCTCAACATTGGATCGACTGACGCCCTGACCCTGCAGCAACTCCAGTTTTGTCTCAAGCATTTTGTTCTGCTGCTCTAGGAAACGTACCTGGATGAAGCAGGAGGAAATGTCAATATGAAACAATCATTTGATAAACAGGTTGCAAATATTGCCAATTTTGTGTGTTTTTGTTTTTTTTTAAAAAATGTTTTGCACTTTACGCAATCCATTATTGAGCAAACAGATAATAAACCAAAAATATACAATTATTTTAATCCACAACTCTAATTATTTTCAGAATAAACCAAAAACATAGCTCACTATGAATCACCTGAAGCCACAATAAGCTGTCCAGAAATCTTCAGTGTTTATGTTGGAAAGTTGCTAACGCTTTAGCCGCTGTCTTGCTGCAGAAGCTGAGACTACAAGTAAATTTCTTCCCAAATGCCTTTCTGAAATCAGGCTGAGCTGTAGTTTTGTTCAAAAACAAACCATAAGTTGTTTTCATCATGCAGTACACTAAAGAACATTTGCTCCCCCAATAATTATGGCCTCTAAGTAGTCAATGTGTTTCTTTGAGAACAATAAATCCAAGAGAGGACTCTGTCATTTCTTCTCTCTATTTTACTTTAAAAATATGATCATTTTACTCTAACAACCATTTGAAATCCTTAATAGCTGCATGGTTGTTTTATTTAAGCTATTTGCTTTCTAAAGTATGATCCATGAAAGCTGAGTAGTCAGAAATACGTTTCGTGTTGGAATTATTCATATAGTTATAAAAGTGTTTTCATAATTGCTAATGGCAAGTAATCAAGCTGATACCCAATGACATATTAAGGGATTAGCTTCCTGAAAAGCAATATTTGTGACAGAATTTCACCCCCCAAGCAGAAACAAGTAAAGACAGGACTGTTATTTAGATACTGTCACTTCATATCTTCTCAAAAAACTAGCGTGGCAAGTTTCTGTGACTGAGGCTGGAAAGAGCAAACAATGACTGACTCTAAAATTGATCTGCTGCATGTACATTTCAGAAGCCACTGTATGTTTTATAAGCTATCAAAAATGGAACATCTTGGGAATTTGGCAACTCACTAAGAAGATTAGGTTATTCATGTAGAAAATAAACTTAATATTAGTCAATTAAGAAGATCCTCAGTGGTGGTTGCTGTTGAATTAAGCAATCTTTTGATAAACAGAGGTCAGAGGGACGTTCCAGCAGCCCAGCATAAAGTCACTGTCAACACCAGACTGTACTCCTGGCATGTATCTGTGCAGCTCATGTTTCCTGCCTGCAGTCGGGTTTTTATACCCACCAACACAAAGCATGCGTTCTGTTCGAAGCACAATAATTTCCCTCTGAGGCACAGCCACACCATGTTTGACCGGATTTATCAGGTTTCAATCCAAGTCAATGGGACGGAAAAAGGACAGATAGCTTAAATATCCAGCAGCCCAGTACAACTAATTCAGGATGTAGATGTGTGTTTAAATCTCAGGGTCATTTTCTACATTTTGACTCTTAAAAAATGGCTTGTTTTTAAACAAATGCTTAAAATTCAACATGAAATAAGTTTTGCAACATACCAGTATAATCCTCCTTTACTCTCATATAGTTATAAACTGGGTCATCATCTTGCAACAACTATGACTTTGTCTGGCTCTCGACTCTGACTACATTACTTCACTGCATGAAGGAAGCAGGCCTTTTAATGTTTTATTCAGAGGCTAAGTGGTATTAGATTACTTGAGTAAATGCAAGGCCAGTACATTTGTTCAGCTCAGTCAACTTTGCTTTTTAATTGCTTCCTTGTTTTCATCCATAACAAAGTTAGTTCGGGAGGTTTAACTGCCTCATCTTCCACAAGTTCAGCTGACATGGAAGTCATAATGACGCATTAAAAGAAAGAAAAAAATGTTCACAAAATATTTAAAGCCTGGGTAAATATTTTAACCATTCTTGCATCCAAAAAATCCAAAGACAAGGATATTTTTTTTTACCTGTCAGCACGGACGTCACATTAACCATCTCATTTGCAGAATCAGGTGATCTGTCTGAGGTTTTCAGTGGAAAGGATAATTTGGTGGACATCCACAAAATATGTTGTTTTAGAGTATTTCTCTTGAGATTATTAATGAGTATTGAAAACATTTTGAATAAAATATTTTGGTTATAAAGTCTTTTAGTGGCTTTTTACTTTTTTTTCACTCAAAAATACTTTTGACTGAAATTGATGTTTTTTTTTTACTTTTCCAACAGGACGGACAATAAAAATCACTAAAATGTTGTTCATTATTTCATGAAAATGATAATAATTATAAAATCAAAAAATGATATGAAATTGAATCACACAAGTACATTGCTACAATAATTATCTTAAACGACAGTGGTAAAACATTTTATGCTTACTGTTACATTACTATTTATGTGTAACAATTCTAAATCGACTTTCATAATAATTCTTGAAAATATAAATATGGTAATTTATAGTAAATTTGGGATGAATAAAGTTTATCTTTCTTCACTCCATCTATCCTTTTACACAGAGAAATTCTTTAAATCTTGCATTGATTTAATTTATTAACCAGGACCTATTATTTGCTTTAACCCTTTAAGCCCAGGGTATATTTTTGTCAAGTTTATAACTGTAAAACATACTCATATGCAGTCAGAAATAGTCTTCATGACTTGAGCTCAAACCAATCAACCTTTACCTCCAAGTGGAGAGGCTTGGGAGATTCTGGGAATAGTCTTTCATTACAGCCCTCGTTCATAGTCAAATTGTAAAAATTCTGTTTAAAATGGACTTTTTTCACAACCCAAACAAAATCACAAATCAAAGAGTAATTAAGAGCTTTATTTATTAAGAGATGCTGCTGATTTTTTTAACCTGTTTTCTAAACTCAACTCAAGATGTGTTTTGTTTGCAAAAGAAATGATGCACAAAAAAACTTGATTAATTTTAGTCAGTAATATCAAGTAGAAATAGTGGTTTGGACACTAAATTAGTATACAGACAACACAACAAATAAAAGGTTAGGTTAGACGTTTGGACTAACAGGCCTTCATCCACCAGAGCTCTCTGTCACTGTATCCCCAAAGATGTGAGATGGCAACAAAGCTTCTATTATGAGAGCGTCACCCACTCCGTGAGAAAGTAGAACTGTTCCCTGAGTGGAGTATCAGTGTCCAGCGTTATCACCGAGCTGGCCACTCCATCTGTGGGAAATGTCTGCGATCTGCATTTTTCAGCCACCACTCTCCATCATAGTAAAGTATATTTAGGATCATATTAACCTGTCATTATTCTTATCTCTGTTTAACTGTGAGAAAAATGCTGTCAAGGTTTGTCCAGGTTAGCTTTAGAAACAGCAGACTGAGCAATACACTGAGAGTTTTGTTTAATTTTAGCTTCCATAAAAGATCTTATGAATAAAAATTATTATATGATTAAAGTGCCCACTTAAAGTTTTCATATTATCTGCATCAAACACGAGGACTGCAGGGTTATTGTAATCTCTGAATGATTTCAAACCAAAAGGTTTAAAAGTGGCCACACTGACATACATTTTAAGTTGATGGACCTGTGGTCTGTTTGAGAAGATTCATTATGTAAGTGAACAAGTTACAAACAGTAAAACCACACACTCTTCCCTACCGAAAAAGCTCCACTTGCTCTGATTGGTAATCTCCACATACCTTTGTTTCATTAGAGGTAAATGTATTGCACACCCCGGAGTGCAGTGCAGAACGAATGATCAACATGTGTAACTGCTGAAATGACGTACCATTAAAATATACATTTTATAATTCCAACAAAATAAATCTTTCATTATTTGGTGAAATGCTGTCTCATAGAAAAAGACAAATAATTTAACACACATATGTGTTAAATTATTTGTCTCCATTGCATTTTATACACTGCTATTCAAAAGTTTCTACACACTTTTCCATTGGAATTTAATGGAAAAGTGTGCCCAAACTGCACCTGAGAGATGCTTTACTCAGTAACATAATATGACTTCTTTCTTGTCTGTCCAGAAAAATAGTTACTTGAACATACCAACAATTTATTTAGTTACAAAATATTAAATTAGTTAGACCTGCTGACTTTCTGAAACAACCACACTTCCAGTCTATTTACCTTGTCTATGAAACTTGCAAAGCGGTTGTTGAGGCTTTTGATCTGCTCCTTCTCATGGGCTCGGCTCATTGATAGGCTGGGGTCGATCTCCAGGTTCAGGGGGGCCAGCAGACTCTTGTTGACCGACAGAGACGACAGCGAGGCCCCCAGACCATGGTAATGCCCGTTGGTACCAGCATACAGGGAGCTGCTGCTCAGGGAGACGCCGCTGAAACCCCCCTGACCTGGACCAAAACCGCTCAGCCGCCTCGTGCCACTGCTGCTCCGGACTGAGTTACTGGAGCTGATTCGCTTTGTACGACTCAGACTCATGTTGGAGCAAGAAATGGAAGGTGATAGGAAAGTAAGGCTAAAGCTAAAAAAAAAAAAAAAAAAAGGTGAGTAAAAGAATAGATGAAGATGCAAAATTTGAAAAAAGAATAAAAAAGCTGAGACGCTGGACAGTGAAGAGGAGCAAAGAAGTGAAACCAGGTGAGTAAAGGATGTCTTACCACAGTGAGGAGTCTCAGGTGTCTCATGACTTTTTAAACCTCCCCAGGGTGGAGTCATAAGAGAAAGGGCAACACAAGAGTTTGACAGAGTTTAGTATCAGATATCCAGTGTTTCTGATTTTGAGGCCAAATGTTGAACATAGTGTTCTTTTTCAAGCTTTCACTAAAGCTGGCTGCTAATTGACTACATGTTAGAATTCACCACTTGAAATCTGAATCGTGATCCACAAGCTTCCACTTTAATTAATTTCAATGACATGATGAGACCTTTTAAACATAAGTGCAACATTTATAAGACAATAAACTGAAGAAAAGCGCTTCTTTTATCTTTTTCCTCCTTATTCTAACAGAACTGCTCCGGGCAGGTAAACCAATCTGCCTCCTCAACATAAAACCACACAGATGTTTGGTTGTAACACATTTGTTTCTGACGTTGATTTGCAATCTGTGTAGTTTTGTTGTTGCACTCTTTGCCTACATCTGAAGTAGTTTGTGTTGTGCTGAAATGACAGGATCTGGAGAAAAAAATAGTTTCTTCTGCATTCTTTAAGTATCCTTAGACTGTACTTTGTTGAAGTCTTGATCCGTCATCCATTTTTAGTACATTGCTGGGAAAACAGGGTTTTGGATGCAACAGTTTATCAAAATGTAACATAAAAGTAAATGCAGTATGAAAAGCAGAAACATTTGCATAATTTTAACCAACTTGAAAGTCTTTGTTTGATTCGGCCATCTTTATTCTTTAACAAAATCTGAACCTTCTCAAACAAGCTTACTTTCAGTATCCTTACATATTCTCTTTACATGCCTCCCTTTTCCTTTCTCAGCTGGCGTCCTTGGCTTACGTTTGTTACATGCTCTACAAAAACAAATGACTTTGTTCTTAATCTCCTGGTTTTGGACTTCTTACTGCTTGTTCTCACCACGTTGGTTGAGCAGAATTTTTTTCTTATGACGTGCAAAAACAATTGCTTGATTGATCAGAAATTTAAAGTGGGTGTGGTTAATGCAGCAAAACGTGAAGCTTAAGTTGTCATTTCTGCAAATGCAAAAGATTCAACGAGGCTGAACATAATGAACAGTGAGAAAGTACCAACATCTATACAACACATGTGGAATATAAAGGTCAAGTCACTGGTGCAAGCACAACCCCAATCTGCCATGTACCTATAAATGGAATAACTGGGCGAAAAACACTTTTTTTCTTGCAGCTTCCAGAAAAAGAACAAAGAGCTCTGCTCATGCAGAATACGTAACAAGCTTTGGAGTTATGATGCTTAACAGGCGCACTGCAGGATTGTTTAGTGTGACGCTGCAGATCTGTGAGAGACGTCTTTCGGCTCCCTCCGTCTCCTCCATTCTGCGCTGATGCTGTGGCAGCGCTGGGCTGGGTAAATACAAATCCTCCTGGAGTTTCGGTGATTGCAGCCCTGCTGTTTTGGCTCTATCTAAACGTACTGGCTTGGCTGACTTCCGGGTTCTGGTTCTAATGTCCCGGCTTCGTCCTACACGATCTTCGAGTGCTGCGAGGGGCCTCCAGCTGGAAGCGGTTGGCCCTACTTTCTGGGCCCACCTTATAATTGGTCTTCTTTTAACTAATTAGATTTCCTTTGTGTATTGTAAGAAACTTGCAAGTTCTGTTTTAAGAAAAGCTGTAACATGATTATCAGCAACTGAATTGTACTTTAAGCAGATGTGCACGTCGTGGTGTTTTCGACTCCGTGTCGCTTTACCGCTTATATAGAAACTATTTTATGTTGGCCTCGATGTACGTTTTATGCCAAACAACCGCTGTCAGGCTATGACCCAGGTGTGCTCTGCCACTGATTACAACAGCACTTGCAAAGGCTTGGGATAAAGTTAAAGTAGTGGTGGGGACATCACAATATCTATGTGTATATATATGTGTTTGTGTGTGTGATTGTGTTTGTGTAGTATGACTTTGCATTTATGTTTTTCAGTATGGAAGAGGAAGAGGAAGATTTGGAGGGACCTGGAGGAGGAGGAGAATGGGGTCTTTGGGGTGCTGGGTATAAAGGGCAGCAGGCCCTTTATACATGCCAAGACTAGTTAAAAAGAGATCTTGACAGTGTCCTATCCCAATTATTAGGCAACACGTTCACCAGGGATCCACCATCATAACTGACCAATGTAGGGTGTACAAGAACAAACTGACCAACCACAGATTTATAAATTTTTCTGTAAACCAGTCATTCCTTTGTTATCCTAGACACAGGAGCACATACCCAAAACATTGAGCGGGCCTGGTCAACATACACGTCATAGGTGAGAGAATGCGGGGAAACCAAACAGAAGAGATGCTGAAGAAACATCTGTCCTACACTGAATGGACACACTGGCTGGCAAATGAGCACAAGGATGGCACACTTGGACGTTTGCTTCACGATATCCGCGTGTGCTATAAATATATCTAAGAAAGAAATGTTGATGTGAGAGCAGTTGCTTTATTTTTTTTTACAAATCTTTGCTTTGATTTCTTTTCTTTTTAAAAAAAAAAAGTATTCAAAATGTAAGATCAATTGCTGTCTTTATTCAATTGCAACAAATACAAAGAAACATTCTTAGATTTAGAATTGATTGTTTGAGAAATGATGTTGAACTAATAGAGTATAACATTATGTCATTTACTGTCAGAAGGAAGCACCATTTTGGGTATAGAAAATGTGTATAATTTGTTAAGTTGATGAGATATCTTATTAGTGTTGCTCATATACCTCTTAGGTACTTTACCATCAACTTAGGTATTAGTTGATGGTAAAGTAATGATTAACTACTCATTTTGAGCTCTTACTTTACTTCAGGGGCCACAAAAGGCTTCGTTACTGATTGGTTAATGGTAAAGTAATGATTAACTACTCATTATAAATCCTCTTTCTACTTGAGTTTTTGCTGATCAGGAGAAAAAAATATTTTAAAAGGAACTGGTACGGATTTTGGTTCTGTTATTCACTTGGTTCATCTGAACCTGAGACAAGTGAAAAGGTAAGGTACTCATCAAATATGAACACATGAAGAATTGGATGATCATTTTTGGTTTAGAAAGTTTATTTGAACATAATGAAATCCAAATACAAGACAAAAAACAGAAATGAAAGAAGACAAAAATGTTCAAAAGGAGAGGGTAGAAGCATAAGCCCACCCCAATGAATCAGTTGTCTCTGATTGTTTTATAGTACTTTTAAAGCTAAAGAAAAAATAGTCATGACTAACTATCATTATCAGTAATATCTACTCAATCAGATGTGACGGGAATACAAAGCTTAGGTAATTATAAATGAATCATTAGTCCCTGATGGGGTTTTTGTCCTTTTATGATTAACTGATCATTATTTAATCATCCACTAATCAATAGCTAATCAATTTGATGTAACGGGAATATGAAACTCCGTTAATCATTATTGAATCATTGGTCCCTTATTTGTTCCTCAGTAGTTCCTGAGTAACGAAGCAAATTTTGTGACGCGTATTGTAAAGTGTTACCAAATCATTTGACATACAAGAACTTTTATATATTAATGTTTGTCCTAACGCCGTTCCTTCCTTTTTGCTGCTGGTTTGGCTGAGCTTTCATCAGCTTTCAGTTCCACCTCCACGGGGTAATGGTCGCTGATGCGGAGAGCCTTGCAAAGCAAAGAAAGGCACATTTTAAATCTCTACTTTGATTCTGTCCTTTAGAATACATTTAAAAAAGTTTAATCATTTCAGCCACATATAGTTTCCATCTGTGTTTTATTAAAGCAAATAAAAGTCAAGCTCACCTCTTCATCAGTGAGCTCGAATGCGGTCTGGAAGTTGAATGGCTCGGCGGATCCGGGGACGATGGCGTCCTTCATGGTGTCTCCATACACCACAATCCTGTGTGCAGAGGATTAATCACAGTCTTTGTAACAGTCGGATCTTTGAGAACGCATGTTGCAGAGCAAGTACAGACTGATTTATATGTTCACCATGGACTTAATTCTGCAGTTTCTCTATATCTTTGAAATCTCATTCTGATCTCTTTTCTCTAAACAATCTGCTGGCACCACTCTTGGCAGATGAGACCGCAGTTCACAAGGACAGAGAACATTGCTATTATTTTGCTTATTAGTTTTGCATTGCTTTACCTTATGGACCATTGTATAAACTTGCTTTGCTTCTTTAATAAAATGGGTAGGAGGGGAGCAGTCCAGCAGAGACAGATTCTACCTCTGCTGGGAACAAGCTGTTCTTCCCTTTTGCAAAAGTAAAACTTCAAATTCCATGTATTGACTCCTTCTTGTGTCTCACTGTTTACAGGGCAGAATTAACCTGACAACCATGATAATTAGGAGAAATGAGGGAAACAATCCCCTCAGATATTACTGCAAATGTATCACCTGTCGTAGGTGTTGTCATTGTTGTTGCTAACTGTGGTGTCAACATCATCTCCTATCAGCCAGTGGAATGGTGCGGAGCAGATTCGGATGTTTTTCTTCTTCTTTTGGGAGAGGTATCTCCCGTCTGCATTGAAGTCCCCAAAAACCATAATGTTCTGTCAAAAAAATAAAAACCATGAATGTCATGCAGTATTCAAAGTACATTAAAGCAATGATGACTGCCATTAAAAAAAAAAAGGAGTTACCACGTAAATGTAATGAGACAGCTCAGTGTCAGAAAGCATAACAGCTACATTTATCCAATCTTTCAAATATGGAAGTGAACCAATCTAACTGTAAAAAATTGTTAGACATTATCACTAAGTTATTGTTTTTACATGACACAAGTCACTCCCCCAAAAATTGTACAATGAATTGTAAAGTTCTGCAATTCTCCTAACTGTCTACATGTATATACCTGTCTCTGTATACTTTGGTTTCTTTTGCTCCTGCCAGATATTCATAATTTCCTCATTTTCCCTGTCTTGGTTTCTCTTTGCATCTTTGTCAGACAGTTCCTTTTTATATGGTTTTTTTTTTTTTTTTTTTTTGGTTTATTCATGTACTTTTTTATCCTACTTTGGTAGTACTTTTTGTTATTTTACAATAAAATGAACAGAAAATTATTTAAACTAAGACACAAGAGGAATTTTCGACAAAATGAAATGATACTCAATTAAAACTTAAAACCAAAGATTACATTAAACAAACCAACATTGTCCCCAATCCTGTACGTGTAAACATCCATGCAGTCCCATGCATGTTAGTTTGTGGATCAGTCCCTCCCAGGATATACTTATATAATGTATCCAAATGAACACAAATGAGAAATGGAAGTCGCACAGAAAATAGAATGAATATGTAAAAATGTTGACAGGGTGACAACTAGGAACACAATGAAAGAAAAAGCTGTAATTGTACAATTTCTGAGCCTTTACCAAGAAAGTGATGTTTCTTGATGTTTAGATGTTTTCTGTTGTGGACCAGCATTGCCATTTCACTTTGTGTAAAGACTCTGAGTTCTTCAGACTGAAAATCTTGTGACTGAGGTGAATATTTAGTGGTTGGTACAATGAAAATAAATGCCTGAAAACCTCCCTGTCTTTGTAAAACAAAATGTTCTGCTAAAAATGTGAAAAAACAATCAAGGTGGGGCATGGGCGTCGCCGACGCGGTGTACACGGGGGACATGTCCCCTGCACTTACCGCACTTACAGCCGTTATAACCACTTGATTTCTTTTTTTACATGCTGAAACGTGTTTTTCCGAGCCGCACCTAAACGCACCACGAGCAGGGAACGCTACCAGCTAACAACAAACGTGTGGTAACAGAGAAGCCTGTCTTTGGCGTTATTCCCATCTTCAAACCATATACAATCTATGCTTCAAACATGTTCAGCAAACCAGCTAAGAGACAAAAAAAACAAAAAAAAAAACAAACAAACTAAGAGTTTGTTCCAAACAAACCGCGTCAGATGATTCCTGCTGCTGAATGTAGACCGGTTGAGCTGAAACAGAGACGTTCTGTAATGTTTATGTCACCATGTGGATTTTAAAAGATGACAGATGTCAATTAACTTAGCTAAGCTAGCTAGTTAAGGCAGAGGTAGTAGTATCTACATTTACTTGAATAACTTTTTGGATAAATTGTACTCTTGGGAGTTAATTTGTTGGAAAATGTTTTTACTTCAGTATTATTATTCTAAAGTAATAATAAGCTGCTATAAAGTTAGGCTACTATTTAGGCTGCTCTGAGATTACTCACTTCTGGGTAGAAAATATAAATCTATTTGTCTTTCTTTTGACTGTTATATTTGTAAAGATTTTTTATTAATTTTTGTGGTAGTTAAAGTTTAAAGTAAATGAGTTTTACGACTGCTGGTTATTATTTTGATTAAATGATTACATTAATGTTATTTGATGAATAAAATCAGTTGTTAGGCTACGCAGTATTTCAGTAGTTTTTTTTTTTTCTAGATAATTTTTTACTCTTTCTCAGGTAATTATTTGGACAGATACTTTTTACTTCTATGGAAGTAACATTGCTCTAAAGAAGAAATACTTTTGTTAATTTTTGCTAATTTACCCCCCAGGAATGAACCCATTCCTTCTTCATTTCTGCACAGAATATCTTTTTTTTCATCTTTATACAATAGAAGGAGCAAGATGAGGGTGGAGAAAGTGGTCCAGAGATCAGCAGCAGGGATGAACATGGACGGTCTTCACAGCAGGAGAAATTATAACTAAGTCCTGCCTTAGAAAGTGTCTGTTACAACTGACTAAGAGGAAATATTGATAGCATCAAAGGGATTTTGGGATGAAATTCTACAACAATTTCACTTTTACTACTGTATGTATATAGTTAATTATTTTTTAATTTATTTAGGTGTAGCCCCCACTCAAACATTAATATGAAATGTTATTTATTTTGATTATTCTGCTTGAGTGTAAAATGAAATTTAGTGCTTGTGATATTATTTTGGAATATAGTTTTTTAGGAGAGCCTGTTGTCTTTGATTCCCTTAATTCAATAAGGAAACAGATGAAGTTTAGCTGTCATTTCAAAGACAATACGTGTTTATTATTCATTTGTTTGCAAATATAATTTCACTGCTGTATCAGGTAGCAGGCATTGGTCATTATATTCTGTTTAACTGATTAATTTTACACTGATTTATTTAAACAAGAGTTTTGTTTTACCAAACTTTTTGTTTTCAGTGTTGTCATTTGGCACATGATAATCTGACTGCTCTCCCTGTAGACGCTCCAGGGTCATTCTATGTCAACTCAACCAGCAGCTTTAAATTCTAGATTTTGACTTTAGAGTTTGATAGTATATCATCCTAAAGAACTAAAGTTGGTTTCATGGTCCTGTGCTGTTTGTATTTACGTGGTTCTGTAGAACCACGTAAATAGATGCAATTGAAGTCTCTTTTAAAAACTCATCTTGTCCTTGTTTGTTTTTTTGAACTATTTTATTGTCTTTCAGCTGTTTTTATTTTTATGCTATTAATGTTGATTTATTTTATTTTACTTGTACAGCACTTTGGTTACCTTGTGGTATGTTAAAGTGCTCCATGAATAAGGTTTTGATTGATTGATTGAATGCGAGAGGATGATAAATCATTTTATAGATCTAAACAATTTGTCCCCCTCATGTCAAAAATGATGGCTACGCCCTTGAGGTGGGGAAACTAATGACCTCTCAGCCTTTGTGAGACAAACATTTTACAGCCAGATAAAAGTGGATAAAAAATCTAGGTGGTGAAGTTCAACTATGTTTCAGTCCCTGCTTTATTAAGCATTATTGAGTGTTTTTACTTTAAAATATATGTCAAGACAACCTAGAGCTCAGATTTTTTCTGTCTTGAGTTACTTTCACATACCATGAATGTGGTTCAACACTTGAAAAAGCTGCTTGATTTGCTAAATGAGCAAAAATGTAATTAATAGATGTAATGTAATTAGTGGCTCTGTGTATGATGTTTGACTTATAGAACTTTATGTAAAGAAACTTACATCAGTTTTCCACTCCTTATTCCAAAATAAGGACGCAACTTATCATAAATGTTGCACTTTTAATTCCTAAACCTAAGTATGAATGCAGTATGGAAAGTATGAAAGGTGGCTACAAAAACCAGTAAATGCTTGCAGACTTATCTGCCTTGGTGGTACAAAAAGAAAAAAAAAAATCTATGGCAAGAAACTTGTATGCGTGTTTCACTTCATCACAAATGACATTAAAATTTATGTCAGGACAGAAAGCTAAAGATCAGATTCTTTTTGTTTTGAGTTACTTTAGTCATCAACATTGTTAAACTGTTGGAAAAGCTGCTTAACTTACTAAATTAGTCATAAATAACTTTTTTTTTTTTTTTTTTTTTTAACTTTTCACATTTTTACTTTTCTCATAAAACTTACATTAGTTTTCCACTTCTTCCTGACATGCTCCACCACGTCATAAAGCTCATCCAGCTCTTTCTGTGCATCCTTTGGCTTGGTGTGGACTGGAATCAGGACCACGTCTTTCACAACTGGTACAGAAAGCAGAATACACAGTTCACATTGACATGTACACTTATGTACAGTCATAGCTAATGGTTTATACTCATCCTGTGCAGCACAATTAAATACAACTTCACAAAAACACTTCTATACTCACATTAATTCTTCCCCATTTCTACCTGATAGAGGAGAGCAAGGTAAAACAAACCAGTGTTTATATTACATCCCTTTTGATGTTCTCTTATAATCTTGACTCATGAAAAATGTAAGGAGAAAGTATGTCACCTGCAGCATTGTCACAAGATTTTACGTAACAACAAACCAGAACACATATAAATTATCCTATTTCCCTCTTAAACCTTTGAAGTTAACCTGATATAAATTTATAGATGCAAGTATACATTTAAGTGCAAACATTTGACTCCTGGGCTATGGTAAATAACTAAGTGATTGCCATGTGAACCATGTCTCCAAAGAGCATAAAGGCAAAGAAGTTTGGCCAGTACATCCCTCTCTCCTCCGCCCACACCACACTCACCTCGATGCAGCAGACCGGGCACCCCCAGGGTCAGCTGGCCGTTAGTGCAGCCAGCCTAGACCCAGGATCCATGGAGCAACCATCTCCGCTCCCTGAGGTGCCCAGTGAACAGGGGAGTCAGAAGACCCCATGACCCTCACCTCCCCCACTTACAAATGGTTGTGGGATGTTGTTTGGAATTAAAATTGATAGGTAGGAAGTAACCACACTGTGCTGGGACCTGGGACCGAATCCTCACATGAACCCCCGCCCTCTCCATACACTAACATGACACCCCCCCCAGATGTTGTTTGTGTGTTGTGTTTTTACTGTTCTCATGTCTCTGTAAAAAATTTGAGTTCAGAGGAAAGCAAGCTTTTCCTCCAGAGGATAAGCTACCTTGAGCTCCCAAGGCAGGATCTTATCTTAGTCTGCAAGGCCATGACTTGTTTGTAGGTACTGAACTCTATAGTAATCATTAAAAATGAGAAATTTTATGGTTTCATAGTAGATTTTGAAATGAAAATAAAAAGAATTCTATTCCAGCTACTCTTTTTTCAGATACTGACTGATTCCTTAATAAAGTAGTTGATTAAGTAGTTGAATAAGGCGAAGAAAGGAAAATTCTCACCTGCTCAGTTGAAACGCACAAAGTGAAAAAGGTGCAGTGTCTGGTATGTCGACAGAGACCGAAGCTAAACTCTGTAGTAAACAGAATGTCTGTCAAACTGGAAGGAAGGGCTTTGTGTGCCAGAAACACACAGACATACCAGCCAGAACACGCCAAGCAGTCCCGTCAACTGCAGGAAATCTTTTAAGGGTTTTCTCCAAGTAGTCATCTTTTAAACATACAATTGGTGACACATTTGTTAGAAGTTGTGAAAATAAAACTTTAAGTTTAGTAAGACTATTAACCTAATGTTAGCATGAAGCTATGTAGCAGTGTTAAGCTATGTTAATTTCATTTACTGTACATAGCACACTTAGTACTACCCCAGTTGCCAAAAGGCTGTTCAGTCTAGTTTAAGATTCACTAGATACGTTTTGAGATAATATGGGGAAACAGTATCATATTTAGCTTTTCCCGGGTGTTTTGGGACCAGACATCAAATCAGGGGATCAAGACGTTGAATCTGAAAATATATGAAAGAATGTTCAGAAAGTACTTCAAGTTACTTAGTGCGAACTAAACTTAAACTTACTCACCTTTATGTGGACCTTTTTGAAAATATTTCCACTTTATTATTCCGTTTATTGATGAAAAATGTTTTATTTCTCATGTTCTTCTAAACTGACCACAAGTGTGGGAGTGTGTGTTAGAGAATGGAACACAATCATTTCTTTTCTTAGTATATCATCCCCCAGATAGTCTTGCGCACCCTCCCAAAAACCCCTTTCACTCCCCAAATACAAAAGTCTGGTTCAGTCACTGGTTGAGAGTTAAGGCATGGTTGCCATGGAGGATGCTTGGATCATGTTGCTTGTTGGTTGTGTTCCTCAGCACTGGTGGGGGTGGAATATTTCAGGAGAACCAGAATATTATGGGAAGGTAAAGCATGAATGAAGAGGCCCAAAATGTTTTTTTTTACCAGCAAGTGACGAAAACCTGAAAAACATTGCAGACTGACCTCTCTCAATGTTATCAGTCCCGATGTCCAGCATGTTTGTTAATCCATTTTAAAGGCTGAGTTTGCCTTTGTGGTGTCATTGAACACAGTGTAATGTGTATGTGTGCTCATTCTGTTAGGTATCTGAGGTGACGGAGACAGAGCCCTGGCCATTGCTGACCCTGGCCATTGTTTAGAAAGTTGCTCCTGTCCATCAGGTTTTTAAGGTGCTGTGCCTTTTCAGTGCATATCAGACATGAAACATTCCCGATCATCTCATAAAAAAGGGAACTCAAAGTGATGAGTAAGCTGTCTATTGAAACACAAGAACATTTTTTCAAGTTATTTCCATCTTTGACTGATTGTTGCTTTGACTTCAAAAAGTTTACTAAATGGTCTAACAGATATACAGCAAGACCCTCACAGAGCTTCAGTACACAGTTAAGATTAAAGAGAGACTTTCAGAGTAAATTGTGTTGAGCTTCTAAAATAGCAATCTGGTGAAAACTTGAGACATTTTATGCCAATGTTTGTCCTAACGTCTTCTTTTTGTTGGCTTCTTGGATGCAGCTGGCTGTTGTCGCTTTCTTTTTACTGCTGTTTTGGCCACAGTTTCATCGGCCTTCAGTTCTACCTCCACGGGGTAATGGTCGCTGATGCTGAGAGCCTTGTAAAGCAAAGAAAGTTGCATGTTAAATCTCCACTTCAATTCTGTCCTTCAGAACACATCATTTAACAAAGTTTAATCATTTCAGCCACATATAGTTTCCATCTGTTTTATAAATAAAAGTCAAGCTCACCTCTTCATCAGTGAGCTTGAATGCTGTCTGGAAGTTGAATGAATTGGCGGACCTGGGGACGACGGCGTCCTTCATGGTGTCTCCATACACCACGATCCTGTGTGCGGAAGATTATAACAGTGAGCTTATTCATCTTTAATAATGCATACCGCAGAGATGGTTGATTTCTATGATTAATACAGTAATAAAGAGAAAGCAATAATATCAAATAGGATAAAAAAAAAAAAAAACTTTAATAACAAAGTTAATGTATGTATCACCTGTCGTAGGTGTTGTCATTGTTGTTGCTAGCTGTGGTGTCAACATCATCGCCTATCAGCCAGTGGAAAAGTGCAGAGTAGATACGGATGCTTTCCTTCTTCTTTTGGGAGAGGTATCTCCCGTCTGCATTGAAGTCCCCTAAAACCATAATGTTCTGTCAAAGAAATAGAAACAATGAGTGTTGTGCACTATTTTAGGGATAAGTATGCAGTGTTAAGTTCTTCTCCAACGTAATGATTTATGTTTACAGCTGAGTCTCACCAGAAAAGATGTATTTGCATTGATGTATTTGTCCACTTTTCAGGCAAGTGATACCATTCATGACTATAAACTGTTAGATAGTAATCTATTCCCAATTTATTGTTTTTATATGTCACAATGAGTCAACACTCCAACGCTACAATAATCAGTACAGTGTAATGTCTGCAAGAATCTTCTAACTCTTAACCCTAAAATAAGGACGCAACTTATCATAAATGTTGCACTTTTAATTCCTAAACCTAAGTATGAATGCAGTATGGAAAGTATGAAAGGTGGCTACAAAAAACAGTAAAAGGCTTGCAGACTTATCTGCCTTGGTGGTACAAAAAAAAAAAAAAAAAAAAATCTATGGCAAGAAACTTGTATGCGTGTTTCACTTCATCACAAATGACATTAAAATTTATGTCAGGACAGAAAGCTAAAGATCAGATTCTTTTTGTTTTGAGTTACTTTAGTCATCAACATTGTTAAACTGTTGGAAAAGCTGCTTAACTTACCAAATTAGTCATAAATAACTCTTTTATTTATTTATTTTTTTTAACTTTTCACATTTTTACTTTTCTCATAACACTTACATCAGTTTCCCACTTCTTCCTGACATGCTCCACCACGTCATAAAGCTCATCCAGCTCTTTCTGTGCATCCTTTGGCTTGGTGTGGACTGGAATCAGGACCAGGTCTTTCAAAACTGGTGCAGTGCACAAGTACAGAAAACAGAAACCTTAATACACAGCACACACTGACATGTTCACAGATATAAAACGTAAATAATGTTCTAGAAACTCCTTCTATGCAGTACGATTAATTCAACATAACACTGTGAGTCTTGTACCTTTTCAGTATAAACTATTTCTAATAAGTACAAGGAGGCAGGATGAAACAATCAGCAATAATATTACAACATGCTAATTTTCTATGTAATCCTGTAACCATGATGAAAAATTGGGGAATTGTATGCCGTGTTTTATGATCAGATCACCCCCTCATCTTTCCAGTGTGAGCTTGTAATTTTGTTGTGATGTCCCTTACAACATTAAACCAGATATAATAAATTTATAAAAAAACTACATACCTCCCCCAAACCTTTAACAAAAAGATACATTGTGATGCAAAAATTGATAGCCCAACTGAGCTGATCTCAAAAGTTCTAGAGATTATTTTCCATGTTTTGAGCAAGTCCACTTTTAATCCTACAATTAAAGAGTGAAAAACTAACATAATAGTCATGTATACATGCAGATTCCTCAGATGACTGGAGCTATCTGCTTGCTTGTATCAGTTAATTGGCTCACATTTATCAGCCTATTGAGGCCTGATATTTCAGAAAGGCCACATGATGAAAACACTTTAGCATTACTCCTCAAATCTGTCAGGGTCACTGGTGGCTCTAAACAAATGCAAAAGAATCAGATGATTAATGTTCACAAACCAGCTGACGTTAAAAAGTTGGCAAAAGTGGCAATTTTCTCATTGTGACTTGGTGATTAACAGGGATGGTGGAATAAGATCTAATCTACTAGGTAGGTGTTAAGGTAAATCATACTCCCCTTTTACAGCACAAGACCCTCAGGAATACCTTGCAGAGCCTGGAGGGGGAAGGGTGGGTGGGATGACATACTGCTTTAATGTACAGTCAAAACTGTAGACATATGACTTTCATGGAAAATAATGAATTCATTGGTTTCCTTGGCTTGGCCTTTTTTTTTTTTTTTTTTTTTAATTGGCTGGTATGATTACCAAATGGATCACAATGAACTGGCACCATACAAATAAAGCTAAATTGAATTGAACTATGTTGTGGGCTAAAATCTGAATTGCTACTTAAGACATGTGGAACAGCACAAACCTGTGGTGGGACAGCTGAAGCGCAGGATGAAGGGTTCTCTGGCAAAGGCATCCTCATCTCCAACTTGATTGTCTTCATACTGCCGATAGTCTTTTAGTTTCACCTCGTCCTCTCTGAGACACACACATAGTGACAGGGAGTTGGTATGAGTATTGCATGAATTACACACACTAGATAACAGCAGAACACTCAGTTTTTTTCTTTTTTTCTTTTTTTTCTTTTTTATTTGATTTATTCAGCACTTTAAAATAAAAATAATATTGAAAAATAAACAAAATGAGCAAAACTGCAGCCTTTGACATGCTGTTGGATTTGATGCAAGTCATATGTGGGGACTTACATTATGCATCATAGGTGGTGGAGGGGTAGAAGTAAAATAAGTTATAAGAGCATCCGTTCCAAGAAAACTAAACAATTACAGCAGAAGTAGCACATATACAGAATATAATGTTTAAAAAACACATACAATTGAGTCCTTTTTATTCCACTCTACTCAGGTCAGCCATTAACTTTTGTTTTAGTCCAAAAGATAAAAATGTCTGTTCCTCAGTTTTGTGCCATGGTATCTGATCACCCATTGATTGTGAGATGTTTTATACAATGGCAGATGCAAACAGCACCTTTATGTAATGTTTATGTAATGTCTTACCTGTAGAAGCAAACATACTGCTCCTTGTAGGATTGTCGTCCCAGTTGGTTGCTGGCAATCATGGTGTAGGGATGTTGTCTGTTTTTCCTGAGCAAAAAAGGACAGTCTGTTTAATTGGTGAGAAACGTATTTAATCTTATTTAAACAGGTTATAAATATCCATCACGTTATGCTTCATGTCTTTATTTCTGTCACTAAACTAGTCAAGCTCCTTAAAATGTTTTTAATCTTTGTTGTAATAATATAAGTTGCAAAATGATTACTGTGGATTTTTTTCTTAAAAAATAAAAACAAAAACAAAACGTTTGTTTCTTTCTAAACCAACGTTTGATGCTTTACACTCACCCAGTGTTGTTAAGCTTTTCTTTCAGCAGTTCCATGGCTTTGCCACTTTTATCCACCACCTCCAGTATCACCACCACACTGTACCGAGAAATAATCTGAGAGAACAGTAACATCTGCATGATTAAAAAATACGTACCATTTCATCATTATGTTATTATACGATTGTTTAATGATTAAAAAGATGATACGACTTCTTAAAACTGAAGCAGTTTCAAATAAGGAAAAGTTAAAACTGTAAAATATAATTAGACAAACTTTAGACATTTACACGCTGTTTTTCACTGAATGCAGTGTTTGCTCTTTTCTTGTATCTATACTCTATATCATATCAGATCACATGCTGGAAAAACTCTGGTGAAAAAAAAACACATGACCTCCTGAGCTTCTGTACAAACACAATTATAAATGCATGGTTGGATAAAAAAAAAAATTGCTTGTACGTCCACCTCTACAAGATAACTCCTGATTTAGAATAATTTTAGCCTATTTTTAATGTATTCTATTAATAGAAGTATAAATAGTGAATATTTCAAGTATAAACACACTTAAAGTCGATCATTTTACCAGACTTTCCTTTAATTTTATCTAGTTTAACACAACTTATATATTTTAAAATGTGTTGTTTAAGTATTTATTGTTGTCCATCATACGATTTATTCTTGAAGGCTGGTTCACCTGCTTGGAAGCCCATTAAAGTGGCATATCGAGGCATTGCATGCGTATCTCTATAGAGTCCAGACCAAGCTATAAGATCCTGATCTTGGCTAAGAAGAGGGCTAAAAATGAGTTATAGATGCAGAAGGAGCTGCAAGGTAGCTCTGGCTGTAGAGGCCGGCCAAGTGGTAAAATGCTGCTGGGTTGCCATGGAGAAGGTGTATGATGTTTTCTGACAGACATGAAACAGTCATTCACATCATGATCAGTGATGCATCACAGCACTTCTAGAGAAAGTTTTCTCAAAGTGTTTGACAAATAATTATGTTTATTCTTGTTTTGTTTCATCTAACAACGTGAAACAAAACAAAGAAAGTTTACATTTCAGTAATTTGATTAATGTGTCTTAAAGAAAAGTTCAGAAGCGGATGGCTCAATGAATTTCAGTGAAATTAATAAATTTGTTCTCTCATAAATAAGGCCATAAACATAGTTTAAAAAGAAAATAGTTGCCCACATTAACATTAGAATAACAAAACCCTAGGACTCTTATTTTCTACTTTTTTTTTTTCTACTTTTGGTCACTTGCAAACAAACCAACGCAGTCTGAAGACCAGTCCAGATGACTCTTCATCATTTCATTAATAGATAAATCAAATGATAAAAAGATTCATTCCTGTTCAACCTCTGAGCTGTTTCAGCTTTCACCACAGCATTTGGTTCATTCTACTCTGCAGCGACTATTTAGGAAAAACTAGTCAGCATCTTAATTCAAGATAATATTTAGTCAATTATTTTGCTGGGTTTTGAAACACTGATCGCATGTATCATGTTATTAGACCTCAATTTGTTATAGCAGCCAATACAGCTGATGAGATACACTAGCTGATTTTATGTTGATGAGATTCAAACTGTTTATAAAGAAAGCTGGTGCTTATCACTCCAACATGCTTCTCTTTTTCTTTGCGTGGGCAGAAATTTTGGGTGGTTCGACAATAAATTGTCACAAGACATTAACAGTGCACCGTTATCAAGAATCAGGGGGTGAGTCAGCTTACCCACTGGCTCTTTTAACCTCACTCTCCTCAACTCTGTTAAATCACACGAGCAGCCTTTAATAAAATAATAATAAAAATGACTAACTTGTTGCCTCACAAAAAGGAGGGTTTTGTCAACTGGAATGACTAAGTAGAAAAAAAAACTACATTAATTTTGAGCTTGTGGAACATTTATGAACATGTCAAATCTAATTATAGTGTAGTACCTATCATGTACTAGTACTTGATATGATAAAGTCACCATATATTAGAAAAGACACTTCACATCATCTTTGTTTTACTTTCAAGACACATGATGATTTTAGGTCCACCTATACTTACTGATGGGCTGTTTTTGTTCTTACCGTGGTGTGAGCATGGTTTTACTAAGGAATAATGTCAGACCAACAACCTCTGTCACAGTGCAGCATAAGTCAGCTGTTTTTAAAAACAGGAATGAGAGATAACTGGAGGGAAGTCACAAGACATTACATTGTAATACAAGATAATTCATTTCCATTATTATTCTACATTTTAACATGTAAACTGGATTAGTATCTTCTTAAAATGTTACTTACTCTCTGAAACTATAGTGAAAGGGGATCACTGCTGATATCAAGTCAACATGACATGAGATAATGATTTTCTTTTCTTTAAATTAGATTTTATTTTTCTTAAATAATACAAAACAAGAAGATTAAAGGAAACTAGAATATTTGTGAAGAAATTTAGATGGGCACAAATGCAGCTTCTGCCTGTTCAGATATATATTAATAGATGTAATATGCAGGCATTGTGACACAACAAAGCAGCCGCAGTGTACCTGGAAGGGTAGGTTTAATGACAGTGTTCTGTAAAAACATGCTACCTTGTCAAAACTTGGTAGCGCAGGCTGAATTAAGCACCAGTTTAAAGATCATTAAAGCTTGGGTACGTAATCTTGCTCAGACATTTTTTTTTTACTCTGGGTGAAGTGGTTCCTCCTCGTGATAGTAGTCTATACATTTGCAATCATAAACAATAAGATATATAGTTATAGACCCCTTAGTTGACTGTAAATCTGTAAAAACTCTGACCAATCAAAACGCTCGGGCTGAATTGAAGTTCTTCATTTCTTATATTTCATAAGCTTCTTCACGGCTGAGAAAATGCAGTAAGGATTTCTCCGACCCTGCTCGGTTTATTTGATCCGGTGATCTGGATAACCACCAAAGTAAAATCTGTTCTTCCTTTTCACATTTCCAACAATTCCTGAAAATTTAATTAAAATCCGTCCATAAATTTTTGAGTTATCTTGAACACAAACAGATAAACGTTGGTAAAAACATAACCTCCTTGCCGGAGGTAAGAAAAAAACCTTGGATCACACAAGGAGCAAAACCAGAGGGGGAGGAGCCAAGTCATGGTTCCACCTTCAGATCTTACTAGCTCCCCAACATTACCCACCCCAGCTTTAATCCACATATTTGTGGATAAATGATCTTCAAACTAACTGAAGTGTAGTCTTCAGAAAGAAATTCACTGGCAATTAAAACTCAAACTCTGAAGAAATGAATGAATGCAGAATAAATTACACAATCAAAGAATGTCACCCTACAAAGTAGCTATATTTAGGTTGGATGATACAAGAGAGGAGACGAGTGAATGCCGATATTTACATGTAATATGATTATAAAAGAATCAAAATATCTAAAAGAACTTGCAATATACAATTGATATGAATTAGAATATAAATATATAAAGCTTATTTTACAATACGAAAGTCTCACAACACACAGTATATGTGACGCCTGAACAGTCTAAATTGATCCATCAAAGTACGCTACCTGATATATTTATTGAAGGTAGGATGATCCAACTGTTTAAATTTCCTCATAAAAAATGTGCTACCGTATACAGTTGCCTATTTTACTGCCAAATCCCATTAATTTCAGCAGGACTAAATATACATTTCTTTTCAAATTATGTAAACACTTAAATTTAGTAGTTTCAAAAAGTACTGGGTAATCTCAACTATTCCAATCTGCTGGTTTTACATGATGGACAAAATATGATCTAATGTTTTTGACAAGCGCAGTGCTTAATTGTTTGGAAAAAGTGGGTTTTCTCTCTTTTATATTTATTTGAACCTTTCGACTGTTGAAATGCTAAATAATCCACAACTCTTTCTGTTTCCAACAAAACTGTATCCACCACAGTCCTGTCTCGTCTTGTTGCAGCCATTTTTCAAGTCTTCCCTGAAAACATGTCAATTAACACCCACGTTGTTCAAGCATCTGCAGAGACATCATACACCACAAAATGATCGGAATGAGTGTAAACATGGTTACTTCCCTGCCTTCCTTCTTAATCTGATTGAAAATTATTTTGAGGCTGATCGTATCAGCTGTGACGCATTTTTATTCTGATTGAACTTTCAATCGGATTAAAAGGGGTCCATGTAAACATGATTAGTTATTTATTCAGCATAAGTGGATAATGAAACTTTGCCTACCAAAGTTCACCTGGCTAATTAAAAAATTTGTCTCATTATCGATAACATTAAAACTGTCTTAGAACCGGTTTGTTACAAAACCAATGTAATATTAAACAGTCTATCATAAATTATTGTATTTATTGTATAAATAAAGTCAATCAGTACCTTGATGAGATGCTTGCAAACATCCTTGTCTGTGACTTTTTTCATTCCCAGGTTCTTCACGTTGAAGGCTGCTACTTTCATAGTGGCTTCATGGGGAATGAATGAAAAGGATGTGAGAACATTGCTGCTAAAACTAACCAATAACAGAATCCAAAGGTAAACTGAATAGATCAAGTCTTGGAAACAGATATTAGAAAGAAACAGAAAAACTGCTTAGTGAAGACTTTGTGTTGCTGTTCTTCGTACAGTTTGCACTTCTAAAATGAATAAAACATCATGGCAGACAAGGCAGAACAAAAGAAAAAAACTTATCTTTGGTTAAATCTTGTTCATGAAAATATTACAACACTTGCAAACGTTTTACTGTTGGCTCTGCACGCAGAGCTTGCATGACTAGACTTCACTGTAAGTCCCTAACAATGAGTCAGTAATGTTTACATGAGTTATTCAACCCTTAAAAAGATAAGGTAACAGATAATCTAACGCTTTTCAGTTATTGCAATACCAGACACATTTAGCATGACAATGATTTATCAGTAACAAGTTTAATGTTTCACTTTGCAGTGTGGTGGAGTAGAAGAACAACAAAATGAAAACTGAATTTAATGTTCAAGTCAAACTTTCCCACCATGTCACGTCCCCCAAAACCAATCAAATTTGAATTCAGCCGTAAACTTTTTCCAAAAAAAATTGAATTAGTTTAACAGAAGATTTAAAGCAACAACTGAAATGACACCACACACGCCACGCAATGCAACCAAAACTGAAGATTCTGCTTTCATTTTAGCTGATTTTAAAATTAAAGTAAAAAAAAAAATCGTTCTATTCCTGGCTATATATTCTGTTAGATATTGACTGATGCAGAATAGTTTTACTTATAAGTAGTTAAATAATGCAGAGGAAAATTCTCACCAGTGCAGCTGAAATGTGCAAAGTAGAAAAGGTGCAACGTCTGATATGTCAGCAAAGACGCTGAAGCTATATTCTGCAGAAAACAGAACAAATATCTAACAGGAAGTATTGGTCACAAAAACCCAGCTATGTGAATAAACACGCCCAGCACCCCTATCAGCAGCAGTAAACACTTCCTGTCTGCAGAACAGCTGAGCCACTTATCCCCTCCTCTATACACAAAACTGTTGATCCAACAACAAACCCTGGGTGAGAAGAAGTGGTAGTGTTCTGGGAAATAACAACAGAAAGCTCTTGTTGAGTTATAGGATGAAGCTGGAGATGAGGGTCAAGTAGAAAACACCAGTAAGACCAGCAGATTTATGATAATCACCAACCAGTTGAGAAGAACACGGACAGAACCAGCGAGCCGGACTGTTCCTTCAGTAGATTCAACATGCAGAGACGTGCTGCTGAAAACATCCTGCTTATCTTCTTTATCAAAAACCGCCACTCCCAGTGTTGCCAGTGCTTCTAGGGTTGTTTTCATTACCAAATCCCCCCCCAGTTTCACCAGCCACTCACCAGGACAGCTGTTAGAACCACGACCACTCAGCTCTCTAGTGTCTTCAACGCCGTTCTGGCTGCTAACTTTACTGTCATTTAAAAGAGAGTTGTTCAGAACAAAAAGTGGGCTCTACAGAAGCAGCACTGAGATGTAGCGGCGATTATTACAGTAGGGAAATACAAGCTCTGCAGCTCATGTCAGTTAAACAAATGAGCCAGTTATGTGAAACGGAAGATCCGGGACTACGTCCTTTCATGTGGAGACAAGGTGGAGTTACAAGTACCAGGGAGTACGTTGGCCAGACTCATGCATCTGTATATCCAGACTGTCCCTCTGTTCTGTTGAAGTTTCAAGTCTCTGCTGATCAGTGTTACAGTAGCTTCTGAAATACAAGTGGATGAAATTTCATCTCCATTATTGGCATCATCTTTCAGTTCTCTATTTTCCAGATCAGACTCAGAAGGAATGAATGTGTTATAAAACAGTTTCATTATTTTTTCACACCATTCCTTCACCACGTTACTTGTCTCTGGTGTATTTATAGTTTCTGTTGGAGAGTAAACAGTGTTGCAGTGAAATGTGGTCTAGAATTAGAAAAAAGAAAATGAAACAAACAGCAGACATAAAAGAAGAAGTCAGAGCAGCTGCTGACATTTTTATCAGCACCAGAAAATAGGATTTGGGAAGTGGTTGCTTTTTTTTTTTTATTACAGTAATTCAGTAATATTAACCACATTCTTCAATCTAGAATAGACCCGTCAAGTAGAGAGAAATGTATGTCATGTACTCTGTAGCAAAATGTACTGTCAACACTTACAAGCCTTTACATGACTTTGCATGGTAACTATACGACGCTTAGAGGCGAAACGTGCATAAATATTGACGTGTTGTTTGTAGTGTAAGGATTTGGTTTCTGGTTCACTTCAAGTACTGGAAAGCTTGCAGACATTGAAATTCATATGAAAAAGTGACTGAAGACAATATTTTGGTCTGAATTTGAATCGGGAATGGACCATACATGTTTCATTCAGATTTTGAAATGAAAATAAAAAGAATTCTATTCCAGCTACTCTTTTTTCAGATACTGACTGATTCCTTAATAAAGTAGTTGATTAAGTAGTTGAATAAGGCGAAGAAAGGAAAATTCTCACCTGCTCAGTTGAAACGCACAAAGTGAAAAAGGTGCAGTGTCTGGTATGTCGACAGAGACCGAAGCTAAACTCTGTAGTAAACAGAATGTCTGTCAAACTGGAAGGAAGGGCTTTGTGTGCCAGAAACACACAGACATACCAGCCAGAACACGCCAAGCAGTCCCGTAAAACAAGTCGGCATTTGTAAGCGGCTGAGTTTGAGTGTAACCATTACATCTGATAAGGTGCAACAGCTGCTCAGACTTTAAATTGACAAGACCAAAAATAGTTTATGAATTAAACTGGTGCTCAGCACTTCTCCAGTGGTCTTCTTCTTTCCTCTGTATAAAATTACTGCAATATTTGTATTACTAAAATTCATCATTACCTTGATAAGATGCTCGCAAACATGTTTGTTCTTGACTTTTGTCATTCCCAGTTTCTTCACATTGAATGCTGCTACTTTCATTGTGCCTTCTTCTTTTGTAAGGGAGGACAGATAACTTGGTTAGAGATGGTAATGTAGTGATCATTAGGCAGAAGAAACAAAAGAGAAACACCAAGAACAGAATGCAGAGAAAAAAAACTAGGGAGACCAAGTGACTGAAACAAAAATCAGGATAAACCACCCAAAAAACGGTTGGTAACGTCTTTGTGGTGTGCTGCAGTTGTTGGTGCAGTTTGCATTATTATAATCAACAATACATTATGGAAGCGGACTTTCCAGCC
This sequence comes from Telmatherina bonti, assembly GCF_933228915.1. Taxonomy (NCBI): domain Eukaryota; kingdom Metazoa; phylum Chordata; class Actinopteri; order Atheriniformes; family Telmatherinidae; genus Telmatherina; species Telmatherina bonti. The sequence continues at coordinate 18,630,502 of NC_136624.1, forward strand.
ATAATGTATGAATAAAAAGCTCTCATTGTTAAAGAGTCTTCATTGAAATATAAACACATTTCTTATTGTTATGCAAGTAGACATCAATCTAAGAATAAATTCAGTGTAGCCTCTTGATACCATTTCAGTGACTTGTTAAACTAAAAAAAAAAAAAAAAAAATTGGGCAGCAAATTAGTTGATCCATTTAAATGGTTGGACAACCAGAACCCATTTTGTATGAAAGGGATATCATGCTTGCAGAAGTTGCAGACTGCCCCTTTATTGTTTTAGTTTTCAGTGTGGTTGGGTAGAAGTTAACAAAATAGAAACAGAATTTAGACTTCAAGTCAAACTGCCTTTTCTCCACCACTGCAGCCCCAAAACAACAAAAAATTGAATTCAGCATTTCAACTCAAATTAGTTCCAGTTTACAAGCTTATATTAACTTAAAGTAATAACTGAACTCTATAGTAATCATTAAAAATGAGAAATTTTATGGTTTCATAGTAGATTTTGAAATGAAAATAAAAAGAATTCTATTCCAGCTACTCTTTTTTCAGATACTGACTGATTCCTTAATAAAGTAGTTGATTAAGTAGTTGAATAAGGCGAAGAAAGGAAAATTCTCACCTGCTCAGTTGAAACGCACAAAGTGAAAAAGGTGCAGTGTCTGGTATGTCGACAGAGACCGAAGCTAAACTCTGTAGTAAACAGAATGTCTGTCAAACTGGAAGGAAGGGCTTTGTGTGCCAGAAGCACACAGACATACCAGCCAGAACACGCCAAGCAGTCCCGTCAACTGCAGGAAATCTTTTAAGGGTTTTCTCCAAGTAGTCATCTTTTAAACATACAATTGGTGACACATTTGTTAGAAGTTGTGAAAATAAAACTTTAAGTTTAGTAAGACTATTAACCTAATGTTAGCATGAAGCTATGTAGCAGTGTTAAGCTATGTTAATTTCATTTACTGTACATAGCACACTTAGTACTACCCCAGTTGCCAAAAGGCTGTTCAGTCTAGTTTAAGATTCACTAGATACGTTTTGAGATAATATGGAGAAACAGTATCATATTTAGCTTTTCCCGGGTGTTTTGGGACCAGACATCAAATCAGGGGATCAAGACGTTGAATCTGAAAATATATGAAAGAATGTTCAGAAAGTACTTCAAGTTACTTAGTGCGAACTAAACTTAAACTTACTCACCTTTATGTGGACCTTTTTGAAAATATTTCCACTTTATTATTCCGTTTATTGATGAAAAATGTTTTATTTCTCATGTTCTTCTAAACTGACCACAAGTGTGGGAGTGTGTGTTAGAGAATGGAACACAATCATTTCTTTTCTTAGTATATCATCCCCCAGATAGTCTTGCTCACCCTCCCAAAAACCCCTTTCACTCCCCAAATACAAAAGTCTGGTTCAGTCACTGGTTGAGAGTTAAGGCATGGTTGCCATGGAGGATGCTTGGATCATGTTGCTTGTTGGTTGTGTTCCTCAGGTGGGGTGGAATATTTCAGGAGAACCAGAATATTATGGGAAGGTAAAGCATGAATGAAGAGGCCCAAAATGTTTTTTTTACCAGCAAGTGACGAAAACCTGAAAAACATTGCAGACTGACCTCTCTCAATGTTATCAGTCCCGATGTCCAGCATGTTTGTTAATCCATTTTAAAGGCTGAGTTTGCCTTTGTGGTGTCATTGAACACAGTGTAATGTGTATGTGTGCTCATTCTGTTAGGTATCTGAGGTGACGGAGACAGAGCCCTGGCCATTGCTGACCCTGGCCATTGTTTAGAAAGTTGCTCCTGTCCATCAGGTTTTTAAGGTGCTGTGCCTTTTCAGTGCATATCAGACATGAAACACTCCCGATCATCTCATAAAAAAGGGAACTCAAAGTGATGAGTAAGCTGTCTATTGAAACACAAGAACATTTTTTCAAGTTATTTCCATCTTTGACTGATTGTTGCTTTGACTTCAAAAAGTTTACTAAATGGTCTAACAGATATACAGCAAGACCCTCACAGAGCTTCAGTACACAGTTAAGATTAAAGAGAGACTTTCAGAGTAAATTGTGTTGAGCTTCTAAAATAGCAATCTGGTGAAAACTTGAGACATTTTATGCCAATGTTTGTCCTAACGTCTTCTTTTTGTTGGCTTCTTGGATGCAGCTGGCTGTTGTCGCTTTCTTTTTACTGCTGTTTTGGCCACAGTTTCATCGGCCTTCAGTTCTACCTCCACGGGGTAATGGTCGCTGATGCTGAGAGCCTTGTAAAGCAAAGAAAGTTGCATGTTAAATCTCCACTTCAATTCTGTCCTTCAGAACACATCATTTAACAAAGTTTAATCATTTCAGCCACATATAGTTTCCATCTGTTTTATAAATAAAAGTCAAGCTCACCTCTTCATCAGTGAGCTTGAATGCTGTCTGGAAGTTGAATGAATTGGCGGACCTGGGGACGACGGCGTCCTTCATGGTGTCTCCATACACCACGATCCTGTGTGCGGAAGATTATAACAGTGAGCTTATTCATCTTTAATAATGCATACCGCAGAGATGGTTGATTTCTATGATTAATACAGTAATAAAGAGAAAGCAATAATATCAAATAGGATAAAAAAAAAAAAAAAAAACTTTAATAACAAAGTTAATGTATGTATCACCTGTCGTAGGTGTGGTCATTGTTGTTGCTAGCTGTGGTGTCAACATCATCGCCTATCAGCCAGTGGAAAAGTGCAGAGTAGATACGGATGCTTTCCTTCTTCTTTTGGGAGAGGTATCTCCCGTCTGCATTGAAGTCCCCTAAAACCATAATGTTCTGTCAAAGAAATAGAAACAATGAGTGTTGTGCACTATTTTAGGGATAAGTATGCAGTGTTAAGTTCTTCTCCAACGTAATGATTTATGTTTACAGCTGAGTCTCACCAGAAAAGATGTATTTGCATTGATGTATTTGTCCACTTTTCAGGCAAGTGATACCATTCATGACTATAAACTGTTAGATAGTAATCTATTCCCAATTTATTGTTTTTATATGTCACAATGAGTCAACACTCCAACGCTACAATAATCAGTACAGTGTAATGTCTGCAAGAATCTTCTAACTCTTAACCCTAAAATAAGGACGCAACTTATCATAAATGTTGCACTTTTAATTCCTAAACCTAAGTATGAATGCAGTATGGAAAGTATGAAAGGTGGCTACAAAAAACAGTAAAAGGCTTGCAGACTTATCTGCCTTGGTGGTACAAAAAAAAAAAAAAAAAAAATCTATGGCAAGAAACTTGTATGCGTGTTTCACTTCATCACAAATGACATTAAAATTTATGTCAGGACAGAAAGCTAAAGATCAGATTCTTTTTGTTTTGAGTTACTTTAGTCATCAACATTGTTAAACTGTTGGAAAAGCTGCTTAACTTACTAAATTAGTCATAAATAACTTTTTTTTTTTTTTTTTTTTTTTTTAACTTTTCACATTTTTACTTTTCTCATAACACTTACATCAGTTTCCCACTTCTTCCTGACATGCTCCACCACGTCATAAAGCTCATCCAGCTCTTTCTGTGCATCCCCTGGCTTGGTGTGGACTGGAATCAGGACCAGGTCTTTCAAAACTGGTGCAGTGCACAAGTACAGAAAACAGAAACCTTAATACACAGCACACACTGACATGTTCACAGATATAAAACGTAAATAATGTTCTAGAAACTCCTTCTATGCAGTACGATTAATTCAACATAACACTGTGAGTCTTGTACCTTTTCAGTATAAACTATTTCTAATAAGTACAAGGAGGCAGGATGAAACAATCAGCATTAATATTACAACATGCTAATTTTCTATGTAATCCTGTAACCATGATGAAAAATTGGGGAATTGTATGCCGTGTTTTATGATCAGATCACCCCCTCATCTTTCCAGTGTGAGCTTGTAATTTTGTTGTGATGTCCCTTACAACATTAAACCAGATATAATAAATTTATAAAAAAAACTACATACCTCCCCCAAACCTTTAACAAAAAGATACATTGTGATGCAAAAATTGATAGCCCAACTGAGCTGATCTCAAAAGTTCTAGAGATTATTTTCCATGTTTTGAGCAAGTCCACTTTTAATCCTACAATTAAAGAGTGAAAAACTAACATAATAGTCATGTATACATGCAGATTCCTCAGATGACTGGAGCTATCTGCTTGCTTGTATCAGTTAATTGGCTCACATTTATCAGCCTATTGAGGCCTGATATTTCAGAAAGGCCACATGATGAAAACACTTTAGCATTACTCCTCAAATCTGTCAGGGTCACTGGTGGCTCTAAACAAATGCAAAAGAATCAGATGATTAATGTTCACAAACCAGCTGACGTTAAAAAGTTGGCAAAAGTGGCAATTTTCTCATTGTGACTTGGTGATTAACAGGGATGGTGGAATAAGATCTAATCTACTAGGTAGGTGCTAAGGTAAATCATACTCCCCTTTTACAGCACAAGACCCTCAGGAATACCTTGCAGAGCCTGGAGGGGGAAGGGTGGGTGGGATGACATACTGCTTTAATGTACAGTCAAAACTGTAGACATATTACTTTCATGGAAAATAATGAATTCATTGGTTTCCTTGGCTTGGCCTTTTTTTTTTTTTTTTTTTAATTGGCTGGTATGATTACCAAATGGATCACAATGAACTGGCACCATACAAATAAAGCTAAATTGAATTGAACTATGTTGTGGGCTAAAATCTGAATTGCTACTTAAAACATGTGGAACAGCACAAACCTGTGGTGGGACAGCTGAAGCGCAGGATGAAGGGTTCTCTGGCAAAGGCATCCTCATCTCCAACTTGATTGTCTTCATACTGCCGATAGTCTTTTAGTTTCACCTCGTCCTCTCTGAGACACACACATAGTGACAGGGAGTTGGTATGAGTATTGCATGAATTACACACACTAGATAACAGCAGAACACTCAGTTTTTTTCTTTTTTTCTTTTTTTTCTTTTTTATTTGATTTATTCAGCACTTTAAAATAAAAATAATATTGAAAAATAAACAAAATGAGCAAAACTGCAGCCTTTGACATGCTGTTGGATTTGATGCAAGTCATATGTGGGGACTTACATTATGCATCATAGGTGGTGGAGGGGTAGAAGTAAAATAAGTTATAAGAGCATCCGTTCCAAGAAAACTAAACAATTACAGCAGAAGTAGCACATATACAGAATATAATGTTTAAAAAACACATACAATTGAGTCCTTTTTATTCCACTCTACTCAGGTCAGCCATTAACTTTTGTTTTAGTCCAAAAGATAAAAATGTCTGTTCCTCAGTTTTGTGCCATGGTATCTGATCACCCATTGATTGTGAGATGTTTTATACAATGGCAGATGCAAACAGCACCTTTATGTAATGTTTATGTAATGTCTTACCTGTAGAAGCAAACATACTGCTCCTTGTAGGATTGTCGTCCCAGTTGGTTGCTGGCAATCATGGTGTAGGGATGTTGTCTGTTTTTCCTGAGCAAAAAAGGACAGTCTGTTTAATTGGTGAGAAACGTATTTAATCTTATTTAAACAGGTTATAAATATCCATCACGTTATGCTTCATGTCTTTATTTCTGTCACTAAACTAGTCAAGCTCCTTAAAATGTTTTTAATCTTTGTTGTAATAATATAAGTTGCAAAATGATTACTGTGGATTTTTTTCTTAAAAAATAAAAACAAAAACAAAACGTTTGTTTCTTTCTAAACCAACGTTTGATGCTTTACACTCACCCAGTGTTGTTAAGCTTTTCTTTCAGCAGTTCCATGGCTTTGCCACTTTTATCCACCACCTCCAGTATCACCACCACACTGTACCGAGAAATAATCTGAGAGAACAGTAACATCTGCATGATTAAAAAATACGTACCATTTCATCATTATGTTATTATACGATTGTTTAATGATTAAAAAGATGATACGACTTCTTAAAACTGAAGCAGTTTCAAATAAGGAAAAGTTAAAACTGTAAAATATAATTAGACAAACTTTAGACATTTACACGCTGTTTTTCACTGAATGCAGTGTTTGCTCTTTTCTTGTATCTATACTCTATATCATATCAGATCACATGCTGGAAAAACTCTGGTGAAAAAAAAACACATGACCTCCTGAGCTTCTGTACAAACACAATTATAAATGCATGGTTGGATAAAAAAAAAAATTGCTTGTACGTCCACCTCTACAAGATAACTCCTGATTTAGAATAATTTTAGCCTATTTTTAATGTATTCTATTAATAGAAGTATAAATAGTGAATATTTCAAGTATAAACACACTTAAAGTCGATCATTTTACCAGACTTTCCTTTAATTTTATCTAGTTTAACACAACTTATATATTTTAAAATGTGTTGTTTAAGTATTTATTGTTGTCCATCATACGATTTATTCTTGAAGGCTGGTTCACCTGCTTGGAAGCCCATTAAAGTGGCATATCGAGGCATTGCATGCGTATCTCTATAGAGTCCAGACCAAGCTATAAGATCCTGATCTTGGCTAAGAAGAGGGCTAAAAATGAGTTATAGATGCAGAAGGAGCTGCAAGGTAGCTCTGGCTGTAGAGGCCGGCCAAGTGGTAAAATGCTGCTGGGTTGCCATGGAGAAGGTGTATGATGTTTTCTGACAGACATGAAACAGTCATTCACATCATGATCAGTGATGCATCACAGCACTTCTAGAGAAAGTTTTCTCAAAGTGTTTGACAAATAATTATGTTTATTCTTGTTTTGTTTCATCTAACAACGTGAAACAAAACAAAGAAAGTTTACATTTCAGTAATTTGATTAATGTGTCTTAAAGAAAAGTTCAGAAGCGGATGGCTCAATGAATTTCAGTGAAATTAATAAATTTGTTCTCTCATAAATAAGGCCATAAACATAGTTTAAAAAGAAAATAGTTGCCCACATTAACATTAGAATAACAAAACCCTAGGACTCTTATTTTCTACTTTTTTTTTTTCTACTTTTGGTCACTTGCAAACAAACCAACGCAGTCTGAAGACCAGTCCAGATGACTCTTCATCATTTCATTAATAGATAAATCAAATGATAAAAAGATTCATTCCTGTTCAACCTCTGAGCTGTTTCAGCTTTCACCACAGCATTTGGTTCATTCTACTCTGCAGCGACTATTTAGGAAAAACTAGTCAGCATCTTAATTCAAGATAATATTTAGTCAATTATTTTGCTGGGTTTTGAAACATTGATCGCATGTATCATGTTATTAGACCTCAATTTGTTATAGCAGCCAATACAGCTGATGAGATACACTAGCTGATTTTATGTTGATGAGATTCAAACTGTTTATAAAGAAAGCTGGTGCTTATCACTCCAACATGCTTCTCTTTTTCTTTGCGTGGGCAGAAATTTTGGGTGGTTCGACAATAAATTGTCACAAGACATTAACAGTGCACCGTTATCAAGAATCAGGGGGTGAGTCAGCTTACCCACTGGCTCTTTTAACCTCACTCTCCTCAACTCTGTTAAATCACACGAGCAGCCTTTAATAAAATAATAATAAAAAATGACTAACTTGTTGCCTCACAAAAAGGAGGGTTTTGTCAACTGGAATGACTAAGTAGAAAAAAAAAACTACATTAATTTTGAGCTTGTGGAACATTTATGAACATGTCAAATCTAATTATAGTGTAGTACCTATCATGTACTAGTACTTGATATGATAAAGTCACCATATATTAGAAAAGACACTTCACATCATCTTTGTTTTACTTTCAAGACACATGATGATTTTAGGTCCACCTATACTTACTGATGGGCTGTTTTTGTTCTTACCGTGGTGTGAGCATGGTTTTACTAAGGAATAATGTCAGACCAACAACCTCTGTCACAGTGCAGCATAAGTCAGCTGTTTTTAAAAACAGGAATGAGAGATAACTGGAGGGAAGTCACAAGACATTACATTGTAATACAAGATAATTCATTTCCATTATTATTCTACATTTTAACATGTAAACTGGATTAGTATCTTCTTAAAATGTTACTTACTCTCTGAAACTATAGTGAAAGGGGATCACTGCTGATATCAAGTCAACATGACATGAGATAATGATTTTCTTTTCTTTAAATTAGATTTTATTTTTCTTAAATAATACAAAACAAGAAGATTAAAGGAAACTAGAATATTTGTGAAGAAATTTAGATGGGCACAAATGCAGCTTCTGCCTGTTCAGATATATATTAATAGATGTAATATGCAGGCATTGTGACACAACAAAGCAGCCGCAGTGTACCTGGAAGGGTAGGTTTAATGACAGTGTTCTGTAAAAACATGCTACCTTGTCAAAACTTGGTAGCGCAGGCTGAATTAAGCACCAGTTTAAAGATCATTAAAGCTTGGGTACGTAATCTTGCTCAGACATTTTTTTTTTACTCTGGGTGAAGTGGTTCCTCCTCGTGATAGTAGTCTATACATTTGCAATCATAAACAATAAGATATATAGTTATAGACCCCTTAGTTGACTGTAAATCTGTAAAAACTCTGACCAATCAAAACGCTCGGGCTGAATTGAAGTTCTTCATTTCTTATATTTCATAAGCTTCTTCACGGCTGAGAAAATGCAGTAAGGATTTCTCCGACCCTGCTCGGTTTATTTGATCCGGTGATCTGGATAACCACCAAAGTAAAATCTGTTCTTCCTTTTCACATTTCCAACAATTCCTGAAAATTTAATTAAAATCCGTCCATAAATTTTTGAGTTATCTTGAACACAAACAGATAAACGTTGGTAAAAACATAACCTCCTTGCCGGAGGTAAGAAAAAAACCTTGGATCACACAAGGAGCAAAACCAGAGGGGGAGGAGCCAAGTCATGGTTCCACCTTCAGATCTTACTAGCTCCCCAACATTACCCACCCCAGCTTTAATCCACATATTTGTGGATAAATGATCTTCAAACTAACTGAAGTGTAGTCTTCAGAAAGAAATTCACTGGCAATTAAAACTCAAACTCTGAAGAAATGAATGAATGCAGAATAAATTACACAATCAAAGAATGTCACCCTACAAAGTAGCTATATTTAGGTTGGATGATACAAGAGAGGAGACGAGTGAATGCCGATATTTACATGTAATATGATTATAAAAGAATCAAAATATCTAAAAGAACTTGCAATATACAATTGATATGAATTAGAATATAAATATATAAAGCTTATTTTACAATACGAAAGTCTCACAACACACAGTATATGTGACGCCTGAACAGTCTAAATTGATCCATCAAAGTACGCTACCTGATATATTTATTGAAGGTAGGATGATCCAACTGTTTAAATTTCCTCATAAAAAATGTGCTACCGTATACAGTTGCCTATTTTACTGCCAAATCCCATTAATTTCAGCAGGACTAAATATACATTTCTTTTCAAATTATGTAAACACTTAAATTTAGTAGTTTCAAAAAGTACTGGGTAATCTCAACTATTCCAATCTGCTGGTTTTACATGATGGACAAAATATGATCTAATGTTTTTGACAAGCGCAGTGCTTAATTGTTTGGAAAAAGTGGGTTTTCTCTCTTTTATATTTATTTGAACCTTTCGACTGTTGAAATGCTAAATAATCCACAACTCTTTCTGTTTCCAACAAAACTGTATCCACCACAGTCCTGTCTCGTCTTGTTGCAGCCATTTTTCAAGTCTTCCCTGAAAACATGTCAATTAACACCCACGTTGTTCAAGCATCTGCAGAGACATCATACACCACAAAATGATCGGAATGAGTGTAAACATGGTTACTTCCCTGCCTTCCTTCTTAATCTGATTGAAAATTATTTTGAGGCTGATCGTATCAGCTGTGACGCATTTTTATTCTGATTGAACTTTCAATCGGATTAAAAGGGGTCCATGTAAACATGATTAGTTATTTATTCAGCATAAGTGGATAATGAAACTTTGCCTACCAAAGTTCACCTGGCTAATTAAAAAATTTGTCTCATTATCGATAACATTAAAACTGTCTTAGAACCGGTTTGTTACAAAACCAATGTAATATTAAACAGTCTATCATAAATTATTGTATTTATTGTATAAATAAAGTCAATCAGTACCTTGATGAGATGCTTGCAAACATCCTTGTCTGTGACTTTTTTCATTCCCAGGTTCTTCACGTTGAAGGCTGCTACTTTCATAGTGGCTTCATGGGGAATGAATGAAAAGGATGTGAGAACATTGCTGCTAAAACTAACCAATAACAGAATCCAAAGGTAAACTGAATAGATCAAGTCTTGGAAACAGATATTAGAAAGAAACAGAAAAACTGCTTAGTGAAGACTTTGTGTTGCTGTTCTTCGTACAGTTTGCACTTCTAAAATGAATAAAACATCATGGCAGACAAGGCAGAACAAAAGAAAAAAACTTATCTTTGGTTAAATCTTGTTCATGAAAATATTACAACACTTGCAAACGTTTTACTGTTGGCTCTGCACGCAGAGCTTGCATGACTAGACTTCACTGTAAGTCCCTAACAATGAGTCAGTAATGTTTACATGAGTTATTCAACCCTTAAAAAGATAAGGTAACAGATAATCTAACGCTTTTCAGTTATTGCACAACCAGACACATTTAGCATGACAATGATTTATCAGTAACAAGTTTAATGTTTCACTTTGCAGTGTGGTGGAGTAGAAGAACAACAAAATGAAAACTGAATTTAATGTTCAAGTCAAACTTTCCCACCATGTCACGTCCCCCAAAACCAATCAAATTTGAATTCAGCCGTAAACTTTTTCCAAAAAAAATTGAATTAGTTTAACAGAAGATTTAAAGCAACAACTGAAATGACACCACACACGCCACGCAATGCAACCAAAACTGAAGATTCTGCTTTCATTTTAGCTGATTTTAAAATTAAAGTAAAAAAAAAAATCGTTCTATTCCTGGCTATATATTCTGTTAGATATTGACTGATGCAGAATAGTTTTACTTATAAGTAGTTAAATAATGCAGAGGAAAATTCTCACCAGTGCAGCTGAAATGTGCAAAGTAGAAAAGGTGCAACGTCTGATATGTCAGCAAAGACGCTGAAGCTATATTCTGCAGAAAACAGAACAAATATCTAACAGGAAGTATTGGTCACAAAAACCCAGCTATGTGAATAAACACGCCCAGCACCCCTATCAGCAGCAGTAAACACTTCCTGTCTGCAGAACAGCTGAGCCACTTATCCCCTCCTCTATACACAAAACTGTTGATCCAACAACAAACCCTGGGTGAGAAGAAGTGGTAGTGTTCTGGGAAATAACAACAGAAAGCTCTTGTTGAGTTATAGGATGAAGCTGGAGATGAGGGTCAAGTAGAAAACACCAGTAAGACCAGCAGATTTATGATAATCACCAACCAGTTGAGAAGAACACGGACAGAACCAGCGAGCCGGACTGTTCCTTCAGTAGATCCAACATGCAGAGACGTGCTGCTGAAAACATCCTGCTTATCTTCTTTATCAAAAACCGCCACTCCCAGTGTTGCCAGTGCTTCTAGGGTTGTTTTCATTACCAAATCCCCCCCCAGTTTCACCAGCCACTCACCAGGACAGCTGTTAGAACCACGACCACTCAGCTCTCTAGTGTCTTCAACGCCGTTCTGGCTGCTAACTTTACTGTCATTTAAAAGAGAGTTGTTCAGAACAAAAAGTGGGCTCTACAGAAGCAGCACTGAGATGTAGCGGCGATTATTACAGTAGGGAAATACAAGCTCTGCAGCTCATGTCAGTTAAACAAATGAGCCAGTTATGTGAAACGGAAGATCCGGGACTACGTCCTTTCATGTGGAGACAAGGTGGAGTTACAAGTACCAGGGAGTACGTTGGCCAGACTCATGCATCTGTATATCCAGACTGTCCCTCTGTTCTGTTGAAGTTTCAAGTCTCTGCTGATCAGTGTTACAGTAGCTTCTGAAATACAAGTGGATGAAATTTCATCTCCATTATTGGCATCATCTTTCAGTTCTCTATTTTCCAGATCAGACTCAGAAGGAATGAATGTGTTATAAAACAGTTTCATTATTTTTTCACACCATTCCTTCACCACGTTACTTGTCTCTGGTGTATTTATAGTTTCTGTTGGAGAGTAAACAGTGTTGCAGTGAAATGTGGTCTAGAATTAGAAAAAAGAAAATGAAACAAACAGCAGACATAAAAGAAGAAGTCAGAGCAGCTGCTGACATTTTTATCAGCACCAGAAAATAGGATTTGGGAAGTGGTTGCTTTTTTTTTTTTATTACAGTAATTCAGTAATATTAACCACATTCTTCAATCTAGAATAGACCCGTCAAGTAGAGAGAAATGTATGTCATGTACTCTGTAGCAAAATGTACTGTCAACACTTACAAGCCTTTACATGACTTTGCATGGTAACTATACGACGCTTAGAGGCGAAACGTGCATAAATATTGACGTGTTGTTTGTAGTGTAAGGATTTGGTTTCTGGTTCACTTCAAGTACTGGAAAGCTTGCAGACATTGAAATTCATATGAAAAAGTGACTGAAGACAATATTTTGGTCTGAATTTGAATCGGGAATGGACCATACATGTTTCATTCAGATTTTGAAATGAAAATAAAAAGAATTCTATTCCAGCTACTCTTTTTTCAGATACTGACTGATTCCTTAATAAAGTAGTTGATTAAGTAGTTGAATAAGGCGAAGAAAGGAAAATTCTCACCTGCTCAGTTGAAACGCACAAAGTGAAAAAGGTGCAGTGTCTGGTATGTCGACAGAGACCGAAGCTAAACTCTGTAGTAAACAGAATGTCTGTCAAACTGGAAGGAAGGGCTTTGTGTGCCAGAAACACACAGACATACCAGCCAGAACACGCCAAGCAGTCCCGTAAAACAAGTCGGCATTTGTAAGCGGCTGAGTTTGAGTGTAACCATTACATCTGATAAGGTGCAACAGCTGCTCAGACTTTAAATTGACAAGACCAAAAATAGTTTATGAATTAAACTGGTGCTCAGCACTTCTCCAGTGGTCTTCTTCTTTCCTCTGTATAAAATTACTGCAATACTTGTATTACTAAAATTCATCATTACCTTGATAAGATGCTCGCAAACATGTTTGTTCTTGACTTTTGTCATTCCCAGTTTCTTCACATTGAATGCTGCTACTTTCATTGTGACTTCTTCTTTTGTAAGGGAGGACAGATAACTTGGTTAGAGATGGTAATGTAGTGATCATTAGGCAGAAGAAACAAAAGAGAAACACCAAGAACAGAATGCAGAGAAAAAAAACTAGGGAGACCAAGTGACTGAAACAAAAATCAGGATAAACCACCCAAAAAACGGTTGGTAACGTCTTTGTGGTGTGCTGCAGTTGTTGGTGCAGTTTGCATTATTATAATCAACAATACATTATGGAAGCGGACTTTCCAGCCATAATGTATGAATAAAAAGCTCTCATTGTTAAAGAGTCTTCATTGAAATATAAACACATTTCTTATTGTTATGCAAGTAGACATCAATCTAAGAATAAATTCAGTGTAGCCTCTTGATACCATTTCAGTGACTAAAAAAAAATAAAAAAAAATTGGGCAGCAAATTAGTTGATCCATTTAAATGGTTGGACAACCAGAACCCATTTTGTATGAAAGGGATATCATGCTTGCAGAAGTTGCAGACTGCCCCTTTATTGTTTTAGTTTTCAGTGTGGTTGGGTAGAAGTTAACAAAATAGAAACAGAATTTAGACTTCAAGTCAAACTGCCTTTTCTCCACCACTGCAGCCCCAAAACAACAAAAAATTGAATTCAGCATTTCAACTCAAATTAGTTCCAGTTTACAAGCTTATATTAACTTAAAGTAATAACTGAACTCTATAGTAATCATTAAAAATGAGAAATTTTATGGTTTCATAGTAGATTTTGAAATGAAAATAAAAAGAATTCTATTCCAGCTACTCTTTTTTCAGATACTGACTGATTCCTTAATAAAGTAGTTGATTAAGTAGTTGAATAAGGCGAAGAAAGGAAAATTCTCACCTGCTCAGTTGAAACGCACAAAGTGAAAAAGGTGCAGTGTCTGGTATGTCGACAGAGACCGAAGCTAAACTCTGTAGTAAACAGAATGTCGGTCAAACTGGAAGGAAGGGCTTTGTGTGCCAGAAACACACAGACATACCAGCCAGAACACGCCAAGCAGTCCCGTCAACTGCAGGAAATCTTTTAAGGGTTTTCTCCAAGTAGTCATCTTTTAAACATACAATTGGTGACACATTTGTTAGAAGTTGTGAAAATAAAACTTTAAGTTTAGTAAGACTATTAACCTAATGTTAGCATGAAGCTATGTAGCAGTGTTAAGCTATGTTAATTTCATTTACTGTACATAGCACACTTAGTACTACCCCAGTTGCCAAAAGGCTGTTCAGTCTAGTTTAAGATTCACTAGATACGTTTTGAGATAATATGGGGAAACAGTATCATATTTAGCTTTTCCCGGGTGTTTTGGGACCAGACATCAAATCAGGGGATCAAGACGTTGAATCTGAAAATATATGAAAGAATGTTCAGAAAGTACTTCAAGTTACTTAGTGCGAACTAAACTTAAACTTACTCACCTTTATGTGGACCTTTTTGAAAATATTTCCACTTTATTATTCCGTTTATTGATGAAAAATGTTTTATTTCTCATGTTCTTCTAAACTGACCACAAGTGTGGGAGTGTGTGTTAGAGAATGGAACACAATCATTTCTTTTCTTAGTATATCATCCCCCAGATAGTATTGCGCACCCTCCCAAAAACCCCTTTCACTCCCCAAATACAAAAGTCTGGTTCAGTCACTGGTTGAGAGTTAAGGCATGGTTGCCATGGAGGATGCTTGGATCATGTTGCTTGTTGGTTGTGTTCCTCAGGTGGGGGTGGAATATTTCAGGAGAACCAGAATATTATGGGAAGGTAAAGCATGAATGAAGAGGCCCAAAATGTTTTTTTTACCAGCAAGTGACGAAAACCTGAAAAACATTGCAGACTGACCTCTCTCAATGTTATCAGTCCCGATGTCCAGCATGTTTGTTAATCCATTTTAAAGGCTGAGTTTGCCTTTGTGGTGTCATTGAACACAGTGTAATGTGTATGTGTGCTCATTCTGTTAGGTATCTGAGGTGACGGAGACAGAGCCCTGGCCATTGCTGACCCTGGCCATTGTTTAGAAAGTTGCTCCTGTCCATCAGGTTTTTAAGGTGCTGTGCCTTTTCAGTGCATATCAGACATGAAACACTCCCGATCATCTCATAAAAAAGGGAACTCAAAGTGATGAGTAAGCTGTCTATTGAAACACAAGAACATTTTTTCAAGTTATTTCCATCTTTGACTGATTGTTGCTTTGACTTCAAAAAGTTTACTAAATGGTCTAACAGATATACAGCAAGACCCTCACAGAGCTTCAGTACACAGTTAAGATTAAAGAGAGACTTTCAGAGTAAATTGTGTTGAGCTTCTAAAATAGCAATCTGGTGAAAACTTGAGACATTTTATGCCAATGTTTGTCCTAACGTCTTCTTTTTGTTGGCTTCTTGGATGCAGCTGGCTGTTGTCGCTTTCTTTTTACTGCTGTTTTGGCCACAGTTTCATCGGCCTTCAGTTCTACCTCCACGGGGTAATGGTCGCTGATGCTGAGAGCCTTGTAAAGCAAAGAAAGTTGCATGTTAAATCTCCACTTCAATTCTGTCCTTCAGAACACATCATTTAACAAAGTTTAATCATTTCAGCCACATATAGTTTCCATCTGTTTTATAAATAAAAGTCAAGCTCACCTCTTCATCAGTGAGCTTGAATGCTGTCTGGAAGTTGAATGAATTGGCGGACCTGGGGACGACGGTGTCCTTCATGGTGTCTCCATACACCACGATCCTGTGTGCGGAAGATTATAACAGTGAGCTTATTCATCTTTAATAATGCATACCGCAGAGATGGTTGATTTCTATGATTAATACAGTAATAAAGAGAAAGCAATAATATCAAATAGGATTAAAAAAAAAAAACCTTTAATAACAAAGTTAATGTATGTATCACCTGTCGTAGGTGTTGTCATTGTTGTTGCTAGCTGTGGTGTCAACATCATCGCCTATCAGCCAGTGGAAAAGTGCAGAGTAGATACGGATGCTTTCCTTCTTCTTTTGGGAGAGGTATCTCCCGTCTGCATTGAAGTCCCCTAAAACCATAATGTTCTGTCAAAGAAATAGAAACAATGAGTGTTGTGCACTATTTTAGGGATAAGTATGCAGTGTTAAGTTCTTCTCCAACGTAATGATTTATGTTTACAGCTGAGTCTCACCAGAAAAGATGTATTTGCATTGATGTATTTGTCCACTTTTCAGGCAAGTGATACCATTCATGACTATAAACTGTTAGATAGTAATCTATTCCCAATTTATTGTTTTTATATGTCACAATGAGTCAACACTCCAACGCTACAATAATCAGTACAGTGTAATGTCTGCAAGAATCTTCTAACTCTTAACCCTAAAATAAGGACGCAACTTATCATAAATGTTGCACTTTTAATTCCTAAACCTAAGTATGAATGCAGTATGGAAAGTATGAAAGGTGGCTACAAAAAACAGTAAAAGGCTTGCAGACTTATCTGCCTTGGTGGTACAAAAAAAAAAAAAAAAATCTATGGCAAGAAACTTGTATGCGTGTTTCACTTCATCACAAATGACATTAAAATTTATGTCAGGACAGAAAGCTAAAGATCAGATTCTTTTTGTTTTGAGTTACTTTAGTCATCAACATTGTTAAACTGTTGGAAAAGCTGCTTAACTTACCAAATTAGTCATAAATAACTCTTTTATTTATTTATTTTTTTTAACTTTTCACATTTTTACTTTTCTCATAACACTTACATCAGTTTCCCACTTCTTCCTGACATGCTCCACCACGTCATAAAGCTCATCCAGCTCTTTCTGTGCATCCTTTGGCTTGGTGTGGACTGGAATCAGGACCAGGTCTTTCAAAACTGGTGCAGTGCACAAGTACAGAAAACAGAAACCTTAATACACAGCACACACTGACATATTCACAGATATAAAACGTAAATAATGTTCTAGAAACTCCTTCTATGCAGTACGATTAATTCAACATAACACTGTGAGTCTTGTACCTTTTCAGTATAAACTATTTCTAATAAGTACAAGGAGGCAAGATGAAACAATCAGCATTAATATTACAACATGCTAATTTTCTATGTAATCCTGTAACCATGATGAAAAATTGGGGAATTGTATGCCGTGTTTTATGATCAGATCACCCCCTCATCTTTCCAGTGTGAGCTTGTAATTTTGTTGTGATGTCCCTTACAACATTAAACCAGATATAATAAATTTATAAAAAAAACTACATACCTCCCCCAAACCTTTAACAAAAAGATACATTGTGATGCAAAAATTGATAGCCCAACTGAGCTGATCTCAAAAGTTCTAGAGATTATTTTCCATGTTTTGAGCAAGTCCACTTTTAATCCTACAATTAAAGAGTGAAAAACTAACATAATAGTCATGTATACATGCAGATTCCTCAGATGACTGGAGCTATCTGCTTGCTTGTATCAGTTAATTGGCTCACATTTATCAGCCTATTGAGGCCTGATATTTCAGAAAGGCCACATGATGAAAACACTTTAGCATTACTCCTCAAATCTGTCAGGGTCACTGGTGGCTCTAAACAAATGCAAAAGAATCAGATGATTAATGTTCACAAACCAGCTGACGTTAAAAAGTTGGCAAAAGTGGCAATTTTCTCATTGTGACTTGGTGATTAACAGGGATGGTGGAATAAGATCTAATCTACTAGGTAGGTGCTAAGGTAAATCATACTCCCCTTTTACAGCACAAGACCCTCAGGAATACCTTGCAGAGCCTGGAGGGGGAAGGGTGGGTGGGATGACATACTGCTTTAATGTACAGTCAAAACTGTAGACATATGACTTTCATGGAAAATAATGAATTCATTGGTTTCCTTGGCTTGGCCTTTTTTTTTTTTTTTTTTTAATTGGCTGGTATGATTACCAAATGGATCACAATGAACTGGCACCATACAAATAAAGCTAAATTGAATTGAACTATGTTGTGGGCTAAAATCTGAATTGCTACTTAAGACATGTGGAACAGCACAAACCTGTGGTGGGACAGCTGAAGCGCAGGATGAAGGGTTCTCTGGCAAAGGCATCCTCATCTCCAACTTGATTGTCTTCATACTGCCGATAGTCTTTTAGTTTCACCTCGTCCTCTCTGAGACACACACATAGTGACAGGGAGTTGGTATGAGTATTGCATGAATTACACACACTAGATAACAGCAGAACACTCAGTTTTTTTCTTTTTTCTTTTTTTTCTTTTTTATTTGATTTATTCAGCACTTTAAAATAAAAATAATATTGAAAAATAAACAAAATGAGCAAAACTGCAGCCTTTGACATGCTGTTGGATTTGATGCAAGTCATATGTGGGGACTTACATTATGCATCATAGGTGGTGGAGGGGTAGAAGTAAAATAAGTTATAAGAGCATCCGTTCCAAGAAAACTAAACAATTACAGCAGAAGTAGCACATATACAGAATATAATGTTTAAAAAACACATACAATTGAGTCCTTTTTCTTCCACTCTACTCAGGTCAGCCATTAACTTTTGTTTTAGTCCAAAAGATAAAAATGTCTGTTCCTCAGTTTTGTGCCATGGTATCTGATCACCCATTGATTGTGAGATGTTTTATACAATGGCAGATGCAAACAGCACCTTTATGTAATGTTTATGTAATGTCTTACCTGTAGAAGCAAACATACTGCTCCTTGTAGGATTGTCGTCCCAGTTGGTTGCTGGCAATCATGGTGTAGGGATGTTGTCTGTTTTTCCTGAGCAAAAAAGGACAGTCTGTTTAATTGGTGAGAAACGTATTTAATCTTATTTAAACAGGTTATAAATATCCATCACGTTATGCTTCATGTCTTTATTTCTGTCACTAAACTAGTCAAGCTCCTTAAAATGTTTTTAATCTTTGTTGTAATAATATAAGTTGCAAAATGATTACTGTGGATTTTTTTCTTAAAAAATAAAAACAAAAACAAAACGTTTGTTTCTTTCTAAACCAACGTTTGATGCTTTACACTCACCCAGTGTTGTTAAGCTTTTCTTTCAGCAGTTCCATGGCTTTGCCACTTTTATCCACCACCTCCAGTATCACCACCACACTGTACCGAGAAATAATCTGAGAGAACAGTAACATCTGCATGATTAAAAAATACGTACCATTTCATCATTATGTTATTATACGATTGTTTAATGATTAAAAAGATGATACGACTTCTTAAAACTGAAGCAGTTTCAAATAAGGAAAAGTTAAAACTGTAAAATATAATTGGACAAACTTTAGACATTTACACGCTGTTTTTCACTGAATGCAGTGTTTGCTCTTTTCTTGTATCTATACTCTATATCATATCAGATCACATGCTGGAAAAACTCTGGTGAAAAAAAACACATGACCTCCTGAGCTTCTGTACAAACACAATTATAAATGCATGGTTGGATAAAAAAAAAAATTGCTTGTACGTCCACCTCTACAAGATAACTCCTGATTTAGAATAATTTTAGCCTATTTTTAATGTATTCTATTAATAGAAGTATAAATAGTGAATATTTCAAGTATAAACACACTTAAAGTCGATCATTTTACCAGACTTTCCTTTAATTTTATCTAGTTTAACACAACTTATATATTTTAAAATGTGTTGTTTAAGTATTTATTGTTGTCCATCATACGATTTATTCTTGAAGGCTGGTTCACCTGCTTGGAAGCCCATTAAAGTGGCATATCGAGGCATTGCATGCGTATCTCTATAGAGTCCAGACCAAGCTATAAGATCCTGATCTTGGCTAAGAAGAGGGCTAAAAATGAGTTATAGATGCAGAAGGAGCTGCAAGGTAGCTCTGGCTGTAGAGGCCGGCCAAGTGGTAAAATGCTGCTGGGTTGCCATGGAGAAGGTGTATGATGTTTTCTGACAGACATGAAACAGTCATTCACATCATGATCAGTGATGCATCACAGCACTTCTAGAGAAAGTTTTCTCAAAGTGTTTGACAAATAATTATGTTTATTCTTGTTTTGTTTCATCTAACAACGTGAAACAAAACAAAGAAAGTTTACATTTCAGTAATTTGATTAATGTGTCTTAAAGAAAAGTTCAGAAGCGGATGGCTCAATGAATTTCAGTGAAATTAATAAATTTGTTCTCTCATAAATAAGGCCATAAACATAGTTTAAAAAGAAAATAGTTGCCCACATTAACATTAGAATAACAAAACCCTAGGACTCTTATTTTCTACTTTTTTTTTTTTCTACTTTTGGTCACTTGCAAACAAACCAACGCAGTCTGAAGACCAGTCCAGATGACTCTTCATCATTTCATTAATAGATAAATCAAATGATAAAAAGATTCATTCCTGTTCAACCTCTGAGCTGTTTCAGCTTTCACCACAGCATTTGGTTCATTCTACTCTGCAGCGACTATTTAGGAAAAACTAGTCAGCATCTTAATTCAAGATAATATTTAGTCAATTATTTTGCTGGGTTTTGAAACACTGATCGCATGTATCATGTTATTAGACCTCAATTTGTTATAGCAGCCAATACAGCTGATGAGATACACTAGCTGATTTTATGTTGATGAGATTCAAACTGTTTATAAAGAAAGCTGGTGCTTATCACTCCAACATGCTTCTCTTTTTCTTTGCGTGGGCAGAAATTTTGGGTGGTTCGACAATAAATTGTCACAAGACATTAACAGTGCACCGTTATCAAGAATCAGGGGGTGAGTCAGCTTACCCACTGGCTCTTTTAACCTCACTCTCCTCAACTCTGTTAAATCACACGAGCAGCCTTTAATAAAATAATAATAAAAATGACTAACTTGTTGCCTCACAAAAAGGAGGGTTTTGTCAACTGGAATGACTAAGTAGAAAAAAAAACTACATTAATTTTGAGCTTGTGGAACATTTATGAACATGTCAAATCTAATTATAGTGTAGTACCTATCATGTACTAGTACTTGATATGATAAAGTCACCATATATTAGAAAAGACACTTCACATCATCTTTGTTTTACTTTCAAGACACATGATGATTTTAGGTCCACCTATACTTACTGATGGGCTGTTTTTGTTCTTACCGTGGTGTGAGCATGGTTTTACTAAGGAATAATGTCAGACCAACAACCTCTGTCACAGTGCAGCATAAGTCAGCTGTTTTTAAAAACAGGAATGAGAGATAACTGGAGGGAAGTCACAAGACATTACATTGTAATACAAGATAATTCATTTCCATTATTATTCTACATTTTAACATGTAAACTGGATTAGTATCTTCTTAAAATGTTACTTACTCTCTGAAACTATAGTGAAAGGGGATCACTGCTGATATCAAGTCAACATGACATGAGATAATGATTTTCTTTTCTTTAAATTAGATTTTATTTTTCTTAAATAATACAAAACAAGAAGATTAAAGGAAACTAGAATATTTGTGAAGAAATTTAGATGGGCACAAATGCAGCTTCTGCCTGTTCAGATATATATTAATAGATGTAATATGCAGGCATTGTGACACAACAAAGCAGCCGCAGTGTACCTGGAAGGGTAGGTTTAATGACAGTGTTCTGTAAAAACATGCTACCTTGTCAAAACTTGGTAGCGCAGGCTGAATTAAGCACCAGTTTAAAGATCATTAAAGCTTGGGTACGTAATCTTGCTCAGACATTTTTTTTTTACTCTGGGTGAAGTGGTTCCTCCTCGTGATAGTAGTCTATACATTTGCAATCATAAACAATAAGATATATAGTTATAGACCCCTTAGTTGACTGTAAATCTGTAAAAACTCTGACCAATCAAAACGCTCGGGCTGAATTGAAGTTCTTCATTTCTTATATTTCATAAGCTTCTTCACGGCTGAGAAAATGCAGTAAGGATTTCT
The DNA here is from genome assembly GCF_933228915.1 of Telmatherina bonti. Taxonomy (NCBI): domain Eukaryota; kingdom Metazoa; phylum Chordata; class Actinopteri; order Atheriniformes; family Telmatherinidae; genus Telmatherina; species Telmatherina bonti. The sequence continues at coordinate 18,652,482 of NC_136624.1, forward strand.
CCGACCCTGCTCGGTTTATTTGATCCGGTGATCTGGATAACCACCAAAGTAAAATCTGTTCTTCCTTTTCACATTTCCAACAATTCCTGAAAATTTAATTAAAATCCGTCCATAAATTTTTGAGTTATCTTGAACACAAACAGATAAACGTTGGTAAAAACATAACCTCCTTGCCGGAGGTAAGAAAAAAACCTTGGATCACACAAGGAGCAAAACCAGAGGGGGAGGAGCCAAGTCATGGTTCCACCTTCAGATCTTACTAGCTCCCCAACATTACCCACCCCAGCTTTAATCCACATATTTGTGGATAAATGATCTTCAAACTAACTGAAGTGTAGTCTTCAGAAAGAAATTCACTGGCAATTAAAACTCAAACTCTGAAGAAATGAATGAATGCAGAATAAATTACACAATCAAAGAATGTCACCCTACAAAGTAGCTATATTTAGGTTGGATGATACAAGAGAGGAGACGAGTGAATGCCGATATTTACATGTAATATGATTATAAAAGAATCAAAATATCTAAAAGAACTTGCAATATACAATTGATATGAATTAGAATATAAATATATAAAGCTTATTTTACAATACGAAAGTCTCACAACACACAGTATATGTGACGCCTGAACAGTCTAAATTGATCCATCAAAGTACGCTACCTGATATATTTATTGAAGGTAGGATGATCCAACTGTTTAAATTTCCTCATAAAAAATGTGCTACCGTATACAGTTGCCTATTTTACTGCCAAATCCCATTAATTTCAGCAGGACTAAATATACATTTCTTTTCAAATTATGTAAACACTTAAATTTAGTAGTTTCAAAAAGTACTGGGTAATCTCAACTATTCCAATCTGCTGGTTTTACATGATGGACAAAATATGATCTAATGTTTTTGACAAGCGCAGTGCTTAATTGTTTGGAAAAAGTGGGTTTTCTCTCTTTTATATTTATTTGAACCTTTCGACTGTTGAAATGCTAAATAATCCACAACTCTTTCTGTTTCCAACAAAACTGTATCCACCACAGTCCTGTCTCGTCTTGTTGCAGCCATTTTTCAAGTCTTCCCTGAAAACATGTCAATTAACACCCACGTTGTTCAAGCATCTGCAGAGACATCATACACCACAAAATGATCGGAATGAGTGTAAACATGGTTACTTCCCTGCCTTCCTTCTTAATCTGATTGAAAATTATTTTGAGGCTGATCGTATCAGCTGTGACGCATTTTTATTCTGATTGAACTTTCAATCGGATTAAAAGGGGTCCATGTAAACATGATTAGTTATTTATTCAGCATAAGTGGATAATGAAACTTTGCCTACCAAAGTTCACCTGGCTAATTAAAAAATTTGTCTCATTATCGATAACATTAAAACTGTCTTAGAACCGGTTTGTTACAAAACCAATGTAATATTAAACAGTCTATCATAAATTATTGTATTTATTGTATAAATAAAGTCAATCAGTACCTTGATGAGATGCTTGCAAACATCCTTGTCTGTGACTTTTTTCATTCCCAGGTTCTTCACGTTGAAGGCTGCTACTTTCATAGTGGCTTCATGGGGAATGAATGAAAAGGATGTGAGAACATTGCTGCTAAAACTAACCAATAACAGAATCCAAAGGTAAACTGAATAGATCAAGTCTTGGAAACAGATATTAGAAAGAAACAGAAAAACTGCTTAGTGAAGACTTTGTGTTGCTGTTCTTCGTACAGTTTGCACTTCTAAAATGAATAAAACATCATGGCAGACAAGGCAGAACAAAAGAAAAAAACTTATCTTTGGTTAAATCTTGTTCATGAAAATATTACAACACTTGCAAACGTTTTACTGTTGGCTCTGCACGCAGAGCTTGCATGACTAGACTTCACTGTAAGTCCCTAACAATGAGTCAGTAATGTTTACATGAGTTATTCAACCCTTAAAAAGATAAGGTAACAGATAATCTAACGCTTTTCAGTTATTGCACAACCAGACACATTTAGCATGACAATGATTTATCAGTAACAAGTTTAATGTTTCACTTTGCAGTGTGGTGGAGTAGAAGAACAACAAAATGAAAACTGAATTTAATGTTCAAGTCAAACTTTCCCACCATGTCACGTCCCCCAAAACCAATCAAATTTGAATTCAGCCGTAAACTTTTTCCAAAAAAAATTGAATTAGTTTAACAGAAGATTTAAAGCAACAACTGAAATGACACCACACACGCCACGCAATGCAACCAAAACTGAAGATTCTGCTTTCATTTTAGCTGATTTTAAAATTAAAGTAAAAAAAAAAATCGTTCTATTCCTGGCTATATATTCTGTTAGATATTGACTGATGCAGAATAGTTTTACTTATAAGTAGTTAAATAATGCAGAGGAAAATTCTCACCAGTGCAGCTGAAATGTGCAAAGTAGAAAAGGTGCAACGTCTGATATGTCAGCAAAGACGCTGAAGCTATATTCTGCAGAAAACAGAACAAATATCTAACAGGAAGTATTGGTCACAAAAACCCAGCTATGTGAATAAACACGCCCAGCACCCCTATCAGCAGCAGTAAACACTTCCTGTCTGCAGAACAGCTGAGCCACTTATCCCCTCCTCTATACACAAAACTGTTGATCCAACAACAAACCCTGGGTGAGAAGAAGTGGTAGTGTTCTGGGAAATAACAACAGAAAGCTCTTGTTGAGTTATAGGATGAAGCTGGAGATGAGGGTCAAGTAGAAAACACCAGTAAGACCAGCAGATTTATGATAATCACCAACCAGTTGAGAAGAACACGGACAGAACCAGCGAGCCGGACTGTTCCTTCAGTAGATTCAACATGCAGAGACGTGCTGCTGAAAACATCCTGCTTATCTTCTTTATCAAAAACCGCCACTCCCAGTGTTGCCAGTGCTTCTAGGGTTGTTTTCATTACCAAATCCCCCCCCAGTTTCACCAGCCACTCACCAGGACAGCTGTTAGAACCACGACCACTCAGCTCTCTAGTGTCTTCAACGCCGTTCTGGCTGCTAACTTTACTGTCATTTAAAAGAGAGTTGTTCAGAACAAAAAGTGGGCTCTACAGAAGCAGCACTGAGATGTAGCGGCGATTATTACAGTAGGGAAATACAAGCTCTGCAGCTCATGTCAGTTAAACAAATGAGCCAGTGATGTGAAACGGAAGATCCGGGACTACGTCCTTTCATGTGGAGACAAGGTGGAGTTACAAGTACCAGGGAGTACGTTGGCCAGACTCATGCATCTGTATATCCAGACTGTCCCTCTGTTCTGTTGAAGTTTCAAGTCTCTGTAACTATACGACGCTTAGAGGCGAAACGTGCATAAATATTGACGTGTTGTTTGTAGTGTAAGGATTTGGTTTCTGGTTCACTTCAAGTACTGGAAAGCTTGCAGACATTGAAATTCATATGAAAAAGTGACTGAAGACAATATTTTGGTCTGAATTTGAATCGGGAATGGACCATACATGTTTCATTCAGATTTTGAAATGAAAATAAAAAGAATTCTATTCCAGCTACTCTTTTTTCAGATACTGACTGATTCCTTAATAAAGTAGTTGATTAAGTAGTTGAATAAGGCGAAGAAAGGAAAATTCTCACCTGCTCAGTTGAAACGCACAAAGTGAAAAAGGTGCAGTGTCTGGTATGTCGACAGAGACCGAAGCTAAACTCTGTAGTAAACAGAATGTCTGTCAAACTGGAAGGAAGGGCTTTGTGTGCCAGAAACACACAGACATACCAGCCAGAACACGCCAAGCAGTCCCGTAAAACAAGTCGGCATTTGTAAGCGGCTGAGTTTGAGTGTAACCATTACATCTGATAAGGTGCAACAGCTGCTCAGACTTTAAATTGACAAGACCAAAAATAGTTTATGAATTAAACTGGTGCTCAGCACTTCTCCAGTGGTCTTCTTCTTTCCTCTGTATAAAATTACTGCAATATTTGTATTACTAAAATTCATCATTACCTTGATAAGATGCTCGCAAACATGTTTGTTCTTGACTTTTGTCATTCCCAGTTTCTTCACATTGAATGCTGCTACTTTCATTGTGCCTTCTTCTTTTGTAAGGGAGGACAGATAACTTGGTTAGAGATGGTAATGTAGTGATCATTAGGCAGAAGAAACAAAAGAGAAACACCAAGAACAGAATGCAGAGAAAAAAAACTAGGGAGACCAAGTGACTGAAACAAAAATCAGGATAAACCACCCAAAAAACGGTTGGTAACGTCTTTGTGGTGTGCTGCAGTTGTTGGTGCAGTTTGCATTATTATAATCAACAATACATTATGGAAGCGGACTTTCCAGCCATAATGTATGAATAAAAAGCTCTCATTGTTAAAGAGTCTTCATTGAAATATAAACACATTTCTTATTGTTATGCAAGTAGACATCAATCTAAGAATAAATTCAGTGTAGCCTCTTGATACCATTTCAGTGACTTGTTAAACTAAAAAAAAAAAAAAAAAAATTGGGCAGCAAATTAGTTGATCCATTTAAATGGTTGGACAACCAGAACCCATTTTGTATGAAAGGGATATCATGCTTGCAGAAGTTGCAGACTGCCCCTTTATTGTTTTAGTTTTCAGTGTGGTTGGGTAGAAGTTAACAAAATAGAAACAGAATTTAGACTTCAAGTCAAACTGCCTTTTCTCCACCACTGCAGCCCCAAAACAACAAAAAATTGAATTCAGCATTTCAACTCAAATTAGTTCCAGTTTACAAGCTTATATTAACTTAAAGTAATAACTGAACTCTATAGTAATCATTAAAAATGAGAAATTTTATGGTTTCATAGTAGATTTTGAAATGAAAATAAAAAGAATTCTATTCCAGCTACTCTTTTTTCAGATACTGACTGATTCCTTAATAAAGTAGTTGATTAAGTAGTTGAATAAGGCGAAGAAAGGAAAATTCTCACCTGCTCAGTTGAAACGCACAAAGTGAAAAAGGTGCAGTGTCTGGTATGTCGACAGAGACCGAAGCTAAACTCTGTAGTAAACAGAATGTCTGTCAAACTGGAAGGAAGGGCTTTGTGTGCCAGAAGCACACAGACATACCAGCCAGAACACGCCAAGCAGTCCCGTCAACTGCAGGAAATCTTTTAAGGGTTTTCTCCAAGTAGTCATCTTTTAAACATACAATTGGTGACACATTTGTTAGAAGTTGTGAAAATAAAACTTTAAGTTTAGTAAGACTATTAACCTAATGTTAGCATGAAGCTATGTAGCAGTGTTAAGCTATGTTAATTTCATTTACTGTACATAGCACACTTAGTACTACCCCAGTTGCCAAAAGGCTGTTCAGTCTAGTTTAAGATTCACTAGATACGTTTTGAGATAATATGGAGAAACAGTATCATATTTAGCTTTTCCCGGGTGTTTTGGGACCAGACATCAAATCAGGGGATCAAGACGTTGAATCTGAAAATATATGAAAGAATGTTCAGAAAGTACTTCAAGTTACTTAGTGCGAACTAAACTTAAACTTACTCACCTTTATGTGGACCTTTTTGAAAATATTTCCACTTTATTATTCCGTTTATTGATGAAAAATGTTTTATTTCTCATGTTCTTCTAAACTGACCACAAGTGTGGGAGTGTGTGTTAGAGAATGGAACACAATCATTTCTTTTCTTAGTATATCATCCCCCAGATAGTCTTGCTCACCCTCCCAAAAACCCCTTTCACTCCCCAAATACAAAAGTCTGGTTCAGTCACTGGTTGAGAGTTAAGGCATGGTTGCCATGGAGGATGCTTGGATCATGTTGCTTGTTGGTTGTGTTCCTCAGGTGGGGTGGAATATTTCAGGAGAACCAGAATATTATGGGAAGGTAAAGCATGAATGAAGAGGCCCAAAATGTTTTTTTTACCAGCAAGTGACGAAAACCTGAAAAACATTGCAGACTGACCTCTCTCAATGTTATCAGTCCCGATGTCCAGCATGTTTGTTAATCCATTTTAAAGGCTGAGTTTGCCTTTGTGGTGTCATTGAACACAGTGTAATGTGTATGTGTGCTCATTCTGTTAGGTATCTGAGGTGACGGAGACAGAGCCCTGGCCATTGCTGACCCTGGCCATTGTTTAGAAAGTTGCTCCTGTCCATCAGGTTTTTAAGGTGCTGTGCCTTTTCAGTGCATATCAGACATGAAACACTCCCGATCATCTCATAAAAAAGGGAACTCAAAGTGATGAGTAAGCTGTCTATTGAAACACAAGAACATTTTTTCAAGTTATTTCCATCTTTGACTGATTGTTGCTTTGACTTCAAAAAGTTTACTAAATGGTCTAACAGATATACAGCAAGACCCTCACAGAGCTTCAGTACACAGTTAAGATTAAAGAGAGACTTTCAGAGTAAATTGTGTTGAGCTTCTAAAATAGCAATCTGGTGAAAACTTGAGACATTTTATGCCAATGTTTGTCCTAACGTCTTCTTTTTGTTGGCTTCTTGGATGCAGCTGGCTGTTGTCGCTTTCTTTTTACTGCTGTTTTGGCCACAGTTTCATCGGCCTTCAGTTCTACCTCCACGGGGTAATGGTCGCTGATGCTGAGAGCCTTGTAAAGCAAAGAAAGTTGCATGTTAAATCTCCACTTCAATTCTGTCCTTCAGAACACATCATTTAACAAAGTTTAATCATTTCAGCCACATATAGTTTCCATCTGTTTTATAAATAAAAGTCAAGCTCACCTCTTCATCAGTGAGCTTGAATGCTGTCTGGAAGTTGAATGAATTGGCGGACCTGGGGACGACGGCGTCCTTCATGGTGTCTCCATACACCACGATCCTGTGTGCGGAAGATTATAACAGTGAGCTTATTCATCTTTAATAATGCATACCGCAGAGATGGTTGATTTCTATGATTAATACAGTAATAAAGAGAAAGCAATAATATCAAATAGGATAAAAAAAAAAAAAAAAAACTTTAATAACAAAGTTAATGTATGTATCACCTGTCGTAGGTGTGGTCATTGTTGTTGCTAGCTGTGGTGTCAACATCATCGCCTATCAGCCAGTGGAAAAGTGCAGAGTAGATACGGATGCTTTCCTTCTTCTTTTGGGAGAGGTATCTCCCGTCTGCATTGAAGTCCCCTAAAACCATAATGTTCTGTCAAAGAAATAGAAACAATGAGTGTTGTGCACTATTTTAGGGATAAGTATGCAGTGTTAAGTTCTTCTCCAACGTAATGATTTATGTTTACAGCTGAGTCTCACCAGAAAAGATGTATTTGCATTGATGTATTTGTCCACTTTTCAGGCAAGTGATACCATTCATGACTATAAACTGTTAGATAGTAATCTATTCCCAATTTATTGTTTTTATATGTCACAATGAGTCAACACTCCAACGCTACAATAATCAGTACAGTGTAATGTCTGCAAGAATCTTCTAACTCTTAACCCTAAAATAAGGACGCAACTTATCATAAATGTTGCACTTTTAATTCCTAAACCTAAGTATGAATGCAGTATGGAAAGTATGAAAGGTGGCTACAAAAAACAGTAAAAGGCTTGCAGACTTATCTGCCTTGGTGGTACAAAAAAAAAAAAAAAAAAAATCTATGGCAAGAAACTTGTATGCGTGTTTCACTTCATCACAAATGACATTAAAATTTATGTCAGGACAGAAAGCTAAAGATCAGATTCTTTTTGTTTTGAGTTACTTTAGTCATCAACATTGTTAAACTGTTGGAAAAGCTGCTTAACTTACTAAATTAGTCATAAATAACTTTTTTTTTTTTTTTTTTTTTTTTTAACTTTTCACATTTTTACTTTTCTCATAACACTTACATCAGTTTCCCACTTCTTCCTGACATGCTCCACCACGTCATAAAGCTCATCCAGCTCTTTCTGTGCATCCCCTGGCTTGGTGTGGACTGGAATCAGGACCAGGTCTTTCAAAACTGGTGCAGTGCACAAGTACAGAAAACAGAAACCTTAATACACAGCACACACTGACATGTTCACAGATATAAAACGTAAATAATGTTCTAGAAACTCCTTCTATGCAGTACGATTAATTCAACATAACACTGTGAGTCTTGTACCTTTTCAGTATAAACTATTTCTAATAAGTACAAGGAGGCAGGATGAAACAATCAGCATTAATATTACAACATGCTAATTTTCTATGTAATCCTGTAACCATGATGAAAAATTGGGGAATTGTATGCCGTGTTTTATGATCAGATCACCCCCTCATCTTTCCAGTGTGAGCTTGTAATTTTGTTGTGATGTCCCTTACAACATTAAACCAGATATAATAAATTTATAAAAAAAACTACATACCTCCCCCAAACCTTTAACAAAAAGATACATTGTGATGCAAAAATTGATAGCCCAACTGAGCTGATCTCAAAAGTTCTAGAGATTATTTTCCATGTTTTGAGCAAGTCCACTTTTAATCCTACAATTAAAGAGTGAAAAACTAACATAATAGTCATGTATACATGCAGATTCCTCAGATGACTGGAGCTATCTGCTTGCTTGTATCAGTTAATTGGCTCACATTTATCAGCCTATTGAGGCCTGATATTTCAGAAAGGCCACATGATGAAAACACTTTAGCATTACTCCTCAAATCTGTCAGGGTCACTGGTGGCTCTAAACAAATGCAAAAGAATCAGATGATTAATGTTCACAAACCAGCTGACGTTAAAAAGTTGGCAAAAGTGGCAATTTTCTCATTGTGACTTGGTGATTAACAGGGATGGTGGAATAAGATCTAATCTACTAGGTAGGTGCTAAGGTAAATCATACTCCCCTTTTACAGCACAAGACCCTCAGGAATACCTTGCAGAGCCTGGAGGGGGAAGGGTGGGTGGGATGACATACTGCTTTAATGTACAGTCAAAACTGTAGACATATTACTTTCATGGAAAATAATGAATTCATTGGTTTCCTTGGCTTGGCCTTTTTTTTTTTTTTTTTTTAATTGGCTGGTATGATTACCAAATGGATCACAATGAACTGGCACCATACAAATAAAGCTAAATTGAATTGAACTATGTTGTGGGCTAAAATCTGAATTGCTACTTAAAACATGTGGAACAGCACAAACCTGTGGTGGGACAGCTGAAGCGCAGGATGAAGGGTTCTCTGGCAAAGGCATCCTCATCTCCAACTTGATTGTCTTCATACTGCCGATAGTCTTTTAGTTTCACCTCGTCCTCTCTGAGACACACACATAGTGACAGGGAGTTGGTATGAGTATTGCATGAATTACACACACTAGATAACAGCAGAACACTCAGTTTTTTTCTTTTTTTCTTTTTTTTCTTTTTTATTTGATTTATTCAGCACTTTAAAATAAAAATAATATTGAAAAATAAACAAAATGAGCAAAACTGCAGCCTTTGACATGCTGTTGGATTTGATGCAAGTCATATGTGGGGACTTACATTATGCATCATAGGTGGTGGAGGGGTAGAAGTAAAATAAGTTATAAGAGCATCCGTTCCAAGAAAACTAAACAATTACAGCAGAAGTAGCACATATACAGAATATAATGTTTAAAAAACACATACAATTGAGTCCTTTTTATTCCACTCTACTCAGGTCAGCCATTAACTTTTGTTTTAGTCCAAAAGATAAAAATGTCTGTTCCTCAGTTTTGTGCCATGGTATCTGATCACCCATTGATTGTGAGATGTTTTATACAATGGCAGATGCAAACAGCACCTTTATGTAATGTTTATGTAATGTCTTACCTGTAGAAGCAAACATACTGCTCCTTGTAGGATTGTCGTCCCAGTTGGTTGCTGGCAATCATGGTGTAGGGATGTTGTCTGTTTTTCCTGAGCAAAAAAGGACAGTCTGTTTAATTGGTGAGAAACGTATTTAATCTTATTTAAACAGGTTATAAATATCCATCACGTTATGCTTCATGTATTTATTTCTGTCACTAAACTAGTCAAGCTCCTTAAAATGTTTTTAATCTTTGTTGTAATAATATAAGTTGCAAAATGATTACTGTGGATTTTTTTCTTAAAAAATAAAAACAAAAACAAAACGTTTGTTTCTTTCTAAACCAACGTTTGATGCTTTACACTCACCCAGTGTTGTTAAGCTTTTCTTTCAGCAGTTCCATGGCTTTGCCACTTTTATCCACCACCTCCAGTATCACCACCACACTGTACCGAGAAATAATCTGAGAGAACAGTAACATCTGCATGATTAAAAAATACGTACCATTTCATCATTATGTTATTATACGATTGTTTAATGATTAAAAAGATGATACGACTTCTTAAAACTGAAGCAGTTTCAAATAAGGAAAAGTTAAAACTGTAAAATATAATTAGACAAACTTTAGACATTTACACGCTGTTTTTCACTGAATGCAGTGTTTGCTCTTTTCTTGTATCTATACTCTATATCATATCAGATCACATGCTGGAAAAACTCTGGTGAAAAAAAAACACATGACCTCCTGAGCTTCTGTACAAACACAATTATAAATGCATGGTTGGATAAAAAAAAAAATTGCTTGTACGTCCACCTCTACAAGATAACTCCTGATTTAGAATAATTTTAGCCTATTTTTAATGTATTCTATTAATAGAAGTATAAATAGTGAATATTTCAAGTATAAACACACTTAAAGTCGATCATTTTACCAGACTTTCCTTTAATTTTATCTAGTTTAACACAACTTATATATTTTAAAATGTGTTGTTTAAGTATTTATTGTTGTCCATCATACGATTTATTCTTGAAGGCTGGTTCACCTGCTTGGAAGCCCATTAAAGTGGCATATCGAGGCATTGCATGCGTATCTCTATAGAGTCCAGACCAAGCTATAAGATCCTGATCTTGGCTAAGAAGAGGGCTAAAAATGAGTTATAGATGCAGAAGGAGCTGCAAGGTAGCTCTGGCTGTAGAGGCCGGCCAAGTGGTAAAATGCTGCTGGGTTGCCATGGAGAAGGTGTATGATGTTTTCTGACAGACATGAAACAGTCATTCACATCATGATCAGTGATGCATCACAGCACTTCTAGAGAAAGTTTTCTCAAAGTGTTTGACAAATAATTATGTTTATTCTTGTTTTGTTTCATCTAACAACGTGAAACAAAACAAAGAAAGTTTACATTTCAGTAATTTGATTAATGTGTCTTAAAGAAAAGTTCAGAAGCGGATGGCTCAATGAATTTCAGTGAAATTAATAAATTTGTTCTCTCATAAATAAGGCCATAAACATAGTTTAAAAAGAAAATAGTTGCCCACATTAACATTAGAATAACAAAACCCTAGGACTCTTATTTTCTACTTTTTTTTTTTCTACTTTTGGTCACTTGCAAACAAACCAACGCAGTCTGAAGACCAGTCCAGATGACTCTTCATCATTTCATTAATAGATAAATCAAATGATAAAAAGATTCATTCCTGTTCAACCTCTGAGCTGTTTCAGCTTTCACCACAGCATTTGGTTCATTCTACTCTGCAGCGACTATTTAGGAAAAACTAGTCAGCATCTTAATTCAAGATAATATTTAGTCAATTATTTTGCTGGGTTTTGAAACACTGATCGCATGTATCATGTTATTAGACCTCAATTTGTTATAGCAGCCAATACAGCTGATGAGATACACTAGCTGATTTTATGTTGATGAGATTCAAACTGTTTATAAAGAAAGCTGGTGCTTATCACTCCAACATGCTTCTCTTTTTCTTTGCGTGGGCAGAAATTTTGGGTGGTTCGACAATAAATTGTCACAAGACATTAACAGTGCACCGTTATCAAGAATCAGGGGGTGAGTCAGCTTACCCACTGGCTCTTTTAACCTCACTCTCCTCAACTCTGTTAAATCACACGAGCAGCCTTTAATAAAATAATAATAAAAATGACTAACTTGTTGCCTCACAAAAAGGAGGGTTTTGTCAACTGGAATGACTAAGTAGAAAAAAAAACTACATTAATTTTGAGCTTGTGGAACATTTATGAACATGTCAAATCTAATTATAGTGTAGTACCTATCATGTACTAGTACTTGATATGATAAAGTCACCATATATTAGAAAAGACACTTCACATCATCTTTGTTTTACTTTCAAGACACATGATGATTTTAGGTCCACCTATACTTACTGATGGGCTGTTTTTGTTCTTACCGTGGTGTGAGCATGGTTTTACTAAGGAATAATGTCAGACCAACAACCTCTGTCACAGTGCAGCATAAGTCAGCTGTTTTTAAAAACAGGAATGAGAGATAACTGGAGGGAAGTCACAAGACATTACATTGTAATACAAGATAATTCATTTCCATTATTATTCTACATTTTAACATGTAAACTGGATTAGTATCTTCTTAAAATGTTACTTACTCTCTGAAACTATAGTGAAAGGGGATCACTGCTGATATCAAGTCAACATGACATGAGATAATGATTTTCTTTTCTTTAAATTAGATTTTATTTTTCTTAAATAATACAAAACAAGAAGATTAAAGGAAACTAGAATATTTGTGAAGAAATTTAGATGGGCACAAATGCAGCTTCTGCCTGTTCAGATATATATTAATAGATGTAATATGCAGGCATTGTGACACAACAAAGCAGCCGCAGTGTACCTGGAAGGGTAGGTTTAATGACAGTGTTCTGTAAAAACATGCTACCTTGTCAAAACTTGGTAGCGCAGGCTGAATTAAGCACCAGTTTAAAGATCATTAAAGCTTGGGTACGTAATCTTGCTCAGACATTTTTTTTTTACTCTGGGTGAAGTGGTTCCTCCTCGTGATAGTAGTCTATACATTTGCAATCATAAACAATAAGATATATAGTTATAGACCCCTTAGTTGACTGTAAATCTGTAAAAACTCTGACCAATCAAAACGCTCGGGCTGAATTGAAGTTCTTCATTTCTTATATTTCATAAGCTTCTTCACGGCTGAGAAAATGCAGTAAGGATTTCTCCGACCCTGCTCGGTTTATTTGATCCGGTGATCTGGATAACCACCAAAGTAAAATCTGTTCTTCCTTTTCACATTTCCAACAATTCCTGAAAATTTAATTAAAATCCGTCCATAAATTTTTGAGTTATCTTGAACACAAACAGATAAACGTTGGTAAAAACATAACCTCCTTGCCGGAGGTAAGAAAAAAACCTTGGATCACACAAGGAGCAAAACCAGAGGGGGAGGAGCCAAGTCATGGTTCCACCTTCAGATCTTACTAGCTCCCCAACATTACCCACCCCAGCTTTAATCCACATATTTGTGGATAAATGATCTTCAAACTAACTGAAGTGTAGTCTTCAGAAAGAAATTCACTGGCAATTAAAACTCAAACTCTGAAGAAATGAATGAATGCAGAATAAATTACACAATCAAAGAATGTCACCCTACAAAGTAGCTATATTTAGGTTGGATGATACAAGAGAGGAGACGAGTGAATGCCGATATTTACATGTAATATGATTATAAAAGAATCAAAATATCTAAAAGAACTTGCAATATACAATTGATATGAATTAGAATATAAATATATAAAGCTTATTTTACAATACGAAAGTCTCACAACACACAGTATATGTGACGCCTGAACAGTCTAAATTGATCCATCAAAGTACGCTACCTGATATATTTATTGAAGGTAGGATGATCCAACTGTTTAAATTTCCTCATAAAAAATGTGCTACCGTATACAGTTGCCTATTTTACTGCCAAATCCCATTCATTTCAGCAGGACTAAATATACATTTCTTTTCAAATTATGTAAACACTTAAATTTAGTAGTTTCAAAAAGTACTGGGTAATCTCAACTATTCCAATCTGCTGGTTTTACATGATGGACAAAATATGATCTAATGTTTTTGACAAGCGCAGTGCTTAATTGTTTGGAAAAAGTGGGTTTTCTCTCTTTTATATTTATTTGAACCTTTCGACTGTTGAAATGCTAAATAATCCACAACTCTTTCTGTTTCCAACAAAACTGTATCCACCACAGTCCTGTCTCGTCTTGTTGCAGCCATTTTTCAAGTCTTCCCTGAAAACATGTCAATTAACACCCACGTTGTTCAAGCATCTGCAGAGACATCATACACCACAAAATGATCGGAATGAGTGTAAACATGGTTACTTCCCTGCCTTCCTTCTTAATCTGATTGAAAATTATTTTGAGGCTGATCGTATCAGCTGTGACGCATTTTTATTCTGATTGAACTTTCAATCGGATTAAAAGGGGTCCATGTAAACATGATTAGTTATTTATTCAGCATAAGTGGATAATGAAACTTTGCCTACCAAAGTTCACCTGGCTAATTAAAAAATTTGTCTCATTATCGATAACATTAAAACTGTCTTAGAACCGGTTTGTTACAAAACCAATGTAATATTAAACAGTCTATCATAAATTATTGTATTTATTGTATAAATAAAGTCAATCAGTACCTTGATGAGATGCTTGCAAACATCCTTGTCTGTGACTTTTTTCATTCCCAGGTTCTTCACGTTGAAGGCTGCTACTTTCATAGTGGCTTCATGGGGAATGAATGAAAAGGATGTGAGAACATTGCTGCTAAAACTAACCAATAACAGAATCCAAAGGTAAACTGAATAGATCAAGTCTTGGAAACAGATATTAGAAAGAAACAGAAAAACTGCTTAGTGAAGACTTTGTGTTGCTGTTCTTCGTACAGTTTGCACTTCTAAAATGAATAAAACATCATGGCAGACAAGGCAGAACAAAAGAAAAAAACTTATCTTTGGTTAAATCTTGTTCATGAAAATATTACAACACTTGCAAACGTTTTACTGTTGGCTCTGCACGCAGAGCTTGCATGACTAGACTTCACTGTAAGTCCCTAACAATGAGTCAGTAATGTTTACATGAGTTATTCAACCCTTAAAAAGATAAGGTAACAGATAATCTAACGCTTTTCAGTTATTGCAATACCAGACACATTTAGCATGACAATGATTTATCAGTAACAAGTTTAATGTTTCACTTTGCAGTGTGGTGGAGTAGAAGAACAACAAAATGAAAACTGAATTTAATGTTCAAGTCAAACTTTCCCACCATGTCACGTCCCCCAAAACCAATCAAATTTGAATTCAGCCGTAAACTTTTTCCAAAAAAAATTGAATTAGTTTAACAGAAGATTTAAAGCAACAACTGAAATGACACCACACACGCCACGCAATGCAACCAAAACTGAAGATTCTGCTTTCATTTTAGCTGATTTTAAAATTAAAGTAAAAAAAAAAATCGTTCTATTCCTGGCTATATATTCTGTTAGATATTGACTGATGCAGAATAGTTTTACTTATAAGTAGTTAAATAATGCAGAGGAAAATTCTCACCAGTGCAGCTGAAATGTGCAAAGTAGAAAAGGTGCAACGTCTGATATGTCAGCAAAGACGCTGAAGCTATATTCTGCAGAAAACAGAACAAATATCTAACAGGAAGTATTGGTCACAAAAACCCAGCTATGTGAATAAACACGCCCAGCACCCCTATCAGCAGCAGTAAACACTTCCTGTCTGCAGAACAGCTGAGCCACTTATCCCCTCCTCTATACACAAAACTGTTGATCCAACAACAAACCCTGGGTGAGAAGAAGTGGTAGTGTTCTGGGAAATAACAACAGAAAGCTCTTGTTGAGTTATAGGATGAAGCTGGAGATGAGGGTCAAGTAGAAAACACCAGTAAGACCAGCAGATTTATGATAATCACCAACCAGTTGAGAAGAACACGGACAGAACCAGCGAGCCGGACTGTTCCTTCAGTAGATTCAACATGCAGAGACGTGCTGCTGAAAACATCCTGCTTATCTTCTTTATCAAAAACCGCCACTCCCAGTGTTGCCAGTGCTTCTAGGGTTGTTTTCATTACCAAATCCCCCCCCAGTTTCACCAGCCACTCACCAGGACAGCTGTTAGAACCACGACCACTCAGCTCTCTAGTGTCTTCAACGCCGTTCTGGCTGCTAACTTTACTGTCATTTAAAAGAGAGTTGTTCAGAACAAAAAGTGGGCTCTACAGAAGCAGCACTGAGATGTAGCGGCGATTATTACAGTAGGGAAATACAAGCTCTGCAGCTCATGTCAGTTAAACAAATGAGCCAGTTATGTGAAACGGAAGATCCGGGACTACGTCCTTTCATGTGGAGACAAGGTGGAGTTACAAGTACCAGGGAGTACGTTGGCCAGACTCATGCATCTGTATATCCAGACTGTCCCTCTGTTCTGTTGAAGTTTCAAGTCTCTGCTGATCAGTGTTACAGTAGCTTCTGAAATACAAGTGGATGAAATTTCATCTCCATTATTGGCATCATCTTTCAGTTCTCTATTTTCCAGATCAGACTCAGAAGGAATGAATGTGTTATAAAACAGTTTCATTATTTTTTCACACCATTCCTTCACCACGTTACTTGTCTCTGGTGTATTTATAGTTTCTGTTGGAGAGTAAACAGTGTTGCAGTGAAATGTGGTCTAGAATTAGAAAAAAGAAAATGAAACAAACAGCAGACATAAAAGAAGAAGTCAGAGCAGCTGCTGACATTTTTATCAGCACCAGAAAATAGGATTTGGGAAGTGGTTGCTTTTTTTTTTTTATTACAGTAATTCAGTAATATTAACCACATTCTTCAATCTAGAATAGACCCGTCAAGTAGAGAGAAATGTATGTCATGTACTCTGTAGCAAAATGTACTGTCAACACTTACAAGCCTTTACATGACTTTGCATGGTAACTATACGACGCTTAGAGGCGAAACGTGCATAAATATTGACGTGTTGTTTGTAGTGTAAGGATTTGGTTTCTGGTTCACTTCAAGTACTGGAAAGCTTGCAGACATTGAAATTCATATGAAAAAGTGACTGAAGACAATATTTTGGTCTGAATTTGAATCGGGAATGGACCATACATGTTTCATTCAGATTTTGAAATGAAAATAAAAAGAATTCTATTCCAGCTACTCTTTTTTCAGATACTGACTGATTCCTTAATAAAGTAGTTGATTAAGTAGTTGAATAAGGCGAAGAAAGGAAAATTCTCACCTGCTCAGTTGAAACGCACAAAGTGAAAAAGGTGCAGTGTCTGGTATGTCGACAGAGACCGAAGCTAAACTCTGTAGTAAACAGAATGTCTGTCAAACTGGAAGGAAGGGCTTTGTGTGCCAGAAACACACAGACATACCAGCCAGAACACGCCAAGCAGTCCCGTAAAACAAGTCGGCATTTGTAAGCGGCTGAGTTTGAGTGTAACCATTACATCTGATAAGGTGCAACAGCTGCTCAGACTTTAAATTGACAAGACCAAAAATAGTTTATGAATTAAACTGGTGCTCAGCACTTCTCCAGTGGTCTTCTTCTTTCCTCTGTATAAAATTACTGCAATACTTGTATTACTAAAATTCATCATTACCTTGATAAGATGCTCGCAAACATGTTTGTTCTTGACTTTTGTCATTCCCAGTTTCTTCACATTGAATGCTGCTACTTTCATTGTGCCTTCTTCTTTTGTAAGGGAGGACAGATAACTTGGTTAGAGATGGTAATGTAGTGATCATTAGGCAGAAGAAACAAAAGAGAAACACCAAGAACAGAATGCAGAGAAAAAAAACTAGGGAGACCAAGTGACTGAAACAAAAATCAGGATAAACCACCCAAAAAACGGTTGGTAACGTCTTTGTGGTGTGCTGCAGTTGTTGGTGCAGTTTGCATTATTATAATCAACAATACATTATGGAAGCGGACTTTCCAGCCATAATGTATGAATAAAAAGCTCTCATTGTTAAAGAGTCTTCATTGAAATATAAACACATTTCTTATTGTTATGCAAGTAGACATCAATCTAAGAATAAATTCAGTGTAGCCTCTTGATACCATTTCAGTGACTAAAAAAAAATAAAAAAAAATTGGGCAGCAAATTAGTTGATCCATTTAAATGGTTGGACAACCAGAACCCATTTTGTATGAAAGGGATATCATGCTTGCAGAAGTTGCAGACTGCCCCTTTATTGTTTTAGTTTTCAGTGTGGTTGGGTAGAAGTTAACAAAATAGAAACAGAATTTAGACTTCAAGTCAAACTGCCTTTTCTCCACCACTGCAGCCCCAAAACAACAAAAAATTGAATTCAGCATTTCAACTCAAATTAGTTCCAGTTTACAAGCTTATATTAACTTAAAGTAATAACTGAACTCTATAGTAATCATTAAAAATGAGAAATTTTATGGTTTCATAGTAGATTTTGAAATGAAAATAAAAAGAATTCTATTCCAGCTACTCTTTTTTCAGATACTGACTGATTCCTTAATAAAGTAGTTGATTAAGTAGTTGAATAAGGCGAAGAAAGGAAAATTCTCACCTGCTCAGTTGAAACGCACAAAGTGAAAAAGGTGCAGTGTCTGGTATGTCGACAGAGACCGAAGCTAAACTCTGTAGTAAACAGAATGTCGGTCAAACTGGAAGGAAGGGCTTTGTGTGCCAGAAACACACAGACATACCAGCCAGAACACGCCAAGCAGTCCCGTCAACTGCAGGAAATCTTTTAAGGGTTTTCTCCAAGTAGTCATCTTTTAAACATACAATTGGTGACACATTTGTTAGAAGTTGTGAAAATAAAACTTTAAGTTTAGTAAGACTATTAACCTAATGTTAGCATGAAGCTATGTAGCAGTGTTAAGCTATGTTAATTTCATTTACTGTACATAGCACACTTAGTACTACCCCAGTTGCCAAAAGGCTGTTCAGTCTAGTTTAAGATTCACTAGATACGTTTTGAGATAATATGGGGAAACAGTATCATATTTAGCTTTTCCCGGGTGTTTTGGGACCAGACATCAAATCAGGGGATCAAGACGTTGAATCTGAAAATATATGAAAGAATGTTCAGAAAGTACTTCAAGTTACTTAGTGCGAACTAAACTTAAACTTACTCACCTTTATGTGGACCTTTTTGAAAATATTTCCACTTTATTATTCCGTTTATTGATGAAAAATGTTTTATTTCTCATGTTCTTCTAAACTGACCACAAGTGTGGGAGTGTGTGTTAGAGAATGGAACACAATCATTTCTTTTCTTAGTATATCATCCCCCAGATAGTATTGCGCACCCTCCCAAAAACCCCTTTCACTCCCCAAATACAAAAGTCTGGTTCAGTCACTGGTTGAGAGTTAAGGCATGGTTGCCATGGAGGATGCTTGGATCATGTTGCTTGTTGGTTGTGTTCCTCAGGTGGGGGTGGAATATTTCAGGAGAACCAGAATATTATGGGAAGGTAAAGCATGAATGAAGAGGCCCAAAATGTTTTTTTTACCAGCAAGTGACGAAAACCTGAAAAACATTGCAGACTGACCTCTCTCAATGTTATCAGTCCCGATGTCCAGCATGTTTGTTAATCCATTTTAAAGGCTGAGTTTGCCTTTGTGGTGTCATTGAACACAGTGTAATGTGTATGTGTGCTCATTCTGTTAGGTATCTGAGGTGACGGAGACAGAGCCCTGGCCATTGCTGACCCTGGCCATTGTTTAGAAAGTTGCTCCTGTCCATCAGGTTTTTAAGGTGCTGTGCCTTTTCAGTGCATATCAGACATGAAACACTCCCGATCATCTCATAAAAAAGGGAACTCAAAGTGATGAGTAAGCTGTCTATTGAAACACAAGAACATTTTTTCAAGTTATTTCCATCTTTGACTGATTGTTGCTTTGACTTCAAAAAGTTTACTAAATGGTCTAACAGATATACAGCAAGACCCTCACAGAGCTTCAGTACACAGTTAAGATTAAAGAGAGACTTTCAGAGTAAATTGTGTTGAGCTTCTAAAATAGCAATCTGGTGAAAACTTGAGACATTTTATGCCAATGTTTGTCCTAACGTCTTCTTTTTGTTGGCTTCTTGGATGCAGCTGGCTGTTGTCGCTTTCTTTTTACTGCTGTTTTGGCCACAGTTTCATCGGCCTTCAGTTCTACCTCCACGGGGTAATGGTCGCTGATGCTGAGAGCCTTGTAAAGCAAAGAAAGTTGCATGTTAAATCTCCACTTCAATTCTGTCCTTCAGAACACATCATTTAACAAAGTTTAATCATTTCAGCCACATATAGTTTCCATCTGTTTTATAAATAAAAGTCAAGCTCACCTCTTCATCAGTGAGCTTGAATGCTGTCTGGAAGTTGAATGAATTGGCGGACCTGGGGACGACGGTGTCCTTCATGGTGTCTCCATACACCACGATCCTGTGTGCGGAAGATTATAACAGTGAGCTTATTCATCTTTAATAATGCATACCGCAGAGATGGTTGATTTCTATGATTAATACAGTAATAAAGAGAAAGCAATAATATCAAATAGGATTAAAAAAAAAAAACCTTTAATAACAAAGTTAATGTATGTATCACCTGTCGTAGGTGTTGTCATTGTTGTTGCTAGCTGTGGTGTCAACATCATCGCCTATCAGCCAGTGGAAAAGTGCAGAGTAGATACGGATGCTTTCCTTCTTCTTTTGGGAGAGGTATCTCCCGTCTGCATTGAAGTCCCCTAAAACCATAATGTTCTGTCAAAGAAATAGAAACAATGAGTGTTGTGCACTATTTTAGGGATAAGTATGCAGTGTTAAGTTCTTCTCCAACGTAATGATTTATGTTTACAGCTGAGTCTCACCAGAAAAGATGTATTTGCATTGATGTATTTGTCCACTTTTCAGGCAAGTGATACCATTCATGACTATAAACTGTTAGATAGTAATCTATTCCCAATTTATTGTTTTTATATGTCACAATGAGTCAACACTCCAACGCTACAATAATCAGTACAGTGTAATGTCTGCAAGAATCTTCTAACTCTTAACCCTAAAATAAGGACGCAACTTATCATAAATGTTGCACTTTTAATTCCTAAACCTAAGTATGAATGCAGTATGGAAAGTATGAAAGGTGGCTACAAAAAACAGTAAAAGGCTTGCAGACTTATCTGCCTTGGTGGTACAAAAAAAAAAAAAAAAATCTATGGCAAGAAACTTGTATGCGTGTTTCACTTCATCACAAATGACATTAAAATTTATGTCAGGACAGAAAGCTAAAGATCAGATTCTTTTTGTTTTGAGTTACTTTAGTCATCAACATTGTTAAACTGTTGGAAAAGCTGCTTAACTTACCAAATTAGTCATAAATAACTCTTTTATTTATTTATTTTTTTTAACTTTTCACATTTTTACTTTTCTCATAACACTTACATCAGTTTCCCACTTCTTCCTGACATGCTCCACCACGTCATAAAGCTCATCCAGCTCTTTCTGTGCATCCTTTGGCTTGGTGTGGACTGGAATCAGGACCAGGTCTTTCAAAACTGGTGCAGTGCACAAGTACAGAAAACAGAAACCTTAATACACAGCACACACTGACATATTCACAGATATAAAACGTAAATAATGTTCTAGAAACTCCTTCTATGCAGTACGATTAATTCAACATAACACTGTGAGTCTTGTACCTTTTCAGTATAAACTATTTCTAATAAGTACAAGGAGGCAAGATGAAACAATCAGCATTAATATTACAACATGCTAATTTTCTATGTAATCCTGTAACCATGATGAAAAATTGGGGAATTGTATGCCGTGTTTTATGATCAGATCACCCCCTCATCTTTCCAGTGTGAGCTTGTAATTTTGTTGTGATGTCCCTTACAACATTAAACCAGATATAATAAATTTATAAAAAAAACTACATACCTCCCCCAAACCTTTAACAAAAAGATACATTGTGATGCAAAAATTGATAGCCCAACTGAGCTGATCTCAAAAGTTCTAGAGATTATTTTCCATGTTTTGAGCAAGTCCACTTTTAATCCTACAATTAAAGAGTGAAAAACTAACATAATAGTCATGTATACATGCAGATTCCTCAGATGACTGGAGCTATCTGCTTGCTTGTATCAGTTAATTGGCTCACATTTATCAGCCTATTGAGGCCTGATATTTCAGAAAGGCCACATGATGAAAACACTTTAGCATTACTCCTCAAATCTGTCAGGGTCACTGGTGGCTCTAAACAAATGCAAAAGAATCAGATGATTAATGTTCACAAACCAGCTGACGTTAAAAAGTTGGCAAAAGTGGCAATTTTCTCATTGTGACTTGGTGATTAACAGGGATGGTGGAATAAGATCTAATCTACTAGGTAGGTGCTAAGGTAAATCATACTCCCCTTTTACAGCACAAGACCCTCAGGAATACCTTGCAGAGCCTGGAGGGGGAAGGGTGGGTGGGATGACATACTGCTTTAATGTACAGTCAAAACTGTAGACATATGACTTTCATGGAAAATAATGAATTCATTGGTTTCCTTGGCTTGGCCTTTTTTTTTTTTTTTTTTTAATTGGCTGGTATGATTACCAAATGGATCACAATGAACTGGCACCATACAAATAAAGCTAAATTGAATTGAACTATGTTGTGGGCTAAAATCTGAATTGCTACTTAAGACATGTGGAACAGCACAAACCTGTGGTGGGACAGCTGAAGCGCAGGATGAAGGGTTCTCTGGCAAAGGCATCCTCATCTCCAACTTGATTGTCTTCATACTGCCGATAGTCTTTTAGTTTCACCTCGTCCTCTCTGAGACACACACATAGTGACAGGGAGTTGGTATGAGTATTGCATGAATTACACACACTAGATAACAGCAGAACACTCAGTTTTTTTCTTTTTTCTTTTTTTTCTTTTTTATTTGATTTATTCAGCACTTTAAAATAAAAATAATATTGAAAAATAAACAAAATGAGCAAAACTGCAGCCTTTGACATGCTGTTGGATTTGATGCAAGTCATATGTGGGGACTTACATTATGCATCATAGGTGGTGGAGGGGTAGAAGTAAAATAAGTTATAAGAGCATCCGTTCCAAGAAAACTAAACAATTACAGCAGAAGTAGCACATATACAGAATATAATGTTTAAAAAACACATACAATTGAGTCCTTTTTCTTCCACTCTACTCAGGTCAGCCATTAACTTTTGTTTTAGTCCAAAAGATAAAAATGTCTGTTCCTCAGTTTTGTGCCATGGTATCTGATCACCCATTGATTGTGAGATGTTTTATACAATGGCAGATGCAAACAGCACCTTTATGTAATGTTTATGTAATGTCTTACCTGTAGAAGCAAACATACTGCTCCTTGTAGGATTGTCGTCCCAGTTGGTTGCTGGCAATCATGGTGTAGGGATGTTGTCTGTTTTTCCTGAGCAAAAAAGGACAGTCTGTTTAATTGGTGAGAAACGTATTTAATCTTATTTAAACAGGTTATAAATATCCATCACGTTATGCTTCATGTCTTTATTTCTGTCACTAAACTAGTCAAGCTCCTTAAAATGTTTTTAATCTTTGTTGTAATAATATAAGTTGCAAAATGATTACTGTGGATTTTTTTCTTAAAAAATAAAAACAAAAACAAAACGTTTGTTTCTTTCTAAACCAACGTTTGATGCTTTACACTCACCCAGTGTTGTTAAGCTTTTCTTTCAGCAGTTCCATGGCTTTGCCACTTTTATCCACCACCTCCAGTATCACCACCACACTGTACCGAGAAATAATCTGAGAGAACAGTAACATCTGCATGATTAAAAAATACGTACCATTTCATCATTATGTTATTATACGATTGTTTAATGATTAAAAAGATGATACGACTTCTTAAAACTGAAGCAGTTTCAAATAAGGAAAAGTTAAAACTGTAAAATATAATTGGACAAACTTTAGACATTTACACGCTGTTTTTCACTGAATGCAGTGTTTGCTCTTTTCTTGTATCTATACTCTATATCATATCAGATCACATGCTGGAAAAACTCTGGTGAAAAAAAACACATGACCTCCTGAGCTTCTGTACAAACACAATTATAAATGCATGGTTGGATAAAAAAAAAAATTGCTTGTACGTCCACCTCTACAAGATAACTCCTGATTTAGAATAATTTTAGCCTATTTTTAATGTATTCTATTAATAGAAGTATAAATAGTGAATATTTCAAGTATAAACACACTTAAAGTCGATCATTTTACCAGACTTTCCTTTAATTTTATCTAGTTTAACACAACTTATATATTTTAAAATGTGTTGTTTAAGTATTTATTGTTGTCCATCATACGATTTATTCTTGAAGGCTGGTTCACCTGCTTGGAAGCCCATTAAAGTGGCATATCGAGGCATTGCATGCGTATCTCTATAGAGTCCAGACCAAGCTATAAGATCCTGATCTTGGCTAAGAAGAGGGCTAAAAATGAGTTATAGATGCAGAAGGAGCTGCAAGGTAGCTCTGGCTGTAGAGGCCGGCCAAGTGGTAAAATGCTGCTGGGTTGCCATGGAGAAGGTGTATGATGTTTTCTGACAGACATGAAACAGTCATTCACATCATGATCAGTGATGCATCACAGCACTTCTAGAGAAAGTTTTCTCAAAGTGTTTGACAAATAATTATGTTTATTCTTGTTTTGTTTCATCTAACAACGTGAAACAAAACAAAGAAAGTTTACATTTCAGTAATTTGATTAATGTGTCTTAAAGAAAAGTTCAGAAGCGGATGGCTCAATGAATTTCAGTGAAATTAATAAATTTGTTCTCTCATAAATAAGGCCATAAACATAGTTTAAAAAGAAAATAGTTGCCCACATTAACATTAGAATAACAAAACCCTAGGACTCTTATTTTCTACTTTTTTTTTTTTCTACTTTTGGTCACTTGCAAACAAACCAACGCAGTCTGAAGACCAGTCCAGATGACTCTTCATCATTTCATTAATAGATAAATCAAATGATAAAAAGATTCATTCCTGTTCAACCTCTGAGCTGTTTCAGCTTTCACCACAGCATTTGGTTCATTCTACTCTGCAGCGACTATTTAGGAAAAACTAGTCAGCATCTTAATTCAAGATAATATTTAGTCAATTATTTTGCTGGGTTTTGAAACACTGATCGCATGTATCATGTTATTAGACCTCAATTTGTTATAGCAGCCAATACAGCTGATGAGATACACTAGCTGATTTTATGTTGATGAGATTCAAACTGTTTATAAAGAAAGCTGGTGCTTATCACTCCAACATGCTTCTCTTTTTCTTTGCGTGGGCAGAAATTTTGGGTGGTTCGACAATAAATTGTCACAAGACATTAACAGTGCACCGTTATCAAGAATCAGGGGGTGAGTCAGCTTACCCACTGGCTCTTTTAACCTCACTCTCCTCAACTCTGTTAAATCACACGAGCAGCCTTTAATAAAATAATAATAAAAATGACTAACTTGTTGCCTCACAAAAAGGAGGGTTTTGTCAACTGGAATGACTAAGTAGAAAAAAAAACTACATTAATTTTGAGCTTGTGGAACATTTATGAACATGTCAAATCTAATTATAGTGTAGTACCTATCATGTACTAGTACTTGATATGATAAAGTCACCATATATTAGAAAAGACACTTCACATCATCTTTGTTTTACTTTCAAGACACATGATGATTTTAGGTCCACCTATACTTACTGATGGGCTGTTTTTGTTCTTACCGTGGTGTGAGCATGGTTTTACTAAGGAATAATGTCAGACCAACAACCTCTGTCACAGTGCAGCATAAGTCAGCTGTTTTTAAAAACAGGAATGAGAGATAACTGGAGGGAAGTCACAAGACATTACATTGTAATACAAGATAATTCATTTCCATTATTATTCTACATTTTAACATGTAAACTGGATTAGTATCTTCTTAAAATGTTACTTACTCTCTGAAACTATAGTGAAAGGGGATCACTGCTGATATCAAGTCAACATGACATGAGATAATGATTTTCTTTTCTTTAAATTAGATTTTATTTTTCTTAAATAATACAAAACAAGAAGATTAAAGGAAACTAGAATATTTGTGAAGAAATTTAGATGGGCACAAATGCAGCTTCTGCCTGTTCAGATATATATTAATAGATGTAATATGCAGGCATTGTGACACAACAAAGCAGCCGCAGTGTACCTGGAAGGGTAGGTTTAATGACAGTGTTCTGTAAAAACATGCTACCTTGTCAAAACTTGGTAGCGCAGGCTGAATTAAGCACCAGTTTAAAGATCATTAAAGCTTGGGTACGTAATCTTGCTCAGACATTTTTTTTTTACTCTGGGTGAAGTGGTTCCTCCTCGTGATAGTAGTCTATACATTTGCAATCATAAACAATAAGATATATAGTTATAGACCCCTTAGTTGACTGTAAATCTGTAAAAACTCTGACCAATCAAAACGCTCGGGCTGAATTGAAGTTCTTCATTTCTTATATTTCATAAGCTTCTTCACGGCTGAGAAAATGCAGTAAGGATTTCTCCGACCCTGCTCGGTTTATTTGATCCGGTGATCTGGATAACCACCAAAGTAAAATCTGTTCTTCCTTTTCACATTTCCAACAATTCCTGAAAATTTAATTAAAATCCGTCCATAAATTTTTGAGTTATCTTGAACACAAACAGATAAACGTTGGTAAAAACATAACCTCCTTGCCGGAGGTAAGAAAAAAACCTTGGATCACACAAGGAGCAAAACCAGAGGGGGAGGAGCCAAGTCATGGTTCCACCTTCAGATCTTACTAGCTCCCCAACATTACCCACCCCAGCTTTAATCCACATATTTGTGGATAAATGATCTTCAAACTAACTGAAGTGTAGTCTTCAGAAAGAAATTCACTGGCAATTAAAACTCAAACTCTGAAGAAATGAATGAATGCAGAATAAATTACACAATCAAAGAATGTCACCCTACAAAGTAGCTATATTTAGGTTGGATGATACAAGAGAGGAGACGAGTGAATGCCGATATTTACATGTAATATGATTATAAAAGAATCAAAATATCTAAAAGAACTTGCAATATACAATTGATATGAATTAGAATATAAATATATAAAGCTTATTTTACAATACGAAAGTCTCACAACACACAGTATATGTGACGCCTGAACAGTCTAAATTGATCCATCAAAGTACGCTACCTGATATATTTATTGAAGGTAGGATGATCCAACTGTTTAAATTTCCTCATAAAAAATGTGCTACCGTATACAGTTGCCTATTTTACTGCCAAATCCCATTAATTTCAGCAGGACTAAATATACATTTCTTTTCAAATTATGTAAACACTTAAATTTAGTAGTTTCAAAAAGTACTGGGTAATCTCAACTATTCCAATCTGCTGGTTTTACATGATGGACAAAATATGATCTAATGTTTTTGACAAGCGCAGTGCTTAATTGTTTGGAAAAAGTGGGTTTTCTCTCTTTTATATTTATTTGAACCTTTCGACTGTTGAAATGCTAAATAATCCACAACTCTTTCTGTTTCCAACAAAACTGTATCCACCACAGTCCTGTCTCGTCTTGTTGCAGCCATTTTTCAAGTCTTCCCTGAAAACATGTCAATTAACACCCACGTTGTTCAAGCATCTGCAGAGACATCATACACCACAAAATGATCGGAATGAGTGTAAACATGGTTACTTCCCTGCCTTCCTTCTTAATCTGATTGAAAATTATTTTGAGGCTGATCGTATCAGCTGTGACGCATTTTTATTCTGATTGAACTTTCAATCGGATTAAAAGGGGTCCATGTAAACATGATTAGTTATTTATTCAGCATAAGTGGATAATGAAACTTTGCCTACCAAAGTTCACCTGGCTAATTAAAAAATTTGTCTCATTATCGATAACATTAAAACTGTCTTAGAACCGGTTTGTTACAAAACCAATGTAATATTAAACAGTCTATCATAAATTATTGTATTTATTGTATAAATAAAGTCAATCAGTACCTTGATGAGATGCTTGCAAACATCCTTGTCTGTGACTTTTTTCATTCCCAGGTTCTTCACGTTGAAGGCTGCTACTTTCATAGTGGCTTCATGGGGAATGAATGAAAAGGATGTGAGAACATTGCTGCTAAAACTAACCAATAACAGAATCCAAAGGTAAACTGAATAGATCAAGTCTTGGAAACAGATATTAGAAAGAAACAGAAAAACTGCTTAGTGAAGACTTTGTGTTGCTGTTCTTCGTACAGTTTGCACTTCTAAAATGAATAAAACATCATGGCAGACAAGGCAGAACAAAAGAAAAAAACTTATCTTTGGTTAAATCTTGTTCATGAAAATATTACAACACTTGCAAACGTTTTACTGTTGGCTCTGCACGCAGAGCTTGCATGACTAGACTTCACTGTAAGTCCCTAACAATGAGTCAGTAATGTTTACATGAGTTATTCAACCCTTAAAAAGATAAGGTAACAGATAATCTAACGCTTTTCAGTTATTGCACAACCAGACACATTTAGCATGACAATGATTTATCAGTAACAAGTTTAATGTTTCACTTTGCAGTGTGGTGGAGTAGAAGAACAACAAAATGAAAACTGAATTTAATGTTCAAGTCAAACTTTCCCACCATGTCACGTCCCCCAAAACCAATCAAATTTGAATTCAGCCGTAAACTTTTTCCAAAAAAAATTGAATTAGTTTAACAGAAGATTTAAAGCAACAACTGAAATGACACCACACACGCCACGCAATGCAACCAAAACTGAAGATTCTGCTTTCATTTTAGCTGATTTTAAAATTAAAGTAAAAAAAAAAATCGTTCTATTCCTGGCTATATATTCTGTTAGATATTGACTGATGCAGAATAGTTTTACTTATAAGTAGTTAAATAATGCAGAGGAAAATTCTCACCAGTGCAGCTGAAATGTGCAAAGTAGAAAAGGTGCAACGTCTGATATGTCAGCAAAGACGCTGAAGCTATATTCTGCAGAAAACAGAACAAATATCTAACAGGAAGTATTGGTCACAAAAACCCAGCTATGTGAATAAACACGCCCAGCACCCCTATCAGCAGCAGTAAACACTTCCTGTCTGCAGAACAGCTGAGCCACTTATCCCCTCCTCTATACACAAAACTGTTGATCCAACAACAAACCCTGGGTGAGAAGAAGTGGTAGTGTTCTGGGAAATAACAACAGAAAGCTCTTGTTGAGTTATAGGATGAAGCTGGAGATGAGGGTCAAGTAGAAAACACCAGTAAGACCAGCAGATTTATGATAATCACCAACCAGTTGAGAAGAACACGGACAGAACCAGCGAGCCGGACTGTTCCTTCAGTAGATTCAACATGCAGAGACGTGCTGCTGAAAACATCCTGCTTATCTTCTTTATCAAAAACCGCCACTCCCAGTGTTGCCAGTGCTTCTAGGGTTGTTTTCATTACCAAATCCCCCCCCAGTTTCACCAGCCACTCACCAGGACAGCTGTTAGAACCACGACCACTCAGCTCTCTAGTGTCTTCAACGCCGTTCTGGCTGCTAACTTTACTGTCATTTAAAAGAGAGTTGTTCAGAACAAAAAGTGGGCTCTACAGAAGCAGCACTGAGATGTAGCGGCGATTATTACAGTAGGGAAATACAAGCTCTGCAGCTCATGTCAGTTAAACAAATGAGCCAGTGATGTGAAACGGAAGATCCGGGACTACGTCCTTTCATGTGGAGACAAGGTGGAGTTACAAGTACCAGGGAGTACGTTGGCCAGACTCATGCATCTGTATATCCAGACTGTCCCTCTGTTCTGTTGAAGTTTCAAGTCTCTGTAACTATACGACGCTTAGAGGCGAAACGTGCATAAATATTGACGTGTTGTTTGTAGTGTAAGGATTTGGTTTCTGGTTCACTTCAAGTACTGGAAAGCTTGCAGACATTGAAATTCATATGAAAAAGTGACTGAAGACAATATTTTGGTCTGAATTTGAATCGGGAATGGACCATACATGTTTCATTCAGATTTTGAAATGAAAATAAAAAGAATTCTATTCCAGCTACTCTTTTTTCAGATACTGACTGATTCCTTAATAAAGTAGTTGATTAAGTAGTTGAATAAGGCGAAGAAAGGAAAATTCTCACCTGCTCAGTTGAAACGCACAAAGTGAAAAAGGTGCAGTGTCTGGTATGTCGACAGAGACCGAAGCTAAACTCTGTAGTAAACAGAATGTCTGTCAAACTGGAAGGAAGGGCTTTGTGTGCCAGAAACACACAGACATACCAGCCAGAACACGCCAAGCAGTCCCGTAAAACAAGTCGGCATTTGTAAGCGGCTGAGTTTGAGTGTAACCATTACATCTGATAAGGTGCAACAGCTGCTCAGACTTTAAATTGACAAGACCAAAAATAGTTTATGAATTAAACTGGTGCTCAGCACTTCTCCAGTGGTCTTCTTCTTTCCTCTGTATAAAATTACTGCAATATTTGTATTACTAAAATTCATCATTACCTTGATAAGATGCTCGCAAACATGTTTGTTCTTGACTTTTGTCATTCCCAGTTTCTTCACATTGAATGCTGCTACTTTCATTGTGCCTTCTTCTTTTGTAAGGGAGGACAGATAACTTGGTTAGAGATGGTAATGTAGTGATCATTAGGCAGAAGAAACAAAAGAGAAACACCAAGAACAGAATGCAGAGAAAAAAAACTAGGGAGACCAAGTGACTGAAACAAAAATCAGGATAAACCACCCAAAAAACGGTTGGTAACGTCTTTGTGGTGTGCTGCAGTTGTTGGTGCAGTTTGCATTATTATAATCAACAATACATTATGGAAGCGGACTTTCCAGCCATAATGTATGAATAAAAAGCTCTCATTGTTAAAGAGTCTTCATTGAAATATAAACACATTTCTTATTGTTATGCAAGTAGACATCAATCTAAGAATAAATTCAGTGTAGCCTCTTGATACCATTTCAGTGACTTGTTAAACTAAAAAAAAAAAAAAAAAAATTGGGCAGCAAATTAGTTGATCCATTTAAATGGTTGGACAACCAGAACCCATTTTGTATGAAAGGGATATCATGCTTGCAGAAGTTGCAGACTGCCCCTTTATTGTTTTAGTTTTCAGTGTGGTTGGGTAGAAGTTAACAAAATAGAAACAGAATTTAGACTTCAAGTCAAACTGCCTTTTCTCCACCACTGCAGCCCCAAAACAACAAAAAATTGAATTCAGCATTTCAACTCAAATTAGTTCCAGTTTACAAGCTTATATTAACTTAAAGTAATAACTGAACTCTATAGTAATCATTAAAAATGAGAAATTTTATGGTTTCATAGTAGATTTTGAAATGAAAATAAAAAGAATTCTATTCCAGCTACTCTTTTTTCAGATACTGACTGATTCCTTAATAAAGTAGTTGATTAAGTAGTTGAATAAGGCGAAGAAAGGAAAATTCTCACCTGCTCAGTTGAAACGCACAAAGTGAAAAAGGTGCAGTGTCTGGTATGTCGACAGAGACCGAAGCTAAACTCTGTAGTAAACAGAATGTCTGTCAAACTGGAAGGAAGGGCTTTGTGTGCCAGAAGCACACAGACATACCAGCCAGAACACGCCAAGCAGTCCCGTCAACTGCAGGAAATCTTTTAAGGGTTTTCTCCAAGTAGTCATCTTTTAAACATACAATTGGTGACACATTTGTTAGAAGTTGTGAAAATAAAACTTTAAGTTTAGTAAGACTATTAACCTAATGTTAGCATGAAGCTATGTAGCAGTGTTAAGCTATGTTAATTTCATTTACTGTACATAGCACACTTAGTACTACCCCAGTTGCCAAAAGGCTGTTCAGTCTAGTTTAAGATTCACTAGATACGTTTTGAGATAATATGGAGAAACAGTATCATATTTAGCTTTTCCCGGGTGTTTTGGGACCAGACATCAAATCAGGGGATCAAGACGTTGAATCTGAAAATATATGAAAGAATGTTCAGAAAGTACTTCAAGTTACTTAGTGCGAACTAAACTTAAACTTACTCACCTTTATGTGGACCTTTTTGAAAATATTTCCACTTTATTATTCCGTTTATTGATGAAAAATGTTTTATTTCTCATGTTCTTCTAAACTGACCACAAGTGTGGGAGTGTGTGTTAGAGAATGGAACACAATCATTTCTTTTCTTAGTATATCATCCCCCAGATAGTCTTGCTCACCCTCCCAAAAACCCCTTTCACTCCCCAAATACAAAAGTCTGGTTCAGTCACTGGTTGAGAGTTAAGGCATGGTTGCCATGGAGGATGCTTGGATCATGTTGCTTGTTGGTTGTGTTCCTCAGGTGGGGTGGAATATTTCAGGAGAACCAGAATATTATGGGAAGGTAAAGCATGAATGAAGAGGCCCAAAATGTTTTTTTTACCAGCAAGTGACGAAAACCTGAAAAACATTGCAGACTGACCTCTCTCAATGTTATCAGTCCCGATGTCCAGCATGTTTGTTAATCCATTTTAAAGGCTGAGTTTGCCTTTGTGGTGTCATTGAACACAGTGTAATGTGTATGTGTGCTCATTCTGTTAGGTATCTGAGGTGACGGAGACAGAGCCCTGGCCATTGCTGACCCTGGCCATTGTTTAGAAAGTTGCTCCTGTCCATCAGGTTTTTAAGGTGCTGTGCCTTTTCAGTGCATATCAGACATGAAACACTCCCGATCATCTCATAAAAAAGGGAACTCAAAGTGATGAGTAAGCTGTCTATTGAAACACAAGAACATTTTTTCAAGTTATTTCCATCTTTGACTGATTGTTGCTTTGACTTCAAAAAGTTTACTAAATGGTCTAACAGATATACAGCAAGACCCTCACAGAGCTTCAGTACACAGTTAAGATTAAAGAGAGACTTTCAGAGTAAATTGTGTTGAGCTTCTAAAATAGCAATCTGGTGAAAACTTGAGACATTTTATGCCAATGTTTGTCCTAACGTCTTCTTTTTGTTGGCTTCTTGGATGCAGCTGGCTGTTGTCGCTTTCTTTTTACTGCTGTTTTGGCCACAGTTTCATCGGCCTTCAGTTCTACCTCCACGGGGTAATGGTCGCTGATGCTGAGAGCCTTGTAAAGCAAAGAAAGTTGCATGTTAAATCTCCACTTCAATTCTGTCCTTCAGAACACATCATTTAACAAAGTTTAATCATTTCAGCCACATATAGTTTCCATCTGTTTTATAAATAAAAGTCAAGCTCACCTCTTCATCAGTGAGCTTGAATGCTGTCTGGAAGTTGAATGAATTGGCGGACCTGGGGACGACGGCGTCCTTCATGGTGTCTCCATACACCACGATCCTGTGTGCGGAAGATTATAACAGTGAGCTTATTCATCTTTAATAATGCATACCGCAGAGATGGTTGATTTCTATGATTAATACAGTAATAAAGAGAAAGCAATAATATCAAATAGGATAAAAAAAAAAAAAAAAAACTTTAATAACAAAGTTAATGTATGTATCACCTGTCGTAGGTGTGGTCATTGTTGTTGCTAGCTGTGGTGTCAACATCATCGCCTATCAGCCAGTGGAAAAGTGCAGAGTAGATACGGATGCTTTCCTTCTTCTTTTGGGAGAGGTATCTCCCGTCTGCATTGAAGTCCCCTAAAACCATAATGTTCTGTCAAAGAAATAGAAACAATGAGTGTTGTGCACTATTTTAGGGATAAGTATGCAGTGTTAAGTTCTTCTCCAACGTAATGATTTATGTTTACAGCTGAGTCTCACCAGAAAAGATGTATTTGCATTGATGTATTTGTCCACTTTTCAGGCAAGTGATACCATTCATGACTATAAACTGTTAGATAGTAATCTATTCCCAATTTATTGTTTTTATATGTCACAATGAGTCAACACTCCAACGCTACAATAATCAGTACAGTGTAATGTCTGCAAGAATCTTCTAACTCTTAACCCTAAAATAAGGACGCAACTTATCATAAATGTTGCACTTTTAATTCCTAAACCTAAGTATGAATGCAGTATGGAAAGTATGAAAGGTGGCTACAAAAAACAGTAAAAGGCTTGCAGACTTATCTGCCTTGGTGGTACAAAAAAAAAAAAAAAAAAAATCTATGGCAAGAAACTTGTATGCGTGTTTCACTTCATCACAAATGACATTAAAATTTATGTCAGGACAGAAAGCTAAAGATCAGATTCTTTTTGTTTTGAGTTACTTTAGTCATCAACATTGTTAAACTGTTGGAAAAGCTGCTTAACTTACTAAATTAGTCATAAATAACTTTTTTTTTTTTTTTTTTTTTTTTTTAACTTTTCACATTTTTACTTTTCTCATAACACTTACATCAGTTTCCCACTTCTTCCTGACATGCTCCACCACGTCATAAAGCTCATCCAGCTCTTTCTGTGCATCCCCTGGCTTGGTGTGGACTGGAATCAGGACCAGGTCTTTCAAAACTGGTGCAGTGCACAAGTACAGAAAACAGAAACCTTAATACACAGCACACACTGACATATTCACAGATATAAAACGTAAATAATGTTCTAGAAACTCCTTCTATGCAGTACGATTAATTCAACATAACACTGTGAGTCTTGTACCTTTTCAGTATAAACTATTTCTAATAAGTACAAGGAGGCAGGATGAAACAATCAGCATTAATATTACAACATGCTAATTTTCTATGTAATCCTGTAACCATGATGAAAAATTGGGGAATTGTATGCCGTGTTTTATGATCAGATCACCCCCTCATCTTTCCAGTGTGAGCTTGTAATTTTGTTGTGATGTCCCTTACAACATTAAACCAGATATAATAAATTTATAAAAAAAACTACATACCTCCCCCAAACCTTTAACAAAAAGATACATTGTGATGCAAAAATTGATAGCCCAACTGAGCTGATCTCAAAAGTTCTAGAGATTATTTTCCATGTTTTGAGCAAGTCCACTTTTAATCCTACAATTAAAGAGTGAAAAACTAACATAATAGTCATGTATACATGCAGATTCCTCAGATGACTGGAGCTATCTGCTTGCTTGTATCAGTTAATTGGCTCACATTTATCAGCCTATTGAGGCCTGATATTTCAGAAAGGCCACATGATGAAAACACTTTAGCATTACTCCTCAAATCTGTCAGGGTCACTGGTGGCTCTAAACAAATGCAAAAGAATCAGATGATTAATGTTCACAAACCAGCTGACGTTAAAAAGTTGGCAAAAGTGGCAATTTTCTCATTGTGACTTGGTGATTAACAGGGATGGTGGAATAAGATCTAATCTACTAGGTAGGTGCTAAGGTAAATCATACTCCCCTTTTACAGCACAAGACCCTCAGGAATACCTTGCAGAGCCTGGAGGGGGAAGGGTGGGTGGGATGACATACTGCTTTAATGTACAGTCAAAACTGTAGACATATTACTTTCATGGAAAATAATGAATTCATTGGTTTCCTTGGCTTGGCCTTTTTTTTTTTTTTTTTTTAATTGGCTGGTATGATTACCAAATGGATCACAATGAACTGGCACCATACAAATAAAGCTAAATTGAATTGAACTATGTTGTGGGCTAAAATCTGAATTGCTACTTAAAACATGTGGAACAGCACAAACCTGTGGTGGGACAGCTGAAGCGCAGGATGAAGGGTTCTCTGGCAAAGGCATCCTCATCTCCAACTTGATTGTCTTCATACTGCCGATAGTCTTTTAGTTTCACCTCGTCCTCTCTGAGACACACACATAGTGACAGGGAGTTGGTATGAGTATTGCATGAATTACACACACTAGATAACAGCAGAACACTCAGTTTTTTTCTTTTTTTCTTTTTTTTCTTTTTTATTTGATTTATTCAGCACTTTAAAATAAAAATAATATTGAAAAATAAACAAAATGAGCAAAACTGCAGCCTTTGACATGCTGTTGGATTTGATGCAAGTCATATGTGGGGACTTACATTATGCATCATAGGTGGTGGAGGGGTAGAAGTAAAATAAGTTATAAGAGCATCCGTTCCAAGAAAACTAAACAATTACAGCAGAAGTAGCACATATACAGAATATAATGTTTAAAAAACACATACAATTGAGTCCTTTTTATTCCACTCTACTCAGGTCAGCCATTAACTTTTGTTTTAGTCCAAAAGATAAAAATGTCTGTTCCTCAGTTTTGTGCCATGGTATCTGATCACCCATTGATTGTGAGATGTTTTATACAATGGCAGATGCAAACAGCACCTTTATGTAATGTTTATGTAATGTCTTACCTGTAGAAGCAAACATACTGCTCCTTGTAGGATTGTCGTCCCAGTTGGTTGCTGGCAATCATGGTGTAGGGATGTTGTCTGTTTTTCCTGAGCAAAAAAGGACAGTCTGTTTAATTGGTGAGAAACGTATTTAATCTTATTTAAACAGGTTATAAATATCCATCACGTTATGCTTCATGTATTTATTTCTGTCACTAAACTAGTCAAGCTCCTTAAAATGTTTTTAATCTTTGTTGTAATAATATAAGTTGCAAAATGATTACTGTGGATTTTTTTCTTAAAAAATAAAAACAAAAACAAAACGTTTGTTTCTTTCTAAACCAACGTTTGATGCTTTACACTCACCCAGTGTTGTTAAGCTTTTCTTTCAGCAGTTCCATGGCTTTGCCACTTTTATCCACCACCTCCAGTATCACCACCACACTGTACCGAGAAATAATCTGAGAGAACAGTAACATCTGCATGATTAAAAAATACGTACCATTTCATCATTATGTTATTATACGATTGTTTAATGATTAAAAAGATGATACGACTTCTTAAAACTGAAGCAGTTTCAAATAAGGAAAAGTTAAAACTGTAAAATATAATTAGACAAACTTTAGACATTTACACGCTGTTTTTCACTGAATGCAGTGTTTGCTCTTTTCTTGTATCTATACTCTATATCATATCAGATCACATGCTGGAAAAACTCTGGTGAAAAAAAAACACATGACCTCCTGAGCTTCTGTACAAACACAATTATAAATGCATGGTTGGATAAAAAAAAAAATTGCTTGTACGTCCACCTCTACAAGATAACTCCTGATTTAGAATAATTTTAGCCTATTTTTAATGTATTCTATTAATAGAAGTATAAATAGTGAATATTTCAAGTATAAACACACTTAAAGTCGATCATTTTACCAGACTTTCCTTTAATTTTATCTAGTTTAACACAACTTATATATTTTAAAATGTGTTGTTTAAGTATTTATTGTTGTCCATCATACGATTTATTCTTGAAGGCTGGTTCACCTGCTTGGAAGCCCATTAAAGTGGCATATCGAGGCATTGCATGCGTATCTCTATAGAGTCCAGACCAAGCTATAAGATCCTGATCTTGGCTAAGAAGAGGGCTAAAAATGAGTTATAGATGCAGAAGGAGCTGCAAGGTAGCTCTGGCTGTAGAGGCCGGCCAAGTGGTAAAATGCTGCTGGGTTGCCATGGAGAAGGTGTATGATGTTTTCTGACAGACATGAAACAGTCATTCACATCATGATCAGTGATGCATCACAGCACTTCTAGAGAAAGTTTTCTCAAAGTGTTTGACAAATAATTATGTTTATTCTTGTTTTGTTTCATCTAACAACGTGAAACAAAACAAAGAAAGTTTACATTTCAGTAATTTGATTAATGTGTCTTAAAGAAAAGTTCAGAAGCGGATGGCTCAATGAATTTCAGTGAAATTAATAAATTTGTTCTCTCATAAATAAGGCCATAAACATAGTTTAAAAAGAAAATAGTTGCCCACATTAACATTAGAATAACAAAACCCTAGGACTCTTATTTTCTACTTTTTTTTTTTCTACTTTTGGTCACTTGCAAACAAACCAACGCAGTCTGAAGACCAGTCCAGATGACTCTTCATCATTTCATTAATAGATAAATCAAATGATAAAAAGATTCATTCCTGTTCAACCTCTGAGCTGTTTCAGCTTTCACCACAGCATTTGGTTCATTCTACTCTGCAGCGACTATTTAGGAAAAACTAGTCAGCATCTTAATTCAAGATAATATTTAGTCAATTATTTTGCTGGGTTTTGAAACATTGATCGCATGTATCATGTTATTAGACCTCAATTTGTTATAGCAGCCAATACAGCTGATGAGATACACTAGCTGATTTTATGTTGATGAGATTCAAACTGTTTATAAAGAAAGCTGGTGCTTATCACTCCAACATGCTTCTCTTTTTCTTTGCGTGGGCAGAAATTTTGGGTGGTTCGACAATAAATTGTCACAAGACATTAACAGTGCACCGTTATCAAGAATCAGGGGGTGAGTCAGCTTACCCACTGGCTCTTTTAACCTCACTCTCCTCAACTCTGTTAAATCACACGAGCAGCCTTTAATAAAATAATAATAAAAATGACTAACTTGTTGCCTCACAAAAAGGAGGGTTTTGTCAACTGGAATGACTAAGTAGAAAAAAAAACTACATTAATTTTGAGCTTGTGGAACATTTATGAACATGTCAAATCTAATTATAGTGTAGTACCTATCATGTACTAGTACTTGATATGATAAAGTCACCATATATTAGAAAAGACACTTCACATCATCTTTGTTTTACTTTCAAGACACATGATGATTTTAGGTCCACCTATACTTACTGATGGGCTGTTTTTGTTCTTACCGTGGTGTGAGCATGGTTTTACTAAGGAATAATGTCAGACCAACAACCTCTGTCACAGTGCAGCATAAGTCAGCTGTTTTTAAAAACAGGAATGAGAGATAACTGGAGGGAAGTCACAAGACATTACATTGTAATACAAGATAATTCATTTCCATTATTATTCTACATTTTAACATGTAAACTGGATTAGTATCTTCTTAAAATGTTACTTACTCTCTGAAACTATAGTGAAAGGGGATCACTGCTGATATCAAGTCAACATGACATGAGATAATGATTTTCTTTTCTTTAAATTAGATTTTATTTTTCTTAAATAATACAAAACAAGAAGATTAAAGGAAACTAGAATATTTGTGAAGAAATTTAGATGGGCACAAATGCAGCTTCTGCCTGTTCAGATATATATTAATAGATGTAATATGCAGGCATTGTGACACAACAAAGCAGCCGCAGTGTACCTGGAAGGGTAGGTTTAATGACAGTGTTCTGTAAAAACATGCTACCTTGTCAAAACTTGGTAGCGCAGGCTGAATTAAGC
Source organism: Telmatherina bonti (assembly GCF_933228915.1). Classification (NCBI taxonomy): domain Eukaryota; kingdom Metazoa; phylum Chordata; class Actinopteri; order Atheriniformes; family Telmatherinidae; genus Telmatherina; species Telmatherina bonti. The sequence goes on from NC_136624.1 coordinate 18,691,426, forward strand.
ACCAGTTTAAAGATCATTAAAGCTTGGGTACGTAATCTTGCTCAGACATTTTTTTTTTACTCTGGGTGAAGTGGTTCCTCCTCGTGATAGTAGTCTATACATTTGCAATCATAAACAATAAGATATATAGTTATAGACCCCTTAGTTGACTGTAAATCTGTAAAAACTCTGACCAATCAAAACGCTCGGGCTGAATTGAAGTTCTTCATTTCTTATATTTCATAAGCTTCTTCACGGCTGAGAAAATGCAGTAAGGATTTCTCCGACCCTGCTCGGTTTATTTGATCCGGTGATCTGGATAACCACCAAAGTAAAATCTGTTCTTCCTTTTCACATTTCCAACAATTCCTGAAAATTTAATTAAAATCCGTCCATAAATTTTTGAGTTATCTTGAACACAAACAGATAAACGTTGGTAAAAACATAACCTCCTTGCTGGAGGTAAGAAAAAACCTTGGATCACACAAGGAGCAAAACCAGAGGGGGAGGAGCCAAGTCATGGTTCCACCTTCAGATCTTACTAGCTCCCCAACATTACCCACCCCAGCTTTAATCCACATATTTGTGGATAAATGATCTTCAAACTAACTGAAGTGTAGTCTTCAGAAAGAAATTCACTGGCAATTAAAACTCAAACTCTGAAGAAATGAATGAATGCAGAATAAATTACACAATCAAAGAATGTCACCCTACAAAGTAGCTATATTTAGGTTGGATGATACAAGAGAGGAGACGAGTGAATGCCGATATTTACATGTAATATGATTATAAAAGAATCAAAATATCTAAAAGAACTTGCAATATACAATTGATATGAATTAGAATATAAATATATAAAGCTTATTTTACAATACGAAAGTCTCACAACACACAGTATATGTGACGCCTGAACAGTCTAAATTGATCCATCAAAGTACGCTACCTGATATATTTATTGAAGGTAGGATGATCCAACTGTTTAAATTTCCTCATAAAAAATGTGCTACCGTATACAGTTGCCTATTTTACTGCCAAATCCCATTAATTTCAGCAGGACTAAATATACATTTCTTTTCAAATTATGTAAACACTTAAATTTAGTAGTTTCAAAAAGTACTGGGTAATCTCAACTATTCCAATCTGCTGGTTTTACATGATGGACAAAATATGATCTAATGTTTTTGACAAGCGCAGTGCTTAATTGTTTGGAAAAAGTGGGTTTTCTCTCTTTTATATTTATTTGAACCTTTCGACTGTTGAAATGCTAAATAATCCACAACTCTTTCTGTTTCCAACAAAACTGTATCCACCACAGTCCTGTCTCGTCTTGTTGCAGCCATTTTTCAAGTCTTCCCTGAAAACATGTCAATTAACACCCACGTTGTTCAAGCATCTGCAGAGACATCATACACCACAAAATGATCGGAATGAGTGTAAACATGGTTACTTCCCTGCCTTCCTTCTTAATCTGATTGAAAATTATTTTGAGGCTGATCGTATCAGCTGTGACGCATTTTTATTCTGATTGAACTTTCAATCGGATTAAAAGGGGTCCATGTAAACATGATTAGTTATTTATTCAGCATAAGTGGATAATGAAACTTTGCCTACCAAAGTTCACCTGGCTAATTAAAAAATTTGTCTCATTATCGATAACATTAAAACTGTCTTAGAACCGGTTTGTTACAAAACCAATGTAATATTAAACAGTCTATCATAAATTATTGTATTTATTGTATAAATAAAGTCAATCAGTACCTTGATGAGATGCTTGCAAACATCCTTGTCTGTGACTTTTTTCATTCCCAGGTTCTTCACGTTGAAGGCTGCTACTTTCATAGTGGCTTCATGGGGAATGAATGAAAAGGATGTGAGAACATTGCTGCTAAAACTAACCAATAACAGAATCCAAAGGTAAACTGAATAGATCAAGTCTTGGAAACAGATATTAGAAAGAAACAGAAAAACTGCTTAGTGAAGACTTTGTGTCGCTGTTCTTCGTACAGTTTGCACTTCTAAAATGAATAAAACATCATGGCAGACAAGGCAGAACAAAAGAAAAAAACTTATCTTTGGTTAAATCTTGTTCATGAAAATATTACAACACTTGCAAACGTTTTACTGTTGGCTCTGCACGCAGAGCTTGCATGACTAGACTTCACTGTAAGTCCCTAACAACGAGTCAGTAATGTTTACATGAGTTATTCAACCCTTAAAAAGATAAGGTAACAGATAATCTAACGCTTTTCAGTTATTGCACAACCAGACACATTTAGCATGACAATGATTTATCAGTAACAAGTTTAATGTTTCACTTTGCAGTGTGGTGGAGTAGAAGAACAACAAAATGAAAACTGAATTTAATGTTCAAGTCAAACTTTCCCACCATGTCACGTCCCCCAAAACCAATCAAATTTGAATTCAGCCGTAAACTTTTTCCAAAAAAAATTGAATTAGTTTAACAGAAGATTTAAAGCAACAACTGAAATGACACCACACACGCCACGCAATGCAACCAAAACTGAAGATTCTGCTTTCATTTTAGCTGATTTTAAAATTAAAGTAAAAAAAAAATCGTTCTATTCCTGGCTATATATTCTGTTAGATATTGACTGATGCAGAATAGTTTTACTTATAAGTAGTTAAATAATGCAGAGGAAAATTCTCACCAGTGCAGCTGAAATGTGCAAAGTAGAAAAGGTGCAACGTCTGATATGTCAGCAAAGACGCTGAAGCTATATTCTGCAGAAAACAGAACAAATATCTAACAGGAAGTATTGGTCACAAAAACCCAGCTATGTGAATAAACACGCCCAGCACCCCTATCTGCAGCAGTAAACACTTCCTGTCTGCAGAACAGCTGAGCCACTTATCCCCTCCTCTATACACAAAACTGTTGATCCAACAACAAACCCTGGGTGAGAAGAAGTGGTAGTGTTCTGGGAAATAACAGAAAGCTCTTGTTGAGTTATAGGATGAAGCTGGAGATGAGGGTCAAGTAGAAAACACCAGTAAGACCAGCAGATTTATGATAATCACCAACCAGTTGAGAAGAACACGGACAGAACCAGCGAGCCGGACTGTTCCTTCAGTAGATTCAACATACAGAGACGTGCTGCTGAAAACATCCTGCTTATCTTCTTTATCAAAAACCGCCACTCCCAGTGTTGCCAGTGCTTCTAGGGTTGTTTTCATTACCAAATCCCCCCCCAGTTTCACCAGCCACTCACCAGGACAGCTGTTAGAACCACGACCACTCAGCTCTCTAGTGTCTTCAACGCCGTTCTGGCTGCTAACTTTACTGTCATTTAAAAGAGAGTTGTTCAGAACAAAAAGTGGGCTCTACAGAAGCAGCACTGAGATGTAGCAGCGATTATTACAGTAGGGAAATACAAGCTCTGCAGCTCATGTCAGTTAAACAAATGAGCCAGTGATGTGAAACGGAAGATCCGGGACTACGTCCTTTCATGTGGAGACAAGGTGGAGTTACAAGTACCAGGGAGTACGTTGGCCAGACTCATGCATCTGTATATCCAGACTGTCCCTCTGTTCTGTTGAAGTTTCAAGTCTCTGTAACTATACGACGCTTAGAGGCGAAACGTGCATAAATATTGACGTGTTGTTTGTAGTGTAAGGATTTGGTTTCTGGTTCACTTCAAGTACTGGAAAGCTTGCAGACATTGAAATTCATATGAAAAAGTGACTGAAGACAATATTTTGGTCTGAATTTGAATTGGGAATGGGCCATACATGTTTCAAGGCAAAGTCATAGTAGAAATAGAGATTTATGAAATAGTAAAACAGAAAAGTTGTCAACCAGTTGGAATCATGTTTAATGGGTAATAACTTTAGAAAAAAACAAAATACCACATTTGATAACATGTTTGGTAAGTAACTGAAAAGGGTTCAATTTGTTTGGCTGTACAGTTTGTAATTTATCTGATGTACTTTTCCAGACTGCCATTAAAAATGTCAGAAAGGCGTAACTTTGACTTTGAAAATAAAAATGCCATTTGAAACCTATATTTAATAGTTTATTGTTGTTAATTAAGCCAGTTTAAAGCCCAAATAAATAGAAACCCTGGATGTTACTGATGACTAAACAAAAACAAATATTTGAACCAGTTACCTTGACATATCCACAGATATTTGTTTTGCAACTTTTCTTATTAAAGACAAAAGGGGAAAAAAAAAAAAGACTATTGTTTTAACATTGACAGTCATTTAATTACATCAAGTATGAAAAACACATCCATGGTTTCTGATTTTACATGTAGAAGATAAAACTCTCATCCAGGGATGCCTTGTCAACAGGTTGAGTTGATTTTACTTCTGGCTGTGGCTGAAATTGATTAAGACAGGTCCAAAATCAATATTATGAAGAGTGAACTCTCAGTAAATAATTTATTCATGTAAGTCTAAACTGAGAAGTTAAATAAATCTCCTCTGACTTGTGTCATCAGTGATGCAAATCAGCGAAAATATTACATGAAACATCAAATGTGGAGAAAACAACAGTTTTGTTTGGAGAACTTTTCAATACTAAGTTTATTTGTTGAAAGTTGAGGGACGGTTGCCATGGAAGATGCTTGGGTCATGAGGGCTGTAAGGGGTTTTCTTTTGTACTGGCGGAGGTGGAATATTTCAGGAGCACCAGAGTATCATGGGAAGGCAGAGCATGAGTCAAGATGCCCAATGTGTCTTATTTGGACCATCAACTGTGACCAAATAAAACCTTTAAATGTGGCAAATAAAATAACAGAGATGGTGGAGTACAATCTTCAGTTTTCTAACCATGTTCATTCTTAAAGACTTATCCTGGAATATGTAGGCTTCAAAAGTATTCCACACTGGAATAACAGATCACAGACTGAGCTCTCTCACTGTCGACAACATTTTGTTTTCAGTCCAAATGTCCAGCATGTGTGTTGTCCTTGTACGGTCATAGGGCACAGTAAAATGTGTATGTATGTTCATATGTGCATCACTGCTCATTCTGTTGGGTATCTGTGATGGTGGAGACGGCGCCCTGGCCTTTGCTGACGTCACTGATGCACGCCCACTGACCATCCACTGACTCCTTCCACAGTGTCACCTAAAAGTAATGAAAAATCAAACCAAGTTTTGAAAGTTGTACAAGTCAACCTTTGGTTGTTATGTCAGAGTGTAAAAGAGAATATTGCTACTAATAAACACCAGAAAAACACAGAGCTCAGACCTCCACCAAGCATCTCATTTCCACTCATATTGTGATTTCCATCTGATGTTATTGTCTGGTATTTTTTGCCAAACACCCTGACCATTTATTGTGGACTTCTATGCCTAGCTACTGACCTATCTTACAATGATTAGAATGAAGAAACAAATAACTAAATAAATAAATAAAATCATGAAAATTTGCCAGGTAGTTTTTGAATAAATTTGCTAAGAGGCAGACTGATAAAAATAACTTCTGAAATTCAACTATCCAACACCACATATAAAAGCTGATCCCAAAAAGATTAATTCTTCTAAAAACACCTTGACATTATTATTATTATTTTTTTGTTTTACTGAATTAGCGACATAAGAATGAGAAAGGTAGCAGCATAAATATCCTTTACCTTGTTGTCTCCACCAGAAACAGCCAGTATATTTCCAGTGATAGACCAGCTGACGTGCCAGACCACATCGTTGAACTTGTGGAGCAATTTGGCCGTCCAGGTGTTGCCTGCAGGGTCATCACATGTCCAGATGAACACACGTCCATCCTTGGAGAAGCACAAAAAACATTTACTTACTTTCTGATGAGAATATTGTGACTTGTACTACTCCAAACTGCATGCAACAAAATAAGATGCATAGTTTTGTTCATTCTGTTATTAAGAAACTGTCAAGAGAACTTACATTCAGGCTCTGTTACAATAATTTACAGTTGTTATTTTAGCTTCTACTTTGATTACTGCACATAAATAATGATGACAGTGGACATTATCTGTGGCTCCATCTAGTGGTACAAATGGAAAATGTCATGAAAAGTTGAGACTCAGTGGTTAAAGATTTAATCTCCTTCAAAAGAACCGAATCATGTATGTTAGAAAAGTCCAGTCTTGGTGTAAGAACACCTTTAAAACCTTTCCAAACCCATCACATCTTACCTGGGAGCAGCTGGCAATGGTACTGGTGGGGAGGCCAATGGAAGGAGCCCACCCAACATCTCTCACCCAATCACTGTGTGCCTCCAACTTCTGGTCCTCCTTCCACTGACCGTCTTCTTCTCTGCAGGCAGGAAAGTGCAATCGGTGACTATTACCTGATCAACTCAGCTACAAGAGCATTTCATTTAACAAAAAATATTTCACTAATTAATTCAGTTCAACTGAATAAATGATATACAACACAAAATCCACCATGTTAGTTTTACATATTAAAATGCGGTATCAATAAAACCTGCTTCAGAAACATCTTGCAGCACTGAACATTACTGATAAGTTGTACTGTGTGGCTGCTTATCAAGTTGGAGCAACTCACAGATTTTACTGTCTGATGATGAAGTCCACTCTTTAAGTAGACCAGCTACTACATATGAGAGTAGATAAATATATAAATAATGACTTACTTCCACAGTTTAACCAGATTGTCACAGCCTCCAGAGACAAAGCGTTTGACATAGTTTGGTTTCTGTCCTGATGGCTGATCAATCAGGCTCCCTGGAATCACCGCAGGAGCCCAGCTCACTGCATTACAGCCAATCTACAGCAAAAAAAGAAATAACACCAACAAAGATAGATAAAATAATCATAATAATAGTAATAAAAAAAACAAGTTTACTGTCTTACTTTTGACAGACATTTCACTGATAAACAAACTAAGCTTTGGGTCTGACTCACAGTGTGTGCATTGCTGATTTTTTTCACGTCCCACTGTTGATCTCCAGTAAAGGTCAGAAGGGAAATTGCTCCATCTGAGCTGCCACAGGCCAGGATTAAACCAAATTCATAGGGACCCCAGCAGACAGAGTTCACTGTAGATACAGAGGAACAGAGTTAATGACGAGATTGATGTCTACAAAAACAGTTTAAAGAATGGTTATAAAACCAATTCATTAAAAGCTGACAAGACAAATGGATCTGTTGGCCAAACTAACAAACTCAAGTCTACAGCAAAATATTAAGATGGCCTGTACAGACAGAGAGAAGAAGACAACAGCTTTCTCCACGTCAGTTTGCATATTGAGATTGATATTAGCAACCACAGACAAGCTTCGTCTTACTTCTAGTTCAATCTTTTAGTTCTTAACATAAATGGCAAAGACAAAAAAGAAACCAAAGATAATATATGTAGAGTTTATATTGATTAAGATACCAAAAATGTTGACTGAAAAAGCTAATTCAAGTATGAGGTCCTAATATAAATATATTTATTATGAAGAATTGAGAGCTTGGATGGTACACTACGGTACACACTACACACCACACTACATGTGGTCAAACTGTACCATTTAATATTAAACAAAAACAAGAAAAGAAACCCTGTAAGAAAGACCCTGTTCTTAAATGTACTCATTTAATAAAATAAATAAAAGATTTATCCAACAACAAAGAATTACCAGAATACTGAGCAACTGGACAATATTTCCAGAGAGTCACCAGCATTTTGGGAGAACAGGAACAAATTTATTTTTTTTAACCTTACTTTCTCCTATGCATCGTGTTCAACAACTGACCTGATGACTCATGGCCAGTGTACTCATACATCTTGTCCCAGGCTCCATTTTCCTCCTTCCAGACGATGACTTTACGGTCATAGGAACAGGAAGCCAGGATGTTGCCGAACATTGGGTGAGCCCATGCTACCTGCCACACCGGGCCTTCATGGCTTAAGAGTACAGAGACACATCTTCATGAAACACCAATAATAAAAATGTAGCTTTTATTCCAAGTCAGAAAACTGTATTACAGCAGAGGCAGAGATAATTGCTCAAGATAGCAGTGTTAGCAATGCTGACCACCAGCTTAGAGCAGTGAATACTTCAGATGCATGATCACTTTTCCCTGGCATTAAAGGAAGAAATGTTTCCACACAGGACATTTGGTTTTAAAATTAAGTCTATAATATTAATGCATTTTGGGATGCAACTGGTCTAACCCATTTGGAGTGACCTGAAATAAACCCTTTATGGAAGTCAGGCACAACAAGATGACATCACTGAAAGTATTTTTTTCATTTATGTTTTGTCTTATCAACTGTTTCTATTCTGCTGGATAAAGGCGATTATGATGACTGTAAATAATAAACTGATTATATTAAATAACTGTAGTCAAATGATTTTGAAAGCATTGTTATAGATCCAACAATACTAAAATTTAAGCTCAGAACATTTAACATAAAAACAATTAATAAAAAATCTCCCCACCAATGCAGAAATAAAACTGTTGTGGAAACAATTTTAACGCATATAAATATTTATTCTATGGAAAGTAATGTCTTTTTCACCCTTTTGTTGTCCCCTAGCCTATCTGCAGATTTCTCACCCTCTGAGATCTGCCACCAGTATCTGTCCTCCGTTCCTGACATCAAAGATCTTGACTGTGCGGTCAGAGGAGCAGGTGGCAAGTCGAGTCCCATAGTAATCCATCTGGGCATCGTGCTGAAAAACAATACGAAACCAAAGTTTTTCTCTTACAGGTTAACATGTAAGTAGGAAAATAAGGTTGAAACTTAAATAAAGCGATTGAATTTAGCTTGTCTTAATATCTGATTCTTTTTAACGCTTTAAAGAGATACATATATGTAGCAAGACTGTAAAATATGCAGAAATTTAAAGTTATACTAATTTGTGGCTATTAGGTGTGACAAATGCCTGTCATTCAAGTATACCAACACCAAATGCTAACGTTAGCTTCAAGCTCCAGTTCATACAAATACATTTAAAAAAAAAAAAAAAAAAAGATAAAACGGGATTACTTACAATCATATCCTCGTGAGAGGTGTCCACTGTGTTAATCACAGAAACCTGTAATCCAAATACCAGAATATCAAACATAAAGACAAATGTTGCACATTAGCAGAGTGGCTATCATTAGCCACTCTGCTAACGAAGTGCTAGCAACTTGATAACGTCAGCAGCTAACAGTAAAGGTTAAATATCACCAGCACTATTTAATAAATGGCCTAATGCTGAAATAAAAAATCAGTATGACTTACCATGACTGATGTTTATTGTTAACTCCTTTCCCTGGTGTCTAAAACGTTTTAACCAGGAACACCAACTATTCCGACGTGGCAACAAGTATCCAAGCCGCTTCTACCGAGTGTCACCACACTTCCTACCGACGGAAACCAGCTAGGGTCAATAATGGTACCCATGCAAGCACATACTACAATAAAATAAAATAAAATAAAATAAAATAAAATAAAATAAAATAAAATAAAATAAAATAAAATAAAATAGTTCAATTTTCGGGGGGGAAAAAAAGGCACGGTGGGAAGTTTTAAGGATATAAAGGATATATTTTCTAATATTTCTAAAGACATAAAATATTTCAGAATTTAAACTAAAACGAATTACAGCTTACTTTACAGGAAAACCTACTCCACTCAATGAATGGGTTACGTCAATATTTGCATTATAAAATTGCAAATGTGAGAATTTTTATTTTCTTTCTTTCTGTTCCCAAACACCTTTATGTGAGTTTTATGTATTAACCTTTAAAATATTTATTTGACATTTTGTGCTGAAACGTTTCATAAAATTTGAATGTCATACAGAAAGTAGAAGATAAACTACTGACATAACCAAAGTTCAAGCTGATGAAGACACGAACATATAAAACTGGTTTTATCACTGGTAATGACGCAGTTGTAGTTTTCTTTCTGTCCACACGGTGGCGCACCAACCCCAGGAGACTGGGCAGACTTCTATATTTATCTGAGCCCTGAAGTGTCAGGTTCCACCGACCGCTTGCTCTCGTCTCTGCCCACCAGTCTCGCCATGTTGTCAGAGTAAATCTATTGCTCCAGTTTCATTACTTTGCCACAGATTAAAATTGATCTTGCTGGTGTGTCAGCTAACAAAGTACAGCGATGTCGGCCGTGTCCTACCACATCTCCAACTTGTTGGAGAAAATGACATCTACTGACAAAGATTTCAGGTACAGTGAGAAACAGCTGTGACAGTGAGATGACACTTTTTCAACGTGCCTGATGTCATGTGCGTGGCATTTTATTACACGGTGGACATTTGTTGCTAAAATCAGCTTCTAAAAGTTTCTAAACACAGACAGTCACAGTGGAGATGTGCTTTAAATAGAAATGTCGCTACATATAATTATTTTACCAATCTAGTCAGTCATTAAACTGGCCAGAAGGGATATAAAAATACAGGAAAAACAACGTCCTACCGTTTTCAGTAAATAAATAAAAACCTCACTATCATAAAAACATGTAAGCAGCACTAATGCATAGAAGAGACCCAAACTCAAAGTAAAAAAAATTACAAAAATTAGAAAAAGGATCAAATTATATGTCTTCAAACTTTTGCTTGTGATGCTTTGTGTGATGCTTTTCACAATCAAACTTTTTTTTCCTTGATTACTCCTGCATGTTAGTCAGAATGAGTTTTAGCCTCGGAACACAACATTCTTAAATAATCTTCACATGAACTGTTTACTTAAAGCGCTTCTACTGCATTAAGAAAAAGTGTCTCTCAACCACTTTTAAAACCTTAACTTTGACCTACTTGAACAATTCTTTGGTAGGACATGTCTTAGTTGTATGACAATATCCTTTGGAGTTTCATTTACAGGCACTTATTGACATTTTCCATTAAAAATCACAAGTCACAGAATCAGAATTTACTGATGACTTGGCCTGTACGTGAAGACAGATACTAACTCAGGATTATGACATTTCAGTGGAACTTTTAGTATTATTGATTAAATTGATGCATATTCTATAATTGATCAATTAATAAATTATTTAATAGGATTATTTTTCAATAGTGGACGATTTTTGCTTTATTGTAGAACAAACTGTGGTCTAAAGGCCAGAAGGATCAATCACCAGACAAACAAAGAGCATTTAATCGTCAATTTGGAAACTAGTGCAGAAGATAGCTGCTATCTTTTGTTTGAAAGCATCTATATTTATAAGCTAATTATCAGAATATTTGATATTTCTGTGTTGATAAAGTCTGTGATGAAGATTTGTCTGAATTTAGCTTATTTTAACTTTTTATTGATTAATGGATAAATAGTTTTGACTATTAGTGCCTTTCTTAATGATCATCACTGTGCTTATATTTGGTGTGTTGCATGCATATGCGACAGGTTCATGGCCACGAATGACCTGATGCTGGAGTTGCAGAAGGACAGCATTAAGCTGGATGAGGAAAGTGAGAGGAAGGTGGTCAGCATGTTGCTCAGACTGCTGGAGGACAAAAACGGAGAGGTGCAAAACCTGGCTGTGAAATGGTAAAAGTTGCACATAAGTAATTATGTCTTGTTTGGTGCAGTCATTGCAAGATAGATGGTTTCTTTAAACACAACTGTGCATTGGGCAATGTTTAGACCATACACAAGGTTGCTAATGTCCATTAATTAAATTTCCAGACCTGTGGGTCGGGTATACCTTGGATGGTGGAAGCCAGTCCATAACAGGGAAAATTCAGAAAACAACACATGCTTACACTCAAGTTACTATCAACTATTCAGAATTACCAATTAACCTAATATACATCTAATGGCTGTGGGAGGAAGCAGGAGTAGCAGGAGAGGATTATTGTTAAAGGAAAACATGCAAACTCCACACAGAAATGGCCCAGCAAGGTGTGACCCAGAAATCTTTTTGCTCCATATATATAATCTTATATTTAAAATACGTAGTTTCCAAAAACTAACTTATGAATTCAATTTAATTTATGCACTTTTTTATTTTCCTTAAACAATTGTTTTTTTTATGTTTGATTCTTTTGAAGCATTATAACCTAAAGAAACGCTTAGGAGGTTTATCTGCAATTAGAAATATCCTTTTTGCAATTTAGCTTGTTATAAAAAAGAACCAGCTTTGTAAAGTTGATACAGGATATTTGGCTGATTTAAAAAAGCAAGTCAAGAGGTTTTGCATAAAAATGTTCATGAATTTTTCTCTTAGAAGGTTAAATCGTCAAAATAAAGTATTATTTAGGTCAATAAGACATTTCTGGACATTTTGATTTTACTGGGGAGATTGAAATAATGAGTAGATATACTTGTACTTATTGTTACTAGTTTTTGCTGCCATGGAATTAAATTTATTGTGGTCAGTAAGTCAGTCATTTTCTTGATCCTTTTGTCCGCTAAGGGTCTAAGGGAAGCTGGAGCCTACCCCAGCAATCATCGAGCGAGAGGCAGGGTACACCCTGGACAGGTTGCCAGTCCATCACAGAGTTTATTGTGGTTCTGTTTAATATGTTTTAGCCTGGCCCCTCTGGTGAGCAAGGTGAAAGAGCCTCAGGTGGAGGCAATGGTGGACACACTATGTTCCAACATGACGTCAGACAAGGAGCAGTTGAGGGACATTTCCAGCATCGGACTGAAAGCTGTGATCGCTGAGCTGCCACTATCTTCCTCAGGTGAGGTCAGATTGTTGTCTTAGCTGTCTCACTGTGACAGAACCAGAGATATCAGCTTTCTGACTGAAAATGACAGAATTGCTTCTGTGACTACAGCAGTATGTGATTTGAAAACAGGGTTAGATTTGCTCGTGTTTTAGTGATTGCTCTGTGTTAACAGGTGCAAAATATGTTCACATATTGTATATGTACTTTACATTTTGGTTTGAGTTTTAGGCGTGATGTTTCTTTTTAAATCTTCTCCTGGGATCTTGTATTTTTAATGGATTGACAGGTTTGACTCTGACAGCCAGTGTGTGTAAGAAGATTACCTCCCAGCTGATAGGTGCTTTGGGAAAACATGAAGATGTCTCAGTTCAGTTGGAGGCCCTGGACATCCTGTCAGACATGTTGGGAAGGTAAACATGGCTCTGTCTTTAGACAGAGTTTTGTCTATTCATCACCCACCTCTTTACATCATGCAGGGGCTTAGAGGCGGGATTGGACCATGATCATCCTTAAGCTTATTCTTTATTTTCATGTCTGCTGCTTAGCTCTGATGTTTCATGGCTGCATCTTGGACATCTGTGTGTCTCCCATGTTTCAAATGATGCTTGTGTTTTTATTTTCCTGCAGGCTGAGTGGTGCGCTGGTCAGTTTCCACAGTTCTTTGCTTTCCAGCTTGTTGCCTCAGGTATGAAACACCCAACTTGACAAACTCCAACTATGCTTGTATAAATGCAGTTCAACTAGTGAACTTCTCCACTTGCCACCTGGAGATGCCACCTGGACAAGAAGAGATTTGATTTAGTAAAAACAAACATGGGCAAATGTGACACGAGCCACATATCCATAGAGAACGAGACACTATTAAAGGCAGTTTTATAAAAGTGGGGTGTTGGAGCAGTTTGGTCATTTCCAACTGTGTAATGCAGGTATTTACTTCATTCATCAGTTTTAGATAAATCCATGAGATTAGAACCTTAAAAATTTATTAATAGTTGGCATATTTTCCTTCTTGCTTTAATTTGCTATATTTAATTTTTTTCACTTGTCTGATGTTTAATTTGTCAGTTCATCTGATCATAGCTTCATTTACCCGTTCATTTTTCTTGTGTATGCTCCATCAGCTAACCAGCTCCAGAATGGCGGTCAGGAAGCGCTCCATTTTGGCTCTTGGTCACCTGGTTCCCTGCTGTAGTCCTGCCCTTTTCTCACAGCTTACCGAACACCTGTTGACAGAGTTGGGCAAGGCTCCGCCCACATCAATGACGAGAACGTATATCCAGTGCTTGGCAACCGTTAGTCGACAGGGCGGCCATCGAGTTGGTGAGATCTGTTGCTTCTTTATTTTTAGACTTTTACTGTCTATGGCCCAATCAAAATGTCATGCCATGGCCTGGTTGGTGAAGCAGCTGTAGCAGTCGTGACCCAAAAAACCGGCTTCCAGGGGGATGAATGGTGACTAAATGGATGAGTAATTTACTAAACCAAAACAGAAATAGAAGGGAAAGGTCCAGACACAAAACTCCATTAATGCAGTGCAGAGCGAGGAAGAAACAAAACATTGCTGTAACTTCACATGCAAGGACTTCTGATGGTGTGAAACGGAGCAAAGGAAACCTAGAAGAGGAAGTTTGCACATGATGAAACTGTGACATGATATCAGTTGACAAAATCATCTAGCTTAGATGCCAATAAGGAATGTTAGTGCGGCTTTATAGAGTTAGTATCACAGACTCACGCCACCCAATATACTCATGGAACTCAAACCCTAAAATGGAGTCAAGTTTCTATTGATATTGTATAGATATTGTTATTGTGGATTCATTTGGCCATTTAATCATGCTATTAAAATCAAATACAATTTTTCAATATAAACAGAGGAAGTTAATTAATTACATGAAATGGGTATTTTAATCAATAACTGAAAGATGTGAAGCAACTAAAGAGAATTCACAAGGAAAAAGGCAGGAAATGAAGCAACACCCCTTAGAAGGAACTTTACCGTGCTTATAAAGACACAACTTCAACAACTGACCGTGACATATTGATCAAAACAACTTTATGCAATTTTGATGCTAGATTTCCTCTTCTTTGTTGTTTTTGTGTTGGGAAGGTGAGCATTTAGAGAGACTGATCCCCATGGTGGTAAAATTTACCGGAGTTGAAGACGACGAGCTGAGAGAGTACTGTTTCCAGGCCTTCGAGGCCTTTATACGTAGGTATGTACTGACATGCTGACCTACAGCTTTATTTTGAATAAAATTGTTCTTGTCTGACCTTAAACAGCCTTCAGCTGTCTTTGGCCTAATCTTAAGTTTTCATATAAAAATATAAATATTTATGTAGGTCGTGTCCTTCTTGTCCCTTAAATAAGTGTAATCTCCACAATGAGAATGTGTTAAAAGATTTATGTCCACAAAACAATAATCAGAGAAATACACACACACATCCTTCGTCTCTTACCCATTTACCGAACAGGTGTCCAAAGGAGATGTCACCCCATGTTGCCACGGTGACGCAGCTCTGCCTTAAGTTCATGACCTTTGACCCTAACTACAACTATGATGATGGTGAAGAGGAGGAGGACAGTATGGATATAGAGGATGGACTTGATGAAGGTATGTTAGATTGGTTGGTTTGTTATTTGGCTTTCTGTCAGGTCTGATTTATTTTAAATTATAAATTAATATTCAACAGGACAATATATTAGAAAACTAATTTAAATTAGGTGCTAATGGAAAGTATTTGGCTGAAATCTGGGTGTAGATATGCTCTGTTTCTGCATAAGGTATTCTGATTAAATCTGGATTAATATTTTTATTTGACCCCAACAGAATCAGATGACGAGTACAGCGATGATGATGATATGAGCTGGAAGGTGCGTCGTTCCGCAATAAAGTGTCTAGAGGCGTTGATCAGCACCCGCAGGGACCTCCTTCTCTCCTTCTACTCCTCTATCTGCCCTGCTCTGATGGCCCGATTCAAGGAGCGTGAGGACAACGTGAGAGCTGACGTCTTCGCAGCCTTTTCAACGCTGCTGAGACAAACTCGCAAGGGTTCAAGTCACCATGGCCTCATCCTGGCAGGTTCTAACCCGGGGGTGAGCAGGGAGGAGGAGCCGGCTGTTTCCCTGCTGAAGAAACAGGTAAACATGCTATCAATATGTGCGAAAGCGATTATAAAACGTCCAACTCAGTTCAGGTAAAACAATGTTTAAACATCACCTGCGAATTTAAATACTAAATTCAAGAAAGTAAACTGTTTATTTTCTATCAAATGAAACTTAATTATTTACAATGCAGAAAAAAGAAAGATAATTCTGACTGTCTGTGGGGAACGTGTATAAATGCAAAAATAATGTTACGGCTGAACACATGTTTAGCAGGATTTAATTCAATTCAATTCAACTTTATTTATATAGCGTCAAATCACGGCAATGCCATCTCAAGACGCTTTACAGACAGAGGGGAAAACATAATGAAGGCCAATTCATAATAGCCTATATAAGGAAACCAACAGATTGAGTTGAGTCCAACTCAATCTCCCATCCTGAGCAAGCACACTGGCGACAGTGGGAAGGAAAAAACTAACTTTTAACAGGAAGGAAACCTCCGGCAGAACCCGGCTCAGGACAGGCAGCCATCTGCCTCTGCTGTGTGGGGGGAAGAGGACAGAAAGACAACAGACAACGGGAACTGCTACTCCCGGCCAGGGAGACCTGCTGAGACAGGAGACATACATGTTAATGATGCAACACTGTTATGGGGGGGGGATAAAGAGAAAAAGAAAGAAGCTCAGTGTATCAGGAAATGTCCCTCAGCAGTCTAAACCTATAGCAGCATAACTAAGGGATGCTAACCATCCCTAGCTATAGGACTTATCAAAAAGATAAGTCTTCAGCCTAGTCTTAAAGGTGGGGAGGGTGTCTGCTTCCCTAACACTAACTGGGAGCTTATTCCATAAGAGAGGGGCCTGATAACCAAAGGCTCTGCCTCCTGCTCAGTTCTTTGAGACTCTAGGAACCACAAGTAAGCCTGCAGTCTGCGAACGAAGTACTCTGCTTGGTATATAAGGAACAATGAGGTCTTTGATATATAGTGGTGCCTGGTTGTGGAGGGCTTTATATGTAAGGAGAAGGATTTTAAATTCTATTCTAGATTCAACAGGCAGCCAATGAAGAGAGGCTAAAACTGGAGAAATATGATCTCTCATGCTGGTTCTGGTCAGGACTCTGGCTGCAGAATTCTGGATCAGCTGAAGGCTTTTCAGGGCATATTTAGGACAGCCCAGTAATAGAGAGTTACAGTAATCTAGTCTCGAAGTAACAAAAGCGTGAACCAGTTTTTCTGCATCACTCTGAGACAGAATGTCCCTAATTTTGGCTATATTACGTAAATGAAAGAAGGCTGTTTTAGTAACCTGCTTAATATGTGGACCAAAGGACAGGTCAGGGTCAAATATTACTCCAAGGTTTCTCACTGTAGCACTGGAAGCTAAAGTAATGCCATCCAGGTTCATTACAAAACCGGAAAATTTAGCTCTGAGTTTTTCAGATCCAAAGAGAATTACTTCAGTCTTATCTGAGTTTAAGAGGAGAAAATTTCTAGACATCCAAGTCTTTATGTCTATGAGACAATTTTGTAGCCTATTGGGCTGATTTGTTTCATCTGGTTTAAAGGATAAGTATAGTTGAGTATCATCTGCATAACAATGAAAGTTTATTCCATGCTGTCTAATAATTTTGCCTAAAGGGAGCATATATAGCGTGAAGAGTATTGGTCCAAGTACATAACCTTGAGGAACTCCATGACTTTCTGTAGTTTGTGAGGAGGACTTGTCATTTACATGAACGAACTGAAGTCTATCAGATAAATATGATTTAAACCAGCTTAATGCTGTACCTGTAATTCCAATCACCTGTTCTAGTCTTTGTAACAGAATGTTATGATCGACTGTATCAAATGCAGCACTAAGATCAAGCAAGATAAGTACGGACACAAGTTCTTTGTCTGAGGCCATTAGAAGGTCATTGGTAACTTTCACCAATGCTGTCTCAGTGCTATGATGAGCTCTAAATCCTGACTGAAACTCCTCGCATAAATTATTTCTGCTCAGGTGGGCATGTAGCTGAGCTGAAACTATTTTCTCCAGAATTTTGGACATAAACGGGAGGTTAGATATAGGTCTATAATTTGCTATCACCTCTGGATCCAGAGATTGCTTTTTAAGTAAAGGCTTGATTACAGCAGTTTTAAATGATTGTGGTACATATCCTGTCACTAAAGACATATTGATAAGATTTAGTAGTGATGTATTAATTAAAGGGAAAATGTCCTTAAAGAGGCTCGTTGGGACAGGGTCTAAGATACAGGTGGATGGTTTAGATGAAGCTACTATTTTAGTTAATTCAGAAGGTTGGACAGGACAGAAACTATTTAGACACAAGTCAGATCCTGGTTCTAAGGATGCTTCAGAGACCACAACAGGCTCAACATTATAGATAGAAGGAAGAATATTGTGAATTTGATCTCTAATAGTGTCAATTTTATTCCTGAAAAAATATATGAAATCATCACAGCTAAGTGAGAAAGGAACACATGGCTCAACAGCGCTCCGACTCCTAGTAAGCCTGGCTACAGTGCTGGAAAGAAACCAAGGGTTGTTTTTGTTTTCCTCTATCAATGATGAATAATAAGCTGTTCTTGCCGTACGTAAGGCTTTTTTGTATACAATTAAACTTTCTTTCCAGGTTAAGCGAGACTCCTCTAATCCTGATGACTACCATTTGTTTTCCAAACGCCTTGACGCCTGTTTTAGAACTCGAAGCTGGGAATTAATCAGGGAGCCTTCATAATCTTACCTAATTTTTTCTTCTTTAGGGGAGCAACATTATCCAAGGTTGTATGCATTGAAGCTGTTATAGTATCAGCATGTTGATCAATCTGAGCAGGAGTAAGGCTTAAAGGGGGACTCTCAGTCATGCTAACACATGGTAGATGTGAAAAAATTGATTCAATTGATTGTTTAAATTTTGTAATATTATTGTCTGATAAACATCTACTATAGTAGAATTTATTTTTGGTCAGTGAGTAATCATATAAAGTGAATTCAAAGGTTAATAAGAAGTGATCGGACAAGACAGGGTTTTGAGGAAATACTTTGAGCTTATCAGTCTCAATACCATATGTTAGAACAAGATCAAGAGTGTGACCATGAGAGTGAGTGGCTCCATTGACATTTTGTGAAAACCCAATTGAGTTTAGAATAGAGCTAAAGGAAATGTTTAAACTATCATTTTCATCGTCAACATGAATATTAAAATCACCTAGTACAATGACCTTATCAGTAGTCAGCACTAACTCAGACAAGAGATCAGAGAATTCGGTCAGAAACTCGGAGTAAGGTCCAGGTGGGCGATACACTAATGCTAAAAGGAGCAGTTTCTCTGAATTCCATTTTGGATGAGATAAATTTAATGTCAGGAATTCAAAGGATTTATAGTTAGTTTTGTGCTTAGGATTAATTAAAAATTCTGACTTAAAGATAGCTGCAACACCTCCTCCTCTGCCTGTAGTTCTAGGAATGTGAAAGTTTAAATAGTTAGCTGGCGTAGCTTCATTAATACTAACATAATCCCCTTGCTGTAACCAGGTTTCCGTAAGACAGAATAAATCAATGTGGTGATCACCTATCAAGTCATTGACTAATAAAGACTTATTTGGGAGGGATCTAATATTCAGTAGGCCACACTTTATTGTCTTATTTTCAGATTTTATTAGATCCATTGTTTTTATTTTTTTGAGGTTCTCACGATTAACCCCAAAAGTATTTTTGTGTTGTTTAATTCTTACTGCTGGGGAGTTGTATAAGGTCAGAATGGGGTTTTGGGTGGGCGGCGGCAGGTGGGAAGCTGCAGAAAAGTGTGTCGGACTACAATTCTGCCTCCTGGTCCCAACCCTGAGTTGTCAATTTAGCTGACTAATAAAAGAGTCCATATTGCTAGATAAGAGAGCGGCTCCATCCAACGTGGGATGGATGCCATCTCTCCTAATAAGACCAGGCTTTCCCCAAAAAGTGCTCCAATTATCTATAAAACCCACGTTGTTATTGGGACACCACCTAGACAGCCAGCGGTTGAAGGATGACATGCGGCTAAACATGTCATCGCTGATTACCGATAACATCTTCACTGGTGACAAAAAATTAAACCTATTCCACACAACAGCATCATTTTCTCAATTAAATCTCAAGTGTAGATGTGTGTGTGTGTGTGTGTGTGTGTGTGTGTGTGTGTGTGTGTGTGTGTGTGTGTGTGTGTGTGTGTGTGTGTGTTCTGAGTCCAGGTTCCAGTGATTGTGAAGGCGCTCCACAGACAGCTGAAGGAGAAGAGCATTAAGTCTCGACAGGGCTGCTTCAGTCTGCTCACAGAACTGACCCACACGATACCTGGATCCCTGCAAGAGCATATACCTGCCCTCATACCTGGTACATGTGCGCAAACACACACAGACACACACTCACACCTCCATCAATTATATTTAAAAAAACGTTTAGGTGTGTAAAAAAATGAGGATCAGCCTCTCTTCATATCAACTTGCTGTCTTCTAAAACTCTGAAACAGAGAAGTTCAACATAAATGCATTTCTTCAGCTTCCTTTTTTCTGCAGTTTGTTTCTCTTACTTAAAACTTTCCAACATCATCTATTTGTCTTTTCCCGCAGCTGCTTCATTTTCTTCTTCTGCTTTTCTTTTTCTGCCATCCATTTTTTTCAATTCTCCTATCCTGTCCCTCCTCCCTCTAGGAATAATCTTCTCCCTGACAGACAAGTCCACATCCTCCACCATGAGGATTGATGCTCTCTCCTTCTTTCATGTCCTCCTGCTCTCCCACCCTCCACAAGCCTTTCAGCCACACATGCAGGTTCTTTTAACTGCTTATATTGCAACAATGAAAATACAGATTTCTCCCTCTAGTTTGATGATCTTTAATGATCCTAAAAGCAGTTTATTTTTCTCACAAAAGATTTTGATGAGACAAAGAAATGTAATTAGTAAATGCATGTTGAATATTACATGCCCGTAGCAGATTGGTTTGAAGATGCACAACATCTATGCTCAAACACTTTTTCAAAAGCTTCACTGCTGGTTACAAGATGTGTTATACACCAGCTGCAGCTCATTTTATTGTTGCAGTGTTGCTTACAGGAAAAACATTTTAACACTGGGTCAAAATTCAGACATATGTTATTCAGAGAAGTTACAGAAATACCAATGTTTTGACCGGAGAGGAAATGAAAGAGCCATCTGTTGCTACTAAAACAAGTGAAGCAGGGAGTCCTGGTTTCGCCTCGACATGCTGTATGACTAGAAATACAGTATCAGTGGAGGATTCTTTATAAGCTCATAAAGATGATTCTGATTATCAAGCTGACACTTTTTTTTTCTGGAAAAACAAAGAATAACTAAATAATACAAAGTCTGCCTTCTATAAATTAAGACTAAACTTTATATCTTTTATTCCCTCAATAACACTCTTACTTTACAAGACCACAGTAAATGTTGTACTTTGTACAGATATTTTTGCTGATTACGTGACACTTCCTGTGCTCATCCCGGCTGTGTTCCCTGCAGGTGCTGCTGCCTGCGGTCTTGGCATGTATGGAGGACACTTTCTATAAGATCACCTCAGAAGCTCTGCTGGTCACCCAGCAGCTGGTCAAAGTGATGAGGCCTCAGGGCGAGACGGCCACAGCTGGAGGATTTGACCCCAAACCATTCGTCAAGGAGGTACAAAGGTTCCTGGATGTTTTTTCTCTGTGAGGTTTTAATTTGATTGTGTTTTATGTCTTTTCCGGCAGTTTTTAATTTTCTAGAAAGCACAGTTAATACTGCTGACATCATGGTTTTCTGAGGGAGGAAAAGGATAGTTGTATAATGAATTAATGAGCAAAAAAGTTGGATGGAGCTTCTGTGCAAGACATTTATTATTTTATAGTTCCTAATTCAGACTTGTAATGAGTACAGTATCTGAAAACATTTTAAATTTTGGGAAAAAATGGTGAGATGATAACCTGGAGATCAAATCCGTTTTATAGAGTCAACCCGGGAAAAATATGAAGAAACCGTAGAGAAATGCAGAAATCTACATTCAAATGCACACAAAGCCAACACAAACCAAACTGAATGAACAAAAACAGGCCTACTGGGAAGAAATAATGCAATACCACATTTGAAATTAGTTTATATGTAGGATAAATTAAGGCACAGAGCCTAGGAATCTGTGCCTCAGTCAAGTGCATTTTAATACTTTTTTAAAATGCAACTTTTCCAAACTGCCTTTCTTGTTTTTGTTTTTTCTCTTTAAAGGTACATTTATGCTTGATCATTTTGATTACCTCAAACCTGTGTATGTAATTTACCATAAAATGCAGCTCTGTATGTAATGGTGCCTGTATGGTAATTTCAAGTCCAAAAAACACTGAAGAAGAGCCATGTAATAACATTCAGACGCCCAAAATCCATAGTACTTTTTGCAAATACAAATACAGCCTCTTCATCAGGGTGACAAAAAAACATCTGAATATTCTAAAGAGGAGGTTCAGAGAGACAACATAGAGGGTTGCAAGAAATTTGAACACCTGGAGGATCTGCAGAAAATAAAATTAGGAGGGACAGGATCACGTAAACCTATGGTACCTATCTTTGAGATTCCACCTCCTCAGACAGGCATGTTTCCAGCTTTCACTGATGAAGTTTCAGTAAAGTTTCCTATACCCTATATTTAAAAAATATAAAATAAAAATATAAAAAATAAACCAACAAAAAACTATGAATAGTCTTGAGGTGACATAATACGAGGATCCGCTGTAGGGGGTGATACCCAAAATACACAAAAAAGTCAAGTTTTTGCGAATTGTGGAGTTGTGGCTGGAAAAATACTTTTTTTTTTTTTTTTTTTTTTTTAAAGTTCCTAAAGCCTCTTTAAACAAATTCCAATAGTTAGTTTATGCCGTGAATTTTGAGGACAATAACCGCTGTCCCTACAATATAAAATATCCCCACACTGCTGTGTGTATTCTGACAAATTGGTCCTACTAATCATGTTCACACACGAACAAACACACACACACCCACACATGCACAAATAGCAACAGATGTCATTCTATAGTCATTGAATTTATTTGTGGTAAAAACAAGCTGGTCCATTTTTTTTTTAATGTAATGCAGAATTCTTCCGTGTTTCACCATTGACAGATTGTGACGGGTCATATATCTGAGAGTGTTTGTATAAATCTTCTATCAGAACTGTATATGTGGTTAAGTAGGAGGCAGTTTCCTCCAGAACATCCAGACAAAGTTCACATTTACTCTGGCAGGCCTCATTGCCTTTAAAAGGATTGCTGTCCTGTAATGAAGAGCTTGTTATTGTTTACATTGTTTTATGTTTTGTATTTTATTTATACTCTGTTTCATTTTGGGTTTTTTTGTCTCTTCACTTATTTTTCCTGGATTAGCTGGAATTTAGGCCCAGATGTGTTTTATTTTGTCACCTGTTCTTAATCAAATATTTCCCCAAGGTGTTTTCAGTAACAATGAAGAGGCTCAAAGCAACGGACATTGACCAGGAAGTGAAGGAGAGAGCCATTTCCTGTATGGGTTACATGGTGTGTCACCTTGGTGACCGCCTGGGGGCGGAGCTGCAGGGAGTCTTGGCAATCTTTCTGGAGAGATTAAAAAATGAGATAACAAGGCTTACAGCTGTTAAGACCATCACACTCATCTCTTCGTCCCCATTAAAGGTGCATGACACATTTTTTTAAATTATAAAGTTCACTGTTTTGGAAGGCTTTTATTTATTTGAATTGTAAAAATCCCTCCCCTCCCTTTTCCAGATTGACTTGTCATCCATTCTGCCAGAGGCTTTGTCTGTGTTGGGATCTTTCCTGCGGAAGAACCAACGGGCTCTGAAACTTGGCACGCTGGCGTGTCTCACGGCACTGGTCACCCACCACGCTGCCAGTATCAAGCCTGCGACTCTGGAGCCTGTGCTGAACGAGCTTCCCCCTCTCGTGGATGAAAGTGACATGCACGTATCACAGGTACTCTCTTATTTTAACACAGACACACATTAATTCAGCACCTTTTGATATGTAAAGTTTCTAATGAAGTTCGTAGGTAATGCCAAGAAGTAGAATATGAATAAAGATGTGTGGATAACACTCAGACAACTGCAGAATACTCTGTTAGAATAGAAACTACTTGGGAAAACGGCTGCAGAGTGGTTAGCAGTGTGGCCTCACAGCAAGAAAGTCGGTAGTTTGATGGACATGAAAAGGTGTGAAGTTTGCATATTCTCTCTGGGTACTCCAGCTTCCTCCCACCGTCCAAAGACATGCATGTTAGGTTAATTGGTTACTCTAAATTGCCCATAGGAATGAGTGTGAGCGTGAGTGGTTGTTTTGTCTCTGTGTGCTTCTGCAATGGACTGGGAAGCTGTCCAGGGTGTACCCTGCCTTTCGCCCAAAGACTGCTGGGATAAGCTTCAGCTTTCCCGCGACCCTTCATCGGATTAAGCTGTTAAGATAGTGAATGAATGTTTATATTCAAATCATCAAGTATTTCTTATTCTTAATTTCATATAAGACAAAATTTGTTGGTATTGCCTGAAGCTGATTCCCCACATGAACGCTGGAGATTTATTAAGGACTGCAAATGCATAAATCTGGACTTATAACTGAATATTCACTCTCACAGCTGAAATTATTAGTTGATGCATATGGATAGAGCTGTGGGATCACATCCCATAAATGCTCTGAAAAACTTGCTGGTGGAACTTTAGACAGTGATTATTTTCTTTAAAGGGGTCCTATTGTGGTATTTCAAGTTTTCTGAGCTTTCTACAGTGTTACAGCGTTGAATCCTCACTGTTTTTTATCACCTAAACGCATGTTTGAGTTTGAGTTCCAGCACTCTCTCCGTTCGGTTTCCATGGCGATGAAAAACGCGTTGTTTTAGAGAGTTTTTTCTACTTGGAAATCCTTGTGACGTCCCGGGGGATATGGTTCGGTGATTGGTTATCTTCTACTGGTTAACAAGGGCATGTACAAATACATTAGGCGGGTGGAAAACGTCGGATAAAGTTATTTCCAACGATGGCTGGTGAGTTTACCAAAGAGAGACATCCTGCTGCATTCGTTGCTGTGGGTTGCTGTTTTCCACTTCGTTTTCAGGGTCTGATTCAGGTTCCAACATGTAGGGCTGTATGCTATGTGTTGACATGGTATTTTGTTTTTTTATTGAGTTCATATTAGCCTAATCCTTCTGTTTATGAGATGTTACAATGACAGTGAAAGCAGTTGTGGTGCGCGCTCCCGATGTAGTGCAGTGGCGGGAGGCGGGGCTTAATGCGGAAAAGTCTCAATCCACTCGTTTTGCCCACAGGCTGATCTGACAGCCTACGGAGAGGGTCGATCTGAAGTAAATAAAGCAATTTGTGACAATAACTCGATCAATCCCAGCCCTTCTGGTCTCAGAAATAAAAAATAATTTAGCCTGAAATGCACATAATAGTTCCACTTTAAGAAGTCATGATGAAATCTTGCAGTGAAATCTGCTTTTGTGGATCTGCTTTTTGAACAGAACTGCTGTGTCTAATAATTGATTTGATTTTTTTAACAGGATCCCCCCTCCCCTTGTTTTTCATAACATCAAAAATATTCAAACATTGTGAAATTTAAACTTTTGTACAGGAATGTTAATCAATCAGACTAATTGATGACTTTGACACAAAGTCAGAGTTGTTTTCCAGATGTTGTAGTGTGGATTGTTTTGATTATGTGTAGGTATCCATCACCTTGCTGACTTGCATGGCCAAAGCCTGCCCCTCCTCTCTGGCTAAAATCAGCTCATCTGTGATGCCAGGAGTCTTCAGGCTTATTCATTCCCCACTGCTTCAAGGTGGCGCCCTGGTTGCCATTCTAGACTTCCTTCAAGCTCTGGTGCTTTCCAAGGCCAGCAACCTGGGCTACAGGTGAGACATTAGGTGATGCTGTTCTTAGGTCAGCCATTTTTTGGTGGGAAAGTTGTTCATGGTTGAGCTCTGCTAATGGTTTGATTGTAATGTTTTTGTCTCCCACAAAGGTTTAAAATTGCTGATATTGATCAAGTAGTTTAGGAGCTGGCTTTGTGAATTGGCACAACTTTTTGCCAGCAGTTTAAATATGCAGAATGCAAAAAGTCAGTGTTTCCCTCAGGCTTGTAAACAGTTGTTATTTCATCAGCTGATATAAGATCCATCCAAAACTCACAATGATGAAATCTCTTTAGGCAATTAGACCATTATATTTTATTACCAAGTATAAAACAGCATTGTGAAAGTGGATCCATTGCGTCATCAGTCCAGATTAAATCACGTCTTCCACATGTTAACATCAATCTGAGTCACAGCTGAGTCAGGTCTGCTATTTTACTAAATTAAAACTAAAGGGATTGCATATTTTTTAAGGGAAAGTCTTCAAATTCTATTGATAAGATCTCTTCCATAATCACGGGCCGTAATAATCAGTCTGGTAAAATTGTGTAATGTCTTCTGTGGTTCAGTAAGAGCTTTGTCCAAAAAAAAAAAAAAAAAAAATCCTTACTCAGATTATTTCATGCTGATTTGTAGAAAATCAACCCACAAAGCATTTTATTTTGAATCAAACTGCTGTTTTTAGTTTGATGTGATGGTAAGAAACAAGATAAATATATTATTGAGGGGAAAACCCTTTTGGAATGACATTTTCAGTGACATAATGTTGACACTACACTTTGGATCAAACTCTGCGGATGTGGTTCCCAACGCATTTTCCTTGACGACCTCCGTCATGCAACCACCAAAAAGCCGTGAACTCCATGCCCCATGCTGAAACCATGCTTGGCTTTATGCTTTTATTAGCAAGCTTGTTAGCAAGATGTGAAACATGATGATGTGTACACACACACACACACATATGTATATATGTATGTGTATATATATATATATATATATATATATATATATATATATATATATATATATATATATATATATCTATCTATATATATATATATATATATATATATCTATATATATATAGATATATACATATATAGAGATATATATATATATATATATATATATATATATATATATATATATATATATATATATATATATATATAGATATATATATATAGATATATATATATATAGATATATATCTATATATATACATATATAGATATATATACATATACATACATATATATATATATATATATATATATACATATACATACATATATATATATATATACATATACATACATATATATATATACATATACATACATATATATATATATATATATACATATACATACATATATATATATCTATATATATATATATATATACATATATATATACATATATATATATATATATATATATATAGATATATATATATAGATATATATAGATATATATACATATATAGATATATATAGATATATATATAGTTATATATACATATACATACATATATATATATATATATATACATATACATACATATATATGTATATATATATGTATGTGTATATATATATGTATGTATATATGTATATATATATATATATATATATATATATTTATATATATATATGTATGTATATATATGTATGTATATATGTATATATTTCTGTATGAGCATTCAGATATCATAAGTGTATCACTGTTTGATACACTTATGTACTTCTTTCAAACAGTTTTGAAAACCTTCGTCAGTTGTACTTTATTGCCAGTAAATGCAACTATAATCTACTTCTTGCTGTATTGTAGTTTCTCCTTTCTTCTTTCCAGCCAGTTGCTGAAGTCTCTCACAGAGCCTTTTCAAAGCTCTAAGACCTCAGCTGACGGCAGCGTCCTCCACAGACAGTCCTACCACTCTGTAGCTCGCTGTGTGGCTGCTTTGGCCTCAGCTTCTCCCAAAGACTCACCTGGCACTGTGACCAGCCTCATACAACAGGTGTGTGACATGGTGCATGTTTTCTAATACTGTACTCTTTGGCATAAATAAAGAAATACATTTTTAGGATTCAAATGAGATTATTGTTAAATAATGGACACAAGCACACATTTTGCTGTGAAAAAAAGGGAACTTTCTGTGATATGCTTTTGCACTGAATTCATACTTTAAAATTGGAAGATCTGATGCAGCTTTGCACTTAACATCAGAGGTTTTTTTTTTCTTTTTTTTACCTCAGGAAGTTTTATTTCTTTATAAGCGACACAAACTTTCTTTTCTAGTTTTGTTGATTAATGACAACAGTGATATTCTTGAAAGCCTGGACATCTGTGATTAGAATTCCCCTGCTGTACCCTCAGGTAAAGAATCAAGGCTCTCCAGAGTCTGCTCGTGTCCTGGCTCTGTTGTGTCTGGGGGAGGTGGGGAGGACTGGCAGTTTGGGAGGGAGTAAGGAGGTACAAGGAGTGATCTTGGAGGCCTTCTCCTCAACGAATGAGGAGGTAAGACACTGCATGGTTTTAGTTCTGCAAATCTATATTAGTTACCCTAACCCGACAAACATTAAGTTATCAGACCAGAGGTTTCGTTTTATTTTTAATGAGAATTAATATATTGAAGTTTATTTTAGTTATCGATTCTCATTCACTATGGGAACTATTTTTTAACATGAGATCCATATATTTAGCTCTTGAAAAAACTTTTCAGTATTTTACTGCAATTAAAGTATCATGGTAATGAAAACTAGAAATAAAAATATTTTAAAGTCTCAACAATCATACTTTACAGTTCATCCAGAAGATATGGACATGGAAGGACAGGAAAAGAAACTAAACAAAGGAAAAAGGGTTTTCTACATACTGGTTGAAGCTAACACTGAAGCGCCCCAACAAAATGACTCAAAATGAACTTCTTAATAAGTTCGGTTCTTTTAAAATTGTGTGGAAATGAGTACTATTTGTCTCTTGCAACGAGATAAAGCTTCTACTGAAGAAATATCATATGAATGTTGGTGCTAATGTGTCTTGCTTGTGTTTCCAGGTGAAGACGGCAGCCTCCTGCGCTTTAGGCAGCATGGCGGTTGGCAGCCTGAATGAGTACCTGCCCTTCCTGCTGAAAGAGATCTCAGCCCAGCCACGAAGACAGTACCTGCTCCTGCACTCCCTCAAAGAGGTCATCAGGTGTGTGTTCAGTGGTTAGTGGGGATTATGTATATACAAATTTGTTTTTGTTTTTTTCCAACAGTGGTGCAGCTAAGGAAAGAAAATATCGAACTAACTTCAGTTTATTTGACAGCTTTTGTAAAATACAGTTTCAACCACATTCTCCCCTGTATTTCTGCTGAACTGCTTTGCTGTCTCTGTTCAGCGCCTGTCCAGCCTCTAGTCTCCTGCCCATGGTGGAGTCTATCTGGGCTTTGCTATTTCAGCACTGCGAGTGTTCAGAAGAAGGGACCAGGAATCTGGTGGCTGAATGTTTGGGAAAACTGACTTTAGTGAACCCTGGACAACTTTTGCCAAGACTTCAACAACAACTGAAAGCTGGTATGAGGGGATAGTCCATCACATTTCATGCAAATTTAACATCATATGCATGGCTTTACGGCTTTAAAGATATTTTGTACTTTTTTCTGATATGAATGACCGGCATTATTTTTTATTATAGTTACACTGGGCGAGATACAGTGTTTTCCCATTAATGACTAAACTTAAGGAGCGAGATTATGATAGCCTGCAATCTATTCGTTAGGGCTATGATATGCTTTTGTCCCGTTTTGATTTGATTCCGATTTTTTTGGTGCCAATTCGATTTAAATAGTGATTCTCACAATTCTTCGAAATTGTTGATTTTGGTAGATTAAAAACAAAAATAATGTATAAATCTTCTTTTTTTGCTCATCCTTTTTCTTAATTTCAGTGAGGAAAAAACAGCACAGTAGCCAGATCTGCTGCTATAATGCCCAAGAAGACAAGTATAAAGGTCAATAAAAACAATAAAAAGGACAAAAGTTTTAAGGTGGATTAATTTTATTGGAA
Source organism: Telmatherina bonti (assembly GCF_933228915.1). Taxonomy (NCBI): domain Eukaryota; kingdom Metazoa; phylum Chordata; class Actinopteri; order Atheriniformes; family Telmatherinidae; genus Telmatherina; species Telmatherina bonti. The sequence goes on from NC_136624.1 coordinate 18,721,065, forward strand.
AAAATTCACAAAAAAATCGATTTTAAAATTGTGAAGCATAAAAATTCAGATTTTCCAATTTGATTTTCCCACCCGTTCTATTCATGTATCCAAAGCTTTAAACAAAAGTAAAATCACATTACAGTTAAAGGTGTTAAAAGTTGGTACATTAAGATCGCAGCAGGTTTCAAACAAGTGATGCTTCAGTAAAAACTAAAGTATTGCCATAAATTATTTTAATCACACTGTCTGTGTTGCATCCACAGCTGCTAAAATACTGAAGTCACTGTTCAACTGTGTGTTCTGTACCAAAAACATTACTCTCATGCTTCATAGAGAACCATTGGGTTTGTGTTCAGATCTAAAACATCTGATTAACATGCAACACATGCGATTAACACGTTATTGTAAAAGATACTTTACTATGCTTTCCATCACTTGTTTTCTAGGTTCTGCTCTGGCTCGCAGCACAGTGGTGACCGCTATCAAGTTCACCATTGTTGACCATCCTGCTCCTATAGATTCACTCCTGAAAGACTGCATAGGTATCACACTCAGTCAAACCATTTTTTAATTCACTTTTAACATCAAGGCTCACAGGAATCCTGAAAGAAATCTGCTTCCAAGTCACAGTGAAACAAAAGCTGTGGCCTTCCAGGCTGTGTATTCACTTTTTTGTCACGGTAAGGTGGAGGTGTGGACCCAAATGCTGGGACAGGAGACAGGAGACAGGATACAGAACCAAGACGTTTTAATCCAGAAACTAAACTGAAGCCAAACTAACATGATGAAGGAAAACACAATGAACCAGCAAACAGAACTGAAACCAAGAAGTATAAATACAGACAGAAACAGAACAAGATGCAGATGTACTGACTTAATTAATGGAGTCCAGATGAATCTAATGAACGAGAAAGCAAAACAGGAAACAAGGCAAAAGGAAACTAAACAGGGAAAACTACAAAATAAAACAGGAATCCAGAACTAAAAAGACACAAAAAATCCAAACCATGACACTTTATTAGGAACAGCAGGCTGACAAGGCCTGAGGGGCAATTATTCTACAATGTGTTGATGTCCGCCTCGGCTGAAGGAGAAGTTCATTACATTTTTACACCAGTAGTGGTTCAGTTGTGGTGAGCCTGAGATTTATTCAGCTTCTGATTTCATCGTAGCCCATTAACCTCATGGCTACTGTGCCGAGTCTGAGCTGTTTTTTTTGCTATCTTGTAAACAGAGATAGTTTCTGGCATCTTTACCTTTCTTATGGTTCCAGTTAGGATGCCATAGCTTAATATTTGTAAGAGACACAGATAAAGATAAATAATTAGCTGAACTTGCAGAGTTGGAAGAAAAAAACCTGATTTTACAAACAAAACCTGATTATTTCCACTTGGGTGAAACTCAAAAGGCTGCATCAACCTTTACATGTCATGCATTTCTCCTTGTGACAGGTGACTTTCTCAAGACTCTGCAGGATGATGACATCAACGTACGCCGTGTCGCTTTGGTGATGTTTAACTCTGCAGCTCACAACAAACCGTCTCTGATTCGCGGTCTCCTGGGAAAATTCCTGCCTCATCTCTACAAGGAAACCCAGATCAGGAAGGATCTCATCAGAGAGGTTGATTTTCTGATGGAGAAACTGGAGGTGTTGATGTTCATAATCTGTGCAAATGTAGTGATTACTGTAATATGTTTTCTCCAGGTGGAGATGGGTCCATTCAAACACACTGTGGATGATGGTTTGGATGTGCGCAAGGCAGCATTTGAGTGTATGTACACTCTGCTGGACAGCTGCCTGGAGGGCCTGGACGTCCTGCAGTTCTTGGATCATGTAGAGGAAGGACTTAAAGATCATTATGACATCAGAGTGAGTAGAAAACATCCCAAAGAATAAAGTAATAAAACAATATCTCATTTGTTTCTCTTAACCAACTCAGATAATGGTCTTGAATTTTCAGTTTTCTGAAAGAAGTTTAATTGAGGAGCAGATCTGTTATCTGTTTAGATACAGAAAAATTGATTTTCTGAACGCCTAAACCTCACTATCAACCTTTTCCATCAGTTTTTATCAGGACTCACCATGTCTGTTTGGTAGCACAATAAGATTTTTAACAATGGAAACACCATGACCAGACAGAACACCTGAAATCTGCAAGTGCCTTGTCTCATGGCTTTGTTTTTTATTTGTGAGTTGTAGATGTTGACCTTCTTAATGCTGGCCAGACTGGTGTCTTTGTGCCCAGCTGCTGTCCTTCAAAGACTGGACCGACTGGTGGAGCCACTTAAAGCTACTTGCACCACCAAGGTACTAAAACACAGGCACTGTCCCACATTCTTACTAGTCTTATTAGTAAACAATTCAATGTCTGATTAATCTAAATGTATAGATACACATTGTTTCTGATAGCAATGTGCATTACAGCCCAGTCTAACCATCTGGCTGCACACTTTTAATATCACATTTGTTACAGTTTCATGTAATGCAAGAAAAAAAATCATGCTACAGTTTGCAAAGAAAATGATAAGACACGTCAGAGTTGTCGAGCCTTAAAAATTCTGCCTTTTTATGATTTTTTTTGGTCCTCCTACCAGGTGAAGGCTGGCTCTGTAAAGCAGGAGTTTGAGAAGCAGGAGGAGCTGCGGCGTTCAGCTATGCGAGCTGTTGCTGCCCTGCTGGCAGTGCCGGAGGTTGAAAGGAGTCCCAGCATGGCCGACTTTGCCAACCAGATCAGATCTAATGCAGACATGGCGTCCATCTACCAGAGTGTCCAGGGAGGGGAGGGAGGGGGCATTGGACCCACAGAGAACATGGATCTTAGTTAAACAAAGGCTGGCACGAAATTGGTTGTGTTTTTTTTTGTTTTTTTTTTTAATAGAAGAGTTTAAACACCACAGATGTGTGTTTTAAAGAAAAATACTTTTTGGTTTGTTTAACAGTGTCAGAACAGTTTTTAACCCACACTGATTCAATGTGAACTTTTCTGAAAAATGTCATTTTTTCATTATAAAGAGAAAAAAAATGATTAAATTGACTAAAAAGTTTTATTCCCTGCAGTATTTATTTATTTATTTATTTATAGAAAGAATGAGTATATCTGGTTCACACAAGGTAAAGAAGAAACCGCTTTAGATGCTATCATTTGTCTAATGGATGGATGGTTACACAAGATTTTACAGCAGAAGTGCGAATGAGGATTTAAATGAGATAAAATCTCTCACTTTGTTATGCCTTTCTGTAAAACCAGAGCAAAACCTCACCACAGACATATAGTCACTGCCCTCAAACTCTTTACCAGCAAAGAAAAACCCCTTTCTGATCTAATCTGTGTTTTATCTTCATAACGATTATGCTACTTTGTTATAAAATCTTTATTTGTTGTGTAGCGATACATCTTTATATAATAACATGTTATATTTGACTAACAGGAGTTAGCCAGTGTGCTGCGATTAAAATAAACCCCACAGGTAATACAGAAGATAAAAGAATGCATTATACTGTATAACAGGGTATAAAAATTCCCTTTAGAGACAGGGTGAGAAGCTCGATCATCCAGGAGGAGATCAGAGTAGAGCAGCTGCTTCTCCACATCAAGAGGAGCCTGTTGAGGTGACTCAGACATCTGTTTAGTGTTCCCTTGGACGCCTTACTGGTGAGGTGTTCTGGGCACTTTCCTGTGGGAGGAGACCCATGACATACTGGAGAGATTATATCTCTCAGCTGGCCTGGGAACACCTCAGGATCCCCTAGATAAACTGGTACATGTGGATGGGGAGAGAGAAGTCTTGGCTAAGATTAAGCAGAAGAATATGAATGGATGGAAGTTTACAATAATAATCTCTGTCTATTATTTAATTCAGTCATTTCCTAAAATCTGTTAAAATTTTCAAAGTTGATTTTTGGGGCAAATGTTATGCAGTTAAGATATGATTAATTGAGATTAACCTGTAGGTAATTAGGCATGAGAAGCGGAATCAAATCCAAAGTGACTGGAAATAAAAATCCAGGTCCTGGCACGCAAAGTGGTTAGAAATTTCATAATAAATTATTCTTGCCCATTTTTATTAAAGGATTTTTATTACCAGCCTTTGCATGACTGGACCTGGATTTTTATTTCCAATTACTTCGCATTTGAATCTTCTTATGCTCAAGCAATCCTTTCCATGAGCACCATTGGTTTGAGCCCCACGCCTACTTAAAACCACTAATCGTCTTATAATATGATTATAAGGTCATGATATTTGATATAATATATAAATATAATATATAGATTTTGCAACAGGAAATGGAAACGTGTGGTACGATCTTTAAGCACATATCACCTTCCTGTCTTCTCTGCTAGTCATTATCAAACCACTTCCTCCTTATTGCGTCCTTTTAGGTCTTATACAGATCAGCCTCTTCAGAGCAGCTTGAGGGAAATTCACAGCTGCTGTTACTAACTTGAGTTAGAAAGATGTGATGTCAAAAATAACATATAATAATGAAGTGAACTTTCAGCATTAATCTTTACTGTAGGTTCTTTTGCATGGTGAAAGAAAATCTAACACAATAAACATGTCTTGTAAAACCCAGAGGAAGAAAAATAAATGAAAAAGGAAAGCCCCTCACCAACAACTTTTACTTTCTTGGTCGTGGTTGACTTTGATTGATCATCTTCACAGCAGTATATTCCAGTGTCATTCAGTTGAAATTGGTTTATGATTATCATTAGATTGTTTTTTCTATAGCATGGTTCCAGGAAGCCCTATCTTTCATTTCCCTCTCATTACTCTGAGTGCTTTGCATAGATTGTAGTGGACATAACTACAAAAGCATTTTTGTATGTTTTATTGGTATGAGGATAATGTGACGGCCCCACCACCACTTTGTGTTTGAGATGAAGCTACACCTGGACCCAGTTATGCTCTGCTTACTATACAAGAGTTTCAGCAGCCTGAGCTTAGTGTGTCTCCCAGACTTGAGGCTGGGTTTGGTTTGGTTAGGTTACGTGCATTTCTATGCAGCTATCACATACATTAATAATATCACTTTTCACATGTTTGTTTAAGTTTTTGTATTAAACCACTTTGTTCCTGCCTCTCTCTTTGCTGCAGTCTTTGAGCCCAGCTCAAAGACTGCAGCAAATGTTGTTTTCACAATATTTGCATGTGAATTTCACCCATCATTGCAGTCATCCTTTCAGCTCTAATGAAGGCTTGAAATCTGAAGTTGAGAAAATTTTCACTCATCATAATTTTCACTATAATTTATTCAGACAATTTGAAACGTAACTGACTATAAATCATCAGGAAAACTGGAAACAAGATTTAATTAAATGCAGATTCAAACATTTGGTTGCTTTTTCTGCTGAATAAAAAAATGATCAACTATTAGTTGACTACAGTTTTTTTTGGCTTGAATATGCCATTAAAATAGTTTTTTTCTTCACACAGTAATGCACATTCAGAAGTGATTTCCTGAACCTGATTGCAGAAGTAAGTAAAAATATAAAAGGTGGTCCTAAAACAGATCTACAGAACACCACATTTTATCAGAGAAACCAGCTGACTACAACCCCAAATATTCTGTTTATTAGCTTGTCTGTAAATTATTAAGCTGTTTTCAGCTGTGAAAAGCAATTATCTATTATAGCAACATTCCCTTTGCATAGCAGTGCTAAAATATTTATTTTAATTGGTTACTCTAAATTTTCCCTGTGAATGTGAGCATGAATGGTTGCTTGTCTCGCAGTGTTGCCCTGTGATGGACTGGCAACCTGTCCAGGGTGAACCTGCCTCTCGCCCAATGATTGCTAAGATAAGCTCCAGCTTCCCGCCACCTTGAATTGGACTAAACACTTGAGAAAATGGATGAATGGATGGAAATTCAAAATCCAATATATCAAACCAAGGTATACATTTTAAGATTTGTTTAAAATGTTTAAAAGTATCAAATCAATAATGAATTTAAAGCTGTGTGAACCTGCCTTCATTCTGAAAACACAGAGGGAACAAAAAGCAGGACTATAATCTCAGCACTTCTATAGATAATGATAATAATGCACTAAAACCTGTAAAAATATTAAGTTAAACTTAAATTTCAACATTTTCACTTAAAATTCCTGTTACAACATAGAAGCAAAAGTGGATCAGTAACAATGAAATGAAATGACATATTTAGCCTTTACAAATGTTGCTATACAGTAAATCAAAATCAGATTCACCTTATTTATCTGTTAGGAACTTTGTAAATGGGGGAGACGGTGCTACAGACACAACAAAAAAACATTAAAACATATATGTACATAACACATCCATTCATACTATTCATCACAAGAAAACATGAAATACATGAAGAAAAATTCAAATTAAGAGCCACAATTTTCAGTTGCACACTTGAACACAAACGACTCCCAAGCGTGCATGAGTGAAGAAACGTTACATCCACTTTATTTCTGTAACACAAACAACATGCATTTCAACCGGTGGCTGTATGTAATGAACTACGTAGCTTACAGAGCATTTCCTTGTTTCAGTCCCAAGGACCCCCTAAGCCACCCGAGATGCCTGTGTAAATTGCTCATATTAAAGTGACCTCCCAGAACATCTATAGTAGTTATAAGTGTATCTTCTGTATATCTGAAACTACTGAACAAATCAAGTTAAACACACATTAGAAAGAAAAATCACAAATAAGCATGTTTTCTGCAAAAAAAGAGTGGGGGGGGGGGCTATAATTTTCCTGCTGAGTAAAAGTAAGTGATCCAAACCAAGCCGTTATTTTAAATGTGAGGATGGATTCAAAGAAACATTAACAGAAAGCTGAAAATATGGACTGATGAACCTGTACTTTCCAGAATTTACTCAGAAAAAAGAGCTATTGACATTTTGTGAAAATATGTTCAGTGTTAAGTTAAAATGTCAGTTTCACAGGAAATAAGATGAAGATAAGGATTATTTAACATCTATATTTATATATGTGTGTGTGTGTGTTTGCGTGTGTAACATTTCAACATAGCATTTGCATTCAAAGTAAAAATTAAAAACTTTTGTCTACCTTACAGCCCATGTTACGATCAATGACAGAAATTCTTGACAACATGAGGAAAATGTACTAAAACTTACAGCCTTATGAAAAGATTTTACTTTATTTTTTTCCCTATACTTTTTATAGTAATTCTGTAAAACAAGTATGGTACGGTACAGACAACCTTGCATATAATGCGTCTACTGATCTTTTCATGTCCGTTGTGGCTTCATGACCGTGCTGCTGAGAGAATTGTCTGGTTAGTGAGGGAACCAGTTAGACTCTGGGCTTCACAGTAGAATACAGGCAAGAAGAGGAGCTGGGATTAACAACCACAGCACCTTCACCAGTCGAGTTTTCTTTAAAGACTAAAGTAGAGTAAAGTAAAGAGTCAGGTTGTCTTGTCGACATCTTTGCGGTGCTACTTGCTGCATTTTGTGGTTCTGTCTTTTGGACGTTCTCATAGACATAAGCCTTCGAAGGAAGAATGAAAAATAAAATGTAAGCAGTTTGCATTAAGTTCTATTAATGTGCATTTTTCATACAAGCCTTTCTCCATTTACAAAGTAAATCACTATAAGAACTAATTGAAAAATACTTGAAACTTTTAAAGTTTTACTGTGTTTCTCAGTGATCTCATATTCTAACACTAACCTCACTGGGATGCTGTTCTGCTGCTCTTTTCCCTTTGTTGTTTGACCGTGAAAGTCCTGTTAGAAATAAATCACATTAAAGAAATAAATAAAAGTAGTTTACAGAGTGTTTATATTCAATGTACTAAAGTATTCCTATTCTTTGGTTTTATCTTTAATGAATTATGTGAAAATAACTTGATTTATACAAGTTATTGAGTTTCCGTCACTTTAATAAATACTGAATGACAGATGAAATTAGTGTACTTCCCCTTCAAGAAAAAATGGCTATATGTGTGTGTGTGTGTGTGTGTGTGTGTGTGTGTGTGTGTGTGTGTGTGTGTGTGTGTGTGTGTTTAAATTGATGAAAAAAGGTGCTTTAGTTTCACTATTGGCCATTCTGCTATTAAAAATTGTACGCTGGATTGTTATTGAATGCAACATTAGGCTTTTCAGTTTGTACAATATAAATATATGTAAAAGTGGTTTTAGATGTAAACAGAGCACAAGTGAAATGTATACTTCATGTTAAAAATAATCATGTTTGTTCTTACGCTTGTACAAAATAATGAAAACTGCCACCAACAGCAGGATCAGCAAAACTCCACCACAAATCAGGAAAGTTGTTACCACAGAAACACCTGCAAAACACACCACATAACACAGAAAGCAATATGAACATTAGTCGGTTAGCATTTTACAAAAAGTGAATGTTGAAAATGTTTTGTTTGCGTTTCATCTAATTTTGTTTCGTTTTACCAGTTGTTCTCTCTCTTTCTGTAGTGACTGAGTTGTCTGAAGGAACTGGAGGTGTAGGCGATGGTGTTGCTAGTGATCGGGTCCCATAAAGGAACATGAAGTGCACAACAAAATTGCATTAAAACTGTGTAATGCACAGCTCCTCGTTGTTTAATCCTTTCATGACATACAGTACCAGTTCAAAATTTGCACACAGACAGTCATTCAAAGGAAATGACTGGTACAGTAACTGAAGGTATTAATGAACTTCAATGGTAAATTCTGAGTAATTATAAAACTGTACAAGCAGTAGTTTCTTCGCATTTAATGTAGTTGCAATGACCAAGTAAATCACAGAATTTAGTGGGTGCTTACTGGGTAAATACCTGGTAATTAAGGGACTGTAAAAGAAAGCGTTACCATTTTTTTTCTTGTTAGTAAGTTGTTTTGCTTTGTTTAACAAATTGTTCTCTCACCTGGTGAAGTGACTGAGTTGTCTGAAGGTGCAGGCGGTGCAGGGGATGGGATTTCTGAAAGGAACATGAATTGCACAATGAAATTTGTAGTATATCTTAAAAATATCGTGAACTTAGATAAATTAAAGAAAAATAACCAAAGATTTCTTTGTAATAGTAGGTTAAAGTAGATGTTTGAGACATAGCTATGTCAGCTGTTTACTTAGGCTGACACAGGAAACAGCTTGTCTGTCACCATCCAAGCCTGCACATCCGCCAACCAGAATTTCTAAAATTTAAAAACTATCATGTTATTTATTACTTTTTTTTTTTGTCTGTAAAAAATGTCTGAGTTACCATTCTTTTATAAAGAAAGAAAGAAAAAAAAAACAAAACAAAAAAAGTCAAGTTCCTGAAAAAATGTCCTGTCCATGCCATGTTATGCTTCCCTGTCGTCTCAGTTATCATCCATGTCATCAGATGCCTGTCTAAAGAGAAACAGTTCTGACCATCACATGAGGTAAATGCAGCCATAGTAATAGTAATAGTTAAAGGAATGTTCTATCTTTTGGTAAAGGTAAAAAATAAAGGCTTGCCTCAAATAAAGAAACTGAGAAATGAGTGATTTTTATTCACGCTTTTAACAATTCTAAATCAAAAACGCAAACATCCCTTCTCTGAGCATAAATATCTACCATCTTTACATCTAATCACTCCTTCAGTCTCAGCTTCCTCTCTCACTTTCAAAGGTCATGCTAAGAATATTTTTAAAAAAAATTCAAATTTGTCTTCACAATTTTAAACATATTCAATCATCAATTACAATAAACACAGCCAGGATGTTTCTGTATGGTGTTGTGTTTTTGGATATTGAGTGATATTTTACAAACTGGTCTCTCATAAATGAAACCACATTCAGACAAAAAGAATCACGATATGATTGAGGGTTAATAATATTGGCCAGAAAACCATTTTCATATCATCACTGTCGCATTCTAGATAAATGCAATCTTCTGAGTTCTGATAACTTTAAATACTTTAAATTGCTAGTACTAAAATGCTACGCGTACCAGTAGTTGCACCACTACGGTTGAGGGAATTTATAAAACTTAAATCTTCCCCTGGGAGAGACACTGGGCCTATTGTTAGACAAGACTGTGTCGTTCCACAGCTGTTCTGCCTTGGGACTGTCTGTTAAGGGCTGTAACATCTGGAACAGTGTACCACGCAGGATGAGAGGAGAACCCACATACAATGTCTTCAAGACTCAACTTAAAAACCAGCTTAGATCAAATCAACATTATACTCATAAGAGCTCAACTGGTCTCCTGGTGCACAATGTATGTTTTCTACCATGTACCAAGATCATCAAAACTTCTACAGTTCATTAATAAAAGGTGCTTTAACCATGTGAAGTCTTATCAGTGTAATCAACTTTTCTGAGTGAATGCTTTGTTACGTGTAAATGTAGCCTTAACTTGTATTGCTATCTAAACTATGAATTTTTATTAATGTCAGCATTGTACACCTTGCCAAGTGACAGCGTTTGAAAATGAGCTATATAACTAATACTCACATATTTACAAAAAATGTTTATAATTGTGTACTGTCCCTGTCAAATTAACTAATGAACAAATAAATAAATAATTAAACTTCCTCTTTTCTTCTTTTTATGACTGAAAAATGTATAAACTTTCCCCCGAAACTCTGAGACACCATTTATTCTATTAATAATGATTTAATTACAATTCTGATAACTAAAAATCTCCGTAAAAGGAAGATAAACTGGACTTTAATCCAGAGCACGACTTACCAACATTTAAGATCATTCTGTGGATGAATGTGTCACTGTGTTGTTCATCAGTGCTTTCCACTCCGCACCAGTATGTCCCAGAATCAGCAGCCGTAACCCTTCTCACTGTTATGTTGAATTGATTTTTTTTTGTATCATTCTTCATGGAAAACTTTGGATTCATATCAGGCTTTGTGCTGCTAACAAGATGTTGACATGTGGATGGATCTTCTCCCTTACAGATGAAGATTGAAGAGTCGATCTTAACATAACAGTAGTATGAAAAGTTTTGTCCAACAGCTGCTGATCTGGTGAAGTCAGTGATACGCGCTGAAAGAAATAATTTGTATTTTAGTAATTTCCTAAAATATTATAAATCCTGAGATGTAAATGTGGATTACTTACCTTGAACTTCTAGTTTTATAAGAGACACATAATAATATTTTTCTTTTTTTACTCCACACCAGTACAAACCAGCATGATGTGAGGTAACACTGTTGATGGACAGGCTGTAGACACTTCCTTTTTCTGTGGAATTGAAGATCTCTCCGGACTTTAGCAAGGATGTTGTTTGAAAATCCTCACAGGTCAAATTTTCTGCTTCTCTGCAGAAAAAATTATCCCTGAACTTGTCCTCGTGATCACACTTGATGGTAGTTTTAGTTGTTCTGTATGCGGTTTGAATGTATGGTTTCGGGCAGTCTTTATCTAGAAGTACAGAAAATAAATAAAACAGTGTTTACATATTTTATTTAGATCAGATTATATATATATATATATATATATATATATATATATATATATATATATATATATATATATATATATATATATATATATATATATATATATATATATATATATGTATATATATATATATATATATATATATATATATATATATATATATATATATATATATATATATATATATATATAATATATATAATCTGATCTGAATTAAAAATTAAAAAATAAATTAAAAAATAAAAAAGAGACTCTTACCTATTTCAAAATTGTCTTCATAAAAGTCAGACGATGTTGAAACTCTTCTACTACACTTGGATAGTTTTATGTTATTATTATCTTTGAAGATCACTTTGAGAATCTTTGCTGAATTCCTTGATAAGTGATTAATTGCTTCACGTGTTTGATATCTTCCATTGGTTTTAGGACTGCAGGTGAATTCTGCCCACTTATAGCACCCTTTCTCTTGACTCTGGACCTCACAACCTGCTGAGAAAACAGAAAACAGTTCATGTTGTGACATTTTCTCAACCCATCCGAGATGTCCAACAATTTGTCAACAAAAACTTCTTTCTTAGTAATTTCTTAGTTTTTTTCTGACAAGTCATGTATGTTTCAGTTTGCAGTTTTTAGATTGATAAACAGGAATTAAATATAATGTACCTGTAGTAAAAAGCAGGACGAGTGCAAAGAAGCTCTTCATTTTGTTGGTCTTAGGTGCTGAAACTATTAGAGAGAAAATTCAGCTGCTGCTGGTTGTGTCAGTTCCTCTTTTGGGTTAACTGTGAACAAGTCCGTGTTTCCTGACGTTATTTTCAAAATTTCTTCTACGTCATCATCTACTTCATCCTCTTCATCTTACTTCCTACAGTTGTGTCTGTGTTTTGGTAAGTGTAATAAGTGCAGTACCACATTTCTTTCTCCTTACATACAATGATAGCAACCAATATATCTATAAGTGCAGTTCTATTATTTTGAAACTATGGTCCATTTAGCTGTGGTGGAGCACAGATGTGAATGAATAATGACTATTATTAGTCATAGTCAGATTTCTTGTCTGAGCGAATCTCATCTGTTTTCATTTCAACAATGAAAACAAGAAACTTCTTCAAAACTGCGTGCATGTATATACTGTCTTATTCTATGTGAATTTTAACTAAACTCAGCTTTGTTTATAAAACCCTTTAAACTAAATCTGAAACAAAGCTGTTAAGGCATTACTTATTCTAAATGATGCTCCAGTCCCTCTAAAAGCCTGTACTGCAGTTTTAAAACAGAGGTTTCTCAGTTCATTTACAGAATTGTTTGTACATTCAATAAGCCATCCTGGAATTTTAGGTATAGATCCGACACCTAGTAAATCCAGGGTAAGTATTATGTCACAGATATGATACTTATACATTTTGCTTGAACTTTCACAATCATTAATTGATTTTTGTCTCTAATTATTGATAATTCTTATGATAATATTAAAACAAAATACAACATTTTTGTCACATAAAGCATTTTTTATTAAACTGAATGGCAGAACTAAGAAATTTAAGCTCTTTTTGTTTGTAGACAAAAGAAAATAACACCAACAAAAATGCAACAAAAAATAGAATAGCTGTTCTTCCCTTTTATCACATATAAACAGGAACCGAACAGTTGTGGCAGTAAAGGGAGTGGATACCAATTAAGACAGTTTTTTAATGATATATTAAATGTTTTATGTCATTGAACTTTGATTTTGTAACATGTTGCTCTTTGAAACAAACGTACATATTGGATCATCTCTCAAAACTTGATTCTATTCCTCATTATAATGATGTTTTCCGTGGAGGGGAAGGAAAAGGCAAAGAATTGAGATGTAATTAGAGGTAATAAGGTAAAGTATTTGACTGAACCCAGACACTCAAAATAAAAATATCAATTTCAGAACATATTGGGAAAAAATCAGCATTTTTATGTGAAACATAAAACTATCAAATATTTGTTCAACATCAGAATCTCCGACACATAAAAATCAAGTGATTTCCGCATTTAGTGGATTGCTGCAATTATTCATATCTGGGATGCACTGTAAAACACAGATCTTTTTCATTTCTGCTGTGGTTCCTTGGCCATTGAGTAGAGAGGTTTGTTTGTAAGCCTAGAAAGCTGATTTGCAGTGGAGTAGGTGAGACTCTGGCTGGGTCGTGCAGTCAAAAATGGGCAGGAAGAGATGCTAGGTCCCAGGATCACAGCCTCTGCATCAGTTGGACTGTTTACAGGACAGTCATGCAGCAAGTCAGGTTTGCTTGTGGGCATCTCTATAGTAGTATAGATGGTAGTCAGTGCATTTACAGACTCTGGTTTCAGGATGTTCTCCTTTATTTCTTCATAGACATGGTTCTTCTAGGGGAAAAGAAAGAGTTTAATTTGAACAGTTTTGATTCAGTTCCACTTTTATTATCCATGCAAACCTCACTCAGTCTTCAGACTTGAGAAATACAATGACAAAATGAAAATGCTTTTATGTTTTATGAAATGTTACATTTCCTAAAACTCTCATGTAGATATAACATCCATACACTGACCTTATTTAGATTATCTTCTGCTGCTTTGTTTTCTCTGTTTTCCGAATTTGAACATCCTGTCAAAATTAAACAGGTACAAAAAAAGCTCAGTAAAAGACAAGTTATCATGTGACAATCTCACTAAAATTATTAAAACTTGATCCACAGAAAAACATGGTTAAGCAGAAAAAAAAGATTGATCATAATTACATTCTTTATAGGGGAACACTTGACAGAAGGAGTTCATGGTGATATACTGATGAAGTAACATTATGGACTTATCTTGCTGATGTTAAAAAGCCATTCAATGAGGTGTAAACCAGTTATTTTGATGTTACTTTGCTGTTTGCCATTGCAAAGCATTTTGATATTGTTGCTCAATTTATTGTAGGCTACAGGAGTTAGTAGAAGTGACTGTTGTCGTTCCCTTCATTCTGGTCTTCCCCCAAAACGCTGAATAAACTTGAACATGTTCAGAATTCTGCTGCCCGTACATCATTAAAACACTTCCTACCACATCAGAACTAGCTTTACTGGCCCCCATAAACTCCCAAATTATTTCAATATCTTTTATTTTTACTTTGAAGGCCATTAATCATCTCGTTACTCTGTACCTGTCTGCCCTGATCCACACTGCCATCCCTTCGGTCCTTTCTCCAGCTCACTGTCCCCTTATCTTGTTACCATGGGGACCAAGGCTTGTAGCCGCTCCCAAACTATAGAACTCACATTCACTGGATCTTTGTAAAATTGTCTCCCTCCCTTTCTTTAAATCTCAACTCAAAACTTACCTCGTCAAACTTGCCTACAACCTCTAACCTTCTTCAGTTCACCTATTTAAACTGATGCCTTTGAATTACAATTACATTGATTAATTTAGTCTTTTTTTTAAACTTTGCATAACATTTTTTAGTTTTGTAATGGGCCGGTTGGATGTTCTGAAAGGTGCTGAATATTTAATGTTTTGTTATCTATCATTATTATTCCTTTGTATGCATACAACTGTCTTGGCTTGTTTTTTTTTTTTTTTGCAAAGCACCAGTCTGGTTATCATTAGAGCACGGTTATGCATTTGGTTATCAAGTAAAATGTAATTTCTAGCCACTGACAGGAACACATGCAATGTTTGGCTTTTCAGTAAGAATAAAGAACGTATGTGTAAGAGATTTTGTATTTAAATAAAGCATGTATGCTGTGAAGGAATTGATGTTTTCTCTTACGTTTGTAGATGAGAATGGAAGCCATCACAACCAACAGCGTCAACAAAACCGCACCAACAATCAGAAAATTGGTTGTCTCTGAACTGCCTGCGAAATGCAAACATAACACAGAAAACATCCTCTGAATATAACAGTGTCGTCCCAACTGTGTTGAGAATTAAAAAGAACTTTTATAATATTTTTAAGTTGTTGAATATTCTTCTTTGTTTTCTTACCCAATGTGCTGTCAGCAGGTGTAGAGAAAGAGCTGACAAATGACGTAGGCCATGTGGATGATGATGTCACTGAAACATGGAAACAATAAAACATTGAAGTTTCCATAAATCTGAAAGCCCTCATGAACTTTAAACCAACCAACAAAAACAAACAAACAAAAACTTTTGATATGATGTACTGGGTAATAATCATTAATAACAATTACTACTCTTAATTTCTAAGGGTAAAAATTGTGAATACACTCCTGTGTGTAAGTGGTTGCTGCTACAGTCTATACTTGTGGAGGAATATAAATTGTAGAAGTAAAAGGTATCTTTGCCTCATGACATGTAACAAAAAAAAAAAAAAAGAGCTTTGTCAATATTGGAGTCGTGTGTCTTGCTATTGTTCCACGTTGGTGTCTATTTATTGGTTCTAATGCAGACTTAGTAATTTTATTTGCTGTCAACCAGGCTGGCACAGTTGAGTTGATTGTGATGCTTTTAGAGACTCAAAAGCATCGTAAAATCATGCTTCAAATTCTCTGATGTTTCAAATATGTTCTTACCATAGCTCTTACTCCAAGTAGATGCTGTAGTTGCCGTGGTAGAAGGCACAGGAGATAGAGATATAGTTCGTTTTTCTGAAAGCAAACAGATTTATAATAAAGTTACATCAAGATGTAATAAAATACATGAACAAAATTACAATGTCTCATTAGGTCATGAATTCATTTTTATCAGTAAAGGAAGGAAGGATTCTTTTTTTTCTACTTTTCCCTCTGCTTCTTTTATTTTAGGATCTACCTTCCTCTATTTCTAGTTTTGATGACCACAGTGGGCCTTCTTCTGGGCAGCCTCCTAGTGCATCACAAACACACAGGCTGAGTTTAAGAAGGCTTCTCTTAATTTCTGGCAACATTTGTCAGTCAGTATATTCTCTGATGCTTCATCAGAGACAAATGCACACTTTCATTCATGAGTTATGAATTAGAGAATTGCTTAATGTTTAGGATATCTCAGGACTTTCTGGCAGCTTCAAATCTGCTGCTGAACTTCAGAAGAGGACTTGATCCATCACACTGAATGCATTTAGGGTCATTAAAGTCACATGTAGACCTGAGCGATGTTCAGTGCACTGATGTGACAGAAAAAGTTGTGGCGCAAACTTTTGGTTGCACTCTAGAGCTCTGATAAACAATTCTCTTTATGGCATTAAAACTTATAATAGTAGCCTTCACAAACCTATGCAGCGTAAACTAGAAAAATATATTTTCAAATACTCTGTAGGTTTGAGAGTAAAGGAACATTCTGCATTTCTCTGTCTGACGTGTTTATTTATTTTTTATTTCTAGCAGCAACTAGTTGGCACACTAGTGCTTCATTTTCTAAGCAAAGCTTGCAGGGTTCACCTGCAAGTGAAAGGAGACCAGCAGCTTTCCAGTTGACCATAATGTACTTGTTTAGTGTGCATGTGATCATTTGCACAATTCCAAATGATGTGTACCATCTGTGGACGATGTCCAGGGTTCCTTTGAAGCGGACTAAACAGTGCCAGTGTGAATGTGTCCGTCCTGAGGCTTCAGTAGTTCTATTACTAATGATTTAAATAACATGCTCATGTCTTGTGCTCACTGGGTAATAAAGGACATTTGATACTTTAGGCATAAAAACGTGCTGTTCATCATCAAGAGAAACAAATAAAAACATTCATGTGTTACGTATAATTGATTTAAGCAGAAAATGCATCACCATTGCTGTCATCATCCTCCTCCTTCTCCTTCTCCTCTTCCTTTTCCTCTTTTTCTTCACCCTCCTCGTTCTCACTGTCCTCCTCTAAAAACGGCAATAAACAGATCAATTTGGTGAGTGGTACTTTTTATTATATTTACAGAAGTATGTAAAGCTCTCACCAACAGCTGGTGATCTCAAATTATCCATGACAAATAATTATTTGTATCTTTGTAATCCCAAAAATTATTATTAGTTCTTAGATGAAAAGATGTAGATTACTCACCCGCACTCCTTTGTTGTCTGTGGGATGCATGGTATTTGTCTTCTGTTACTCCACACCACAAGAAACCAGTATGATGTGAGGACACATTTCTGATGAACAGACTGCAGCCGCTTCCTGTTTCTGTGAGAGTATATGGCTCATCTGACTTCTGGTTGGATGGTGGTGTTAGAATGTCCTCACAGGTAACATTTTCCTTGTCTCTGCAGGAAAAGCAAACCCTCAACTTGTCCTTGTTGTCACATTTGACAGTAGTTTTACCTGTTCTATGCGCTGTTTGCATGTAAAAGTAGAAAAGGGAAGAGAGAGAAAGAGAAAACTTAAACAAGAAATTGAAAGCAATATGACTTTTTATCTGATTTCAGTTGAATAGACTTTTTGCTTTTTTTAACATGATATGAACAACTTTATAGGAAGAAGAGAGAGAGAGAGAGAGAGAGAGAGAGAGAGAGAGACTTACCGACATCAAATTTCACTTCATATAAGCCAGAAGATGGGTTAAATCCTTCAGTACACCTAGATGTCTCTATGCTATCATCATGTTTGATGATCACATTGACATTCTTTTCAGTGTTAGTTGATTTGTAACCAGCTTCTTCAAGAATTTGAAATCTTCCACTTCGGTGATTGCAGCAGAATTCGACCCACGTTTTGCATCGTTTTAATTTACCCTGAACTTCACAACCTTTTGAAAAACACATTTACACATCATGTCGATTTGCCAAACAACTTCAGAAGTACGTAAATAAAATGATCTAAAACAATATTTAACTTCTGTTAACTGTTTCTTGAAAAGCAGACATGTAACAGTTGATAGTTACTGATATTAATAATCCAGTATAAAACGTATTTGTACCTGTAAAGAAGAGGAGGAAGAGTACAAAGGAGCTCTTCATTGTGTCTGTCTTCAATGCTGAAACCCTCTGGTAAGAGGAACTGAAGTCAGTTTCTCAGTTTTAAGTAAATGACATGCAACCTGCCCCCTTCTTCCTTCCTTTTTCAGTGATGATGTAACAGAAAGTGGATGGAGAGGTTTTAATTTATTTCACTGTCAGACACACAGATCGCAACTGAAACAAAACTTCATTTACGTACGTAAATTTAGTTTAATTAAAAAGAAAAATCATGTAAAACTCTCTTCTTTATGTCTAATGATAACCTGTTCATTTTTTTTCCTTTTAAAGTCCTTTGCAACGAGACCAAATAAGCATCAAGCTCTTTATTTGTCATGCATAGCTGAAAATAGCCTGTTTTAATCTAAGATCAGTAACTTGAGTAATTCATGATCTGTTGGAATTTTTAAAGACAGAAGACTGAGGACAGAGACAAGCGAAATAAAAGTCAAACTATGGTGTGTGTGAATTGAAAAAAAGCATTTGATTTTAGCACAAAGTACATGCAATGCCTCTTAGAAGAGCCTCAGTGTTATGGCAAACTAAACTTTATTGTTTTGTATGAGTTTATGTTAACTCACTGTAAATACAGCTTCTGTAGAATGGTCAAACCCCTAAAATGTTTATTAAAAATGACCTATCTACACATAGTTTCAAATGAACATGATCTATTTATGTGGATCACCTTTATTATCAGATGGAAAGAGCTTGAGGGATCAATTCCAGGCTTCTTCCAACTACATGCCTAAGCGTGCTTGTTACAAAACACTGAACCCTAGAAAAGGACCATATAAGTTAAAGTCTATTTACCATTTTAAAATGGCCAAGACGGAAGGATTAATCATTTCCTGACTTCTTCTATGGAAATATATAAATATTTGTGTACAAAATTAGCCCGACTCACACTTCTGCTATTGACATGCCAGCTGCTCGCCAGTCTCCACAAATCTGAGTCATCCAGTTAATAAAATCAACTCATGACTCACCCACGAACATAAGTAACAGAAAGATGAGCTCAACCAAGCAACCAAGCAGTTGTTGTGGGGCCTTTCAGGAAATGAGCTGACACGGACAACACTAGGCTAATATTAGACTGTAGTGGAGAGAATATAGCCAAATAAGACCATGGTCATTGTTTACTAAACTTTAAAAACAAACCAATGTGAAAAATGACATTTATGGAAAATAACTGTGCCCCTTTAATGTTGGTAAAAACTTAAATGTGTGAAATGTAAAACATGACAGTATTTGCTGCATTATAAAAAATAATATCCTTTAGTCTTCACAATGACTTTTTTTTTTTTACCCCAACCATATTGAACAGTTCTTTACATGTATTTTCCAACACACAACCAGTGACAAGTAACAAGTTTTGATGTTTTGGACCCAGCAGTCTTTTAAACATCTGAACATATTATATGCTATTAAACACAGATAAAGTGATTTTTTTTTTTTCCAAATTTCCTCATTAACCATCTCATTGTCATCTCATTTCTAGCCATCTGTATGGAGATGTCTTGTAAATGTAAATGCAAAGATACCAAAGAGGTTTTGGCTGAAAAAGCTTTCAGTAAAGAATATAAAGTGAATTTTGATTGAAAAAATGTTTAAATTAAGTCAACACTGGTGGCTGCACGGTGGCGCAGTGGTTAGCACTGTGGCCTCACAGCAAGAAGGTCGCTGGTTCGATCCTTGGCTGGTTTGGTCAGTGGCCTTTCTGTGTGGAGTTTGCATGTTCTCCCTGTGTATGCGTGGGTTCTCTCCGGGTACTCCGGCTTCCTCCCACCATCCAAAGACATGCATGATAGGTTAATTGGTCACTCTAAATTGTCCCTGGGAGTGAGTGTGGTTGTTCGTCTCTCTGTGTGGCCCTGCAATGGACTGGCGAGCTGTCCAGGGTGTACCCTGCCTGTCGCCCAAAGCCAGCTGGGATAGGCTCCAGCTTCCCCGTGACCCTGAATTGGAATAAGCGGTTTGGAAAATGAATGAATGAATGAAGTCAACACTGCAATATTTCCTACCAACCAACCATCCATTCATCCATCCATCTTCTACCGCTTATCCAGGGTCAGGGGGGCAGCAGCCTAAGCAGGGAAGCCCAGACTTCCCTCTCCCCAGCCACATTTGCCAACTCTGCGAAGGCGTTCCCAGGCCAGCCGAGAGATATAATCCCTCCAGCATGTCCTGGTTCTTTCCCTGGGTCTCCTCTTAGAGGGACGTGCCTGGAAAACCTCATCAGATGCCCGAGCCACCTCAAGTAGTAGGGCCGCTGCGGAGCTCCTCACCCTGTCTCTAAGGCAGGGGTCGGCAACCCGCGGCTCTGGAGCCGCATGTGGCTCTTTAGCGCTGCCCTAGTGGCTCCCTGGAGCTTTTTCAAAAATGTTTAAAAAATGGAAAAAGATGGGGGAGGGATATATATTTTTGTTTTGATATGGTTCTGTAGGAGGACAAACATGACACAAACATTCTTAATGTTTTCCTGCACTGTAAAAATGTGTAGAATAAATATTAAATTTTAACATTTCTGTCACGTAGCCTATCAGCAGCGCGGGATGCCAGGCAGGTATTTGTTGTAAACAAAACCGGCGGCTGTGTGATGGGACATGGATCTCAAAGGGAAAAAGAGAAAAATAACCGAGGAGAACAGAGGATTCAACGTTTCTTGGACCAAATCATTTACATTCATTGCCAATGCGGAAGGATTGCCTGAATGTTTGCTCTGTAGCGAGAAGTTGTCAAATAACAAAAAGAGTAATGTGGAAAGACATTTCCAGGGAAAGCATGTGCGATTGCATTACTTCTGGAGAAATTAGAGAAGCGCAAAAAGAGATTTAAGTGGATTGCATTTCCAAACTCCACTACTGCTGCAACCTGGGAGATAATAAAGGCGTTGACAGATGGTGACTACATGAAGGAGTCAGTCATCAACATATCAGGACACGTATTTACAGACTTCAAAAACAAAACTGAGATAATACAGAAAATCAAAGACATGCCCCTCTCCGCTAAGACAGTGAAGGAAAGGACCATTTAAATGGCGGCAACATCACCGATCAGCAAATTAAGGACATTAATTCAGCACAAGTTACATCTTACATGTTTAGAAGCTGACCAGTGATGCCCGACAACAGAAGTCACATTAAATGCGTAAGAACATAATCCTTCATAGACACAGACTGAGTAACAAAGTGGATGTTATATATTTGGAATGACACTTGGTAATGGTGCTCGGGTCGGAGGATAGCTGCGTTGGTTGCGTGTCTAAAGAGAAGAGGATGCTGCTGCATTTTACCCTTGCACTGACTTGCTTGACAGAAATCAAACTGTATTAATTTGATTTGATATACTTCACCTTTTTTTTTTTTTAAGGCTGCTGGTTTATTTTTTTATAAATGCAAGCTGCGTTTTAATGCGCTCTGTTTGTTGCCCAGATAAGGGGCGCGTTATGCACATTCCATTTTGTTGTTTTTTTTTTTTTTAATTCTTAAAAATAAAAATGACATAAAAAATTCAGATTTCTTTATTGCATTGTTTTAATTTGATCAATGCAATGAAACATAATTCATTAATATTGTAATGAAGTTAAACGAGAGACGGCATCGTACAACAGAGTAGTCACGTGGTGCGTCATTCTCTGCAGGGTGCGCTGCAGGGAAAATAAACATTTTATCATTAAGGCTCATTATGTATTTATAACCAACTATGTCATTTTGATAGTAGGCTAATATAGCTAATATAGATACATAAAGCAAGTGTTGCCTTCATGATAAGGCTTATATTAGGCTTTTAATTTTTTGCGGCTCCAGACATATTTGTTTTTTGTTTTTTTGGTCCAATATGGCTCTTTCAACATTTTGGGTTGCCGACCCCTGCTCTAAGGGAAAGCCCGGCCACCCTGTGATGGAAGCTAATTTCAGCCGCCTGTACGAGATCTTGTTCTTTCGGTCACGACCATAGACTGTATATAAAGAGATGGACGGAGTCTCTGTGACGTCACTCATAGGTTTCTGAAGAGCTGAATTGAAGCTCGGTGGGCGGTTCCTACCGTTGCCATCTTGGCAGCATCATGCATGTGTCTCGTACGGAAATTACAAATATGGGCAAAGAGGTGGAGCTTAGAGGGCAGACGTGAGCGTCATGGCGGATGATTGACAGCGAGCGAACTCCGAGTTTTCTGTAGCTTAAAGCTAACCAAGCTAACCCTGAGATTACGGGAGCTACCCAGCTAACGGAGGTAAGTGGGTTAAAGCTAAGTCACGTTGTTAACTGGCTAAAAACCGCGGTTGTTCTACGTTCTTCTTACTTGAAGCCAGAGATTGGTACCTGTCAATCAAAAGGACACGCCCCTAAATTTGCAGAACTTCGAAATTAAATTACTTTAAAACGGGCGAGTTAGACAAAAATTCACTCCCCCCACATTTGTCATGAAGGTAAACCCGACCTATAAACCGAAAATGGATTTTTGAACCAGGCTGTAAACATGTTTATTTCTGCCGTGAAGTTGGCCTTTTTAACATGGGAGTCTATGGGGATTTGCTCTGTTTTGCAGTCAGCCCCTAGTGGATAAGGGGGGAATTGCAGTTTTATGCACTTCGCATAAGCTTCACTTTTAACCGCCGGAAGTTGCCGCGTGGTCATGACCCACAACTCATGACCATAGGTGAGGGAACGTGGATCGACTGGTAAATCGAAAGCTTCGCCTTCTGGCTTTTGGATATATTCAAGACAGATCTCCATAACCATCAGTGGATTTACAATTGAAACTTATTAATTATTTATTGCCAGCCATCTTCCATGCTGCTGAAGATGTCATGCATATTATGTATTATATATTATATTAAAAGTTTTTAGTTGTGAAAACAGCAAACTGACAGATCTCAGCATGGTTCTCCATTCACACTGTTATATCTCTGAATTTTGCATGTCTTTTTAACTGTGCATCATGTTGCTCTTTATCATGTCTATGCTGTATCTTATATATATATATATATATATATATATATATATATATATATATATATATATATATATATATATATATATATATATATATATATATATATGTATTTTTCAGGTATACACATACCTGAAAAAATGCATGAAGGAAAGTACACACACAAAGATGTTTTTACCACCACAGACAATTCTCCTCATAGTCTGTATTGAGGCTGTTTTTTTTTTTCTATCTCTTTTTTATTTGTTCTTTTTTTTCTTCAGTGATGCTGTCTTTTCAGAGCATTACATTTATTTACCCTAAATGTAATGTGTTAGGAAATACAATAGTGACAGAAATGCTTTAGGCAATTAAATGAGCGGCAATTTTATGATTATTTAACTGGATCTTAAAACTCAAAATGAAAGCAATAGAAATGCAAATAGAAAGTGAGGCAAACAAATCTATTTGAAAATAAATTCATATCAGAATCTCTTCTACATTAAAGTAGGTAGTTTCATGACCAAACTGAGCTTAAATAGGAAGAATGTTACAAGGACATTGAGGGATTTCCATGTGTTTGCATCAAAAACATAGCTTTCATTTTACATGTCTGGGTTGGACAGTACTCTTGTGACAAAGCTGATCTTTCCATTTCCAATGTGATTTCTTGACTGTTGAGTAAAGAGGTTTGTCTGTAGATCTTAAAGGCTGATTTAAAGTAGAGCCTGTTGGACAGGCTGAATACATACAGGAAGAGCAGCTGGGTTGAAGGACCACAACCTCTCTATCAGCTGAGCCGTTCTGAAAGTTTATCGTAGCGTAATGCATCGAGTCAGACTCATCTGTGGGAATCCTGGCAGTAGTGTAGATGGTAGTTACTGCATTTTCTTTCTCCGACTGCTGGATGTTCTCCTGTATCTCCTCATAAACATAATCCTTTAAGGAAAGAATGAAAAGTTCAATTTCACCACTATCTGTTCATTTATAGCGCTATTTACTTCCCACACAAGCTCTACTCCTTGTACAGCTATGACTAAAATGGCAAAACAAAAAATCCTATAAATGTCCTAAGTTTAACTATGTTTTTGAACACTCATTCCTACCCAGAAAAGCCATTCATACACTAACCTCTCTGGGATGCTGTGCTGCTGCTCTGTTTCCTTCTTTCTTTGAATGGGACAGTCCTGTCAGAAATAAAACGCAGACAGCAAAAAATAAACAAGTACAAGTAAACAGTCCTGTCTAGTCACATGCAGTATCACACCCAACAGTTGTATTTACATGGATCACTGTCGATCCAATCAAAAGTCCAATTGGAATAAAAATGTGTCATTTAAACCCGATAATGAAATGATCTGTAGGATCAGTGTGGTGGATACTGTTGCTATGCATGCTTGAATCACATGGTGGTTAGGTGATGCAAGAGTTTCAGGGAAGACCTGAAAATGGCGTTATAATGTTATGAACCAATCCAGTGTCCGTGTAAACATGTCAGCTGGAATCTCTGATTATATAGATTTCAATAAGACACGTGTCCATGTAAATATAGCGAGTGTGTAGCTCTCCAGTTTGTACATGGAATAGACAGTACAAGTCCAAAGTTTCTACTCATGATTTTGTTTTTAATCAGAGCATGTATGAATATGTGCTTTATAGTGTTTAAGAAAAAGATGATTGTCCTTACGTTTGTACAAGAGAATGAACGCCGTCACCAACAGCAACGGCAGCAAAACTGCACCAACGATCACAAAATCTGTCATTGTAGAATCACCTGAAAATACACCACATTGCATGAAATCCTTCATGGAACAAGACAGTGTCACAGAGAAGCTTTTTGAGGATTAAAAATACATTTTTAGATTGAAGGGAAATTGATTTTCTAACAAAAGGCTCCCCTAGGGGATACATAGTACCACATTTACCCATTTCTTTTCAATGAGTAGGTGCATCCAAACATTCCAGTGGTAATTTCTACATACCATTTGTCTTGGTGTAGTGAATTGATGTAGGTGGTGTCCCGATAACAACGTGGGTTTTATAGATAATTGGAGCGCTTTTTGGGGAAAGCCTGGTCTTATTAGGAGAGATGGCATCCATCCCACGTTGGATGGAGCCGCTCTCTTATCTAGCAATATGGACTCTTTTATTAGTCAGCTAAATTGACAACTCAGGGTTGGGACCAGGAGGCAGAATTGTAGTCCTACACACATTTCTGCAGCTTCCCACCTGCCGCCGCCCACCCAAAACCCCATTCTGACCTTATACAACTTCCCAGCAGTAAGAATTAAACAACACAAAAACACTTCTGGGGTTTATCGTGAAAACCTCATAAAAATAAAAACAATGGATCTAATAAAATCTGAAAATAAGACAATAAAGTGTGGCCTACTGAATATCAGATCCCTCCCAAATAAGTCTTTATTAGTCAATGACTTGATAGGTGATCACCACATTGATTTATTCTGTCTTACAGAAACCTGGTTACAGCAAGAGGATTATGTTAGTATTAATGAAGCTACACCAGCTAACTATTTAAACTTTCACATTCCTAGAACTACAGGCAGAGGAGGAGGTGTTGCAGCTATTTTTAAGTCAGAATTTTTAATTAATCCTAAGCACAAAACTAACTATAAATCCTTTGAATTCCTGACATTAAATTTATCTAATCCAAAATGGAATTCAGAGAAACCGCTCCTTTTAGCATTAGTGTATCGCCCACCTGGACCTTACTCCGAGTTTCTGACCGAATTCTCTGATCTCTTGTCTGAGTTAGCGCTGACTACTGATAAGGTCATTGTACTAGGTGATTTTAATATTCATGTTGACGATGAAAATGATAGTTTAAACATTTCCTTTAGCTCTATTCTAAACTCAATTGGGTTTTCACAAAATGTCAATGGAGCCACTCACTCTCATGGTCATACTCTTGATCTTGTTCTAACATATGGTATTGAGACTGATAAGCTCAAAGTATTTCCTCAAAACCCTGTCTTGTCCGATCACTTCTTATTAACCTTTGAATTCACTTTATTTGATTACTCACTGACCAAAAATAAATTCTACTATAATAGATGTTTATCAGACAATAATATTACAAAATTTAAACAATCAATTGAATCAATTTTTTCACATCTACCATGTGTTAGCATGACTGAGAGTCCCCCTTTAAGCCTTACTCCTGCTCAGATTGATCAACATGCTGATACTATAACAGCTTCAATGCGTACAACCTTGGATAATGTTGCTCCCCTAAAGAAGAAGAAATTAGGTAAGATTATGAAGGCTCCCTGGTTTAATTCCCAGCTTCGAGCTCTAAAACAGGCATCAAGGCGTTTGGAAAACAGATGGCGTTCATCAGCACTAGAGCAGTCTCGCTTAACCTGGAAAGAAAGTTTAATCGTATACAAAAAAGCCTTACGTACAGCAAGAACAGCTTATTATTCATCATTGATAGAGGAAAACGAAAACAACCCTCGGTTTCTTTTCAGCACTGTAGCCAGGCTTACTAGGAGCTGGAGCGCTCTGGAGCCATGTATTCCTTTCTCACTTAGCTGTGATGATTTCATGTATTTTTTCAGGAATAAAATTGACACTATTAGAGATCAAATTCACAATACTCTTCCTTCTACCTATAATGTTGAGCCTGTTGTGGTCTCTGAAGCATCCTTAGAACCAGGATCTGACTTGTGTCTAAATAGTTTCTGTCCTGTCCAACCCTCTGAATTAACTAAAATAATAGCTTCATCTAAACCATCCACCTGTATCTTAGATCCTCTCCCAACGAGCCTCTTTAAGGACATTTTCCCTTTAATTAATACATCACTACTAAATCTTATCAATATGTCTTTAGTGACAGGATATGTACCACAATCATTTAAAACTGCTGTGATCAAGCCTTTACTTAAAAAGCAATCTCTGGATCCAGAGGTGATAGCAAATTATAGACCTATATCTAACCTCCCATTTATGTCCAAAATTCTGGAGAAAATAGTTTCCGCTCAGCTACATGCCCACCTGAGCAGAAATAATTTATGCGAGGAGTTTCAGTCAGGATTTAGAGCTCATTCAGCTCTAATTAATTCTAATTCTAATTCATTCATTCACTGAGACAGCATTGGTGAAAGTTACCAATGACCTTCTAATGGTCTCAGACAAAGGACTTGTGTCCGTACTTATCTTGCTTGATCTCAGTGCTGCATTTGATACAGTCGATCATAACATTCTGTTACAAAGACTAGAACAGGTGATTGGAATTACAGGTACAGCGTTAAGCTGGTTTAAATCATATTTATCTGATAGACTTCAGTTCGGTCATGTAAATGACAAGTCCTCCTCCCAAACTACAGTAAGTCATGGAGTTCCTCAAGGTTCTGTACTTGGACCAGTACTCTTTACGCTATATATGCTCCCTTTAGGCAAAATTATTAGACAGCATGGAATAAACTTTCATTGTTATGCAGATGATATTCAACTATACTTATCCTTTAAACCAGATGAAACAAATCAGCCCAATAGGCTACAAAATTGTCTCATAGACATAAAGACTTGGATGTCTAGAAATTTTCTCCTCTTAAACTCAGATAAGACTGAAGTAATTCTCTTTGGATCTGAAAAACTCAGAGCTAAATTTTCTGGTTTTGTAATGAACCTGGATGGCATTACTTTAGCTTCCAGTGCTACAGTGAGAAACCTTGGAGTAATATTTGACCCTGACCTGTCCTTTGGTCCACATATTAAGCAGGTTACTAAAACAGCCTTCTTTCATTTACGTAATATAGCCAAAATTAGGGACATTCTGTCTCAGAGTGATGCAGAAAAACTGGTTGGCTGCCTGTTGAATCTAGAATAGAATTTAAAATCCTTCTCCTTACATATAAAGCCCTCCACAACCAGGCACCACTATATATCAAAGACCTCATTGTTCCTTATATACCAAGTAGAGTACTTCGTTCGCAGACTGCAGGCTTACTTGTGGTTCCTAGAGTCTCAAAGAGCCGAGCAGGAGGCAGAGCCTTTGGTTATCAGGCCCCTCTCTTATGGAATAAGCTCCCAGTTAGTGTTAGGGAAGCAGACACCCTCCCCACCTTTAAGACTAGGCTGAAGACTTATCTTTTTGATAAGTTCTATAGCTAGGGATGGTTAGCATCCCTTAGTTATGCTGCTATAGGTTTAGACTGCTGAGGGACATTTCCTGATACACTGAGCTTCTTTCTTTTTCTCTTTATCTCTTTCTTTTACCCCCCCCCCCCCATAACAGTGTCGCATCATTAACATGTATGTCTCCTATCTCAGCAGGTCTCCCTGGCCGGGAGTAATAGTTCCTGTTGTCTGTTGTCTTTCTGTCTGTTGTCTTCCCCCCACACAGCAGAGGCAGATGGCTGCCTGTCCTGAGCCGGGTTCTGCCGGAGGTTTCCTTCCTGTTAAAAGGGAGTTTTTTCCTTCCCACTGTTGCCAGTGTGCTTGCTCAGGATGGGAGATTGAGTTGGACTCAACTCAATCTGTTGGTTTCCTTATATAGGCTATTATGAATTGGCCTTCATTATGTTTTCCCCTCTGTCTGTAAAGCGTCTTGAGATGGCATTGCCGTGATTTGACGCTATATAAATAAAGTTGAATTGAATTGAATTGAATGTAGGGAGGGAGTGCCACTAGTACACCAAAGCATATTTAGTGGATAATACTGGAATGTCAAACAGTTGTGTCTTAAATAAGTAAAACATAAAATATAGTAATATTTTAAAAGGTAAACTAAATAAATAAAATTAACTTTTACCAATGTACTTGTCAGAGCTTGGCGAGGTCGCCAACTGAGCAACTTTAGCACCGCATCGAGCAAGTTTCAGACCCATCTAATGAAAAAGTGTCTAGCAACTGGTCCAGTGAATTTTTCTGGTGTTATTGGAGACTTTTGTAGACTGATGTGAAGGCTTGTGTTGTTTACTCAGTGAGCTGCTGTTCGTGCTGCAGGACCCTCCTCTGTCCTAGAGCTTTTACAGAACCTTCCAGCACCCAGCTGCAGTGAGTCAGAGCAGGAGAGGTTTGTCTCATCAGCCACTGGCTGATCCACCATGACTTACCATTAATACCTATTAATAAAGAGTGTAGACAAAAACATTAAAAAAGTTCAAAATGCTGGAACATGTTGTGGACGCTTCAATAGAAAACCACCAGAATAAGACTTTAAGTCTGTTCAGTTTGGCCAGGAATATTCCGGATTCTTTTTCTAGAGCTTGAGCTAACAATGTTAAATTCTGTGTCTATTATTTGATTTAGTTGTCCACTAAAATCCATTTGAATTTAAAAATGATTCCCTTTGGGTCAAATAATGTAATGTAATTAAAATGCATTTCCAGTAATTACGATATTAATTAATTAATTACCAAAGCACTAAGTAATTAGGTCTATCTTTTACCTGAGCTCAACCCATAATTTGGAAATGACAAATTCAGAATATATTATTTATGCAACTATATGTAATGGGGAGAAACAAGGAGTACATGTTTTTCTTAATGTTTATCTTCTTCCTGTCTTAGATGTGGCGTGCTCTTCAGTACCTCTATTAGTTGTAGCTTTGCACATTTGAAAAAAATTCTAACCAATAATAATCAGATCTGACAATTTAATTTAGCAATAAACAGATAATTTCTCAATTTCCCAAACTGTCAGATCTTGACGATACTGTGACAGATATGCGCCTGTTGTCACATCCCTGCAGCTTTAATCAGTAAGGCTCGTGGGCGGTGCAGGAAATGACTAAAACAACACATACACAAAACCACAGTTGCTTTTTCTGCCCTAAGCAGTCAGTTTTATTATTAGAGGTCTGACCTCTGAAATTCTGCTTTTTTTTTTTTTTTTAACAGAGTCTAGCTCAACGTATTATAATAAAAATCAAAACCAACGTTGTAGAGAATAAGAGGAATTTCTCCTGGTTGACTTTAAATAAAACAGGTCTGAGAAAATAGAAACATTTAAAGTGTACATCAATGTTATGGTAATATCTTGTATGCTGCATCATTGTTCCTTTTTCTGAAAGAGAAAGAAGACAAATAAGAATATTAAATTGTGTTTTTGCATCTTTTTTGTAAATAAAATTTTATGTGTTTAATTAAATGGTTGCCTTTTGTCTGTTGTATAAACAGAAGGACTTTGCTCAACTTAATTCATATTCAAATAAGCACAGCAGAGAAGAAATGTGAAAATAGAAGCTAAACATGGTATTCTATGATTAATGTACATATATACATTTAAGCAAATTAATTAAATGTCTATCTGGTTATTACTGTATAATTAATTTTGACAATGAAGAAAAAACATATTTCTATATAAAATTGCAACATGTGAACATATTTAGATGAAAAAAAAATCATGATTAGATGTCTATTACGTTATTCGTTTTTAAATAAAACATGTTTTTGTTATTAAAACTTAGACATAAGTGGATGTAAATAAAAAAAAAAAAAAAAAAGATGCTTACCAACTCCAAATTTTACTTGGTATGAATCAGATGAAGAGTTGGATCCATGCTTAATGTTTCCATCATGTTTGATCATCACTGTGAAAATCTGTTGGGTTCTTGATTTGCGATCAGCTACTTCAGGTATTTGATAGTTTCCACTTGTTCTGTTATTACAAACAAATCTAAGCATTTTGCTGCACGCGTTCCCTTTACTGTGGACCTCACAACCTGATGAAAAACAGTCCGTTATTCATGACATGTCATTTAGACTTACAGCAAAATTGACATTGTTTCAGTTATTCTTACAAGGCAGAGATGTTACATCGCTGCTTTCGTACATTATATGTCTATAATCAATCAATCAGCTGACATATTTTTTTTACCTGCAATTAATATGAAGACAAGTGGAAAGAAGCTCTTCATTTTGCTGAATGTTGAAGTTGTGTGAAAGAAAACTCTGCTTCAGTTCACCAGCTCAGTTCCTCTTATCAGTTTTGGCTTAAATGTGATGTATCAGTGTTTCCTGAAGCTTCATTTTAAGATGCTAAATTTAATTGGCTTCCTTTTCTGTTTTTCAGTGATACAGTGTCATATTGGTATCAAGTGATTTACTTTTTGGTTCTCTCTCCTCAGACATAATGAGATGAATAACATGACCAAGAAAACTTAAACAGAATTTAAATAAGGGAAGTATCTGCATATATCATCTAGCTAGCTTTTCCACTCCAACTTTTTGCAGAATAAAAGTAAAATTATGACTATTTGCAGGTGTTTTTATCGAACAATTTTGGCTGTAATGGCTACTGGCTGTGTTTCCATTACCCATAGAATTGTGCAAAACATGTATATATTTTGCATTTTCAAGTTATTTACACTCAACCACTTGTCCATGTCACAAAAAAGTAAAAAACAAAAAATAGAAAAACACAGCTTAACTTTTCCTGTATATAAAACACATATTGTTGTTCGTTTTGTTTGTTTGTTTTTCTTTTACTCTAGGTTTAACGCTAATGTATCCTAAAAATCTGGCAATGTAAAAATGCTGCAGAGGAAGTGTAAAACCAGTACAAGAACTCAAACTTAAATTAGAGGTAATTAAAGCAACAAATCATTTTAAGTTGCTGGCTTCCAGTCTTTGTTGAAGCAGAAAGCTCCATGTGTTTCATTAATTAAAACACGGCTAAATAAAAAAATGTTTCACTTTAAAGTACACTCCACACAGAAACAGCACATCTTCCTCCATCAGTGTGTGAATGTGTGAGGCATGGCTGAACTCAGGCTTGTGAAATAATAAAATCATAACAATGTTTGAAGAAGCAAGTAAAAGTGCATCATGCTGTGTGAGGAAGAAAAGTCCTCATACTGACCTCCGCGCACACCATCAGATTGCTCTGATTGTGTTGAAACCTACGATTTAAAGCATCTCTCACAGCTAATAACACAGATCATTTTTCCTTACAATCCTCTCTGGGTATCTTGGCTGTGTGGAACGGGAGGGACTCGTGCCTTATTTCACAGTGCTAATGGTTTTTGGCCAATGTCTCGGGTTTGGGGTCTGATAACATACATGGTCTGCTCCAAGTGAAACATGAAACAATGGTTCCATGGTATGATTATGGTTTGTGAGTGTGTTGCGATCAGTGGGACTGCAAGCCAATCTGGAAAGAAAACACAGATAAGATAGAGACTTCATACAGTTTGGGGTCTGCAGGCAAATCATAGTGCTTAAACACATGCAAAGCTGATTGGTGTTTATAAGACTCTGGCTGTGATTTATTGTGATTTATTAGTTATTTACGACCTGCTGGTGAGAAGAACATTCACAAGGCTAAATGAGTTAAAGCTTAAGTCTCTGTTAGAGTGATGAAGAACAGACTGCATGCGACTGTATGAGCGACTGTTTTAGTGGATGTTTGGGAGTGTTTTTGTTTTATTTGGAGGGCCATGTGGGGGATTTGTTTGCCTTTTTGTTCTTGTTCATTCTAAGTTATCACAAGGCAAAAGCTAGTTTCAGTCTAAGAAGTGTGAATCCCTTAATGGTAGTGATTTTGCTAAAGGGACATTGTGTAACATTTTTTGTTTTTAACTGGCCAAAATTGATTTCTGTATTTATATGTGCGTTATCTTTGGTGCATTATGACCTCCGCTAGAAACCAGACACATTCTCATAAACAAAATCTTTTAGATTTGTTTCTCCATTCAACGGGTGAGCCAGCAGGGCGCGCCATGACAGTCTGCAATGGTGAAATTATACAGCCTCCGGGAAGGGACAAACAGCACCAACGGCGGAATAAATAATCACCAATTCTTGGTATAAAGCTCCAGATGCGTTACACTTGTTTAGTTAACCCAAGAACTGCATTATAAACTGTAGATCAAATTATTATGTTTTTGTTGCAATTATTTAATTTAGACATTTTACTGGGCTGAAAAATTATCGGTGAATTTGCTGTTTTAAAACGGCTAAAGCTGCTAGAACCAACCGCTCGCCGTTGGTGTGGAAGTCGTGTTAAATTGTTATTAACAAAGATGGAGGACCACGGACATGCAGCAGCAGCACGAGAGTCCTGTTTGCCAGAGAAAGCGCTGGAGGACAACGTGACCAGGAAATAGAAAAAACGAGGATCAACATCGGACTAGCTTTCTCCACGTGGAAGGAGCTGAAGATGGAGAAGAGTTCTAAAAGGGATGCCCGAAGTTGCCAACTTTCTTCTCGACAGGTAAGTCAAACGCACTGCCTAAATTAGCCTGAAGAAACGTTTTTCATTCGGTTGTGTTAAACACTGTTTACCATAGTCAGAACATACATTTTATTTTACAATTAATGTTCAATAAACTACGTAATGTCAGATTAGTATTCTAACAATGAGCCTTTTCTAACATTTTTAAGTGTAGAAATGATCTATTTTTGCCCCACCAACCCCTCCAAGCAACAACCTCTTATTTGTTTTTATCTATACTTAATGATGCAAAACATCTCAGAAACGTTGTGCATCAAATATAAGTTTGACTTTACAGGGTTAAAACTCATGCAAGCTACTATTCATCACATTGCCAGGAAAGCATAGTACTTGTTTTTTTTATTTTTATTTATTTATTTATTTATTTTTTTTTAAATTAATCTTCTACAAAGACTGGATCACAGTTATGGTGTATACTTGATTTCTCTGGGTAATCTATATTTCTAAGGGCCTGTTCCCACCTGAAGACTGACTTGCCACGGTAGTTTCTATCTGACTCAATCTCATGATATGGACACAGAAGGTTAAATACCAAATAAATACTGATGGTGATAGCTTGTGCATTGTCTTTAGTCACACCAGCATGACTTTGAAATGGACATTTTCTTAGATTTCTTTTGGTCTAAATTAATTTTATGTTCAATTACAGAGATGTAAGCATAATACAATATAACCTGAATCCTTAATTCCAAATCCAGGGTTCTGAAAAATTAAGAGAGCGGTTGTGATTGACAGTTTCACAGGCAGCATTTAAATCTTAAAGAAATTACAACAACACTGACCTGTTAAACAAACTGAAATGCACCTAACTTGAGGGATTGAACCAGCGTTTGGTCTAAACACGGCAGACAATAAGAACCAAATTTATTTGGAATTGTCATTTATTTAAAACTACATCTAGTTTCAAAAGGTTTGACTGCAGCTGAAACTGGTATTTTATGCCACATTAAGTGATAACAAAAGAGCCATGAAGAGAGCGCTTGGAATGCAGTATTTTAACAAGTTTTACAGCAAGTGAACACAGAAAAAAGAATAAACCAACTTCAACTGGACAAGGAAAGAAGTGACAGGCTCTTAGAAATAAGTGATGTTACTTTTGACCTCACTCACCTCACAGTGTGATCACACATGCACATTTACATGCCCAACAAAAGTGCTTCTTTCTCCATCCGCTTTCTACTGAATGTGTTTATATTTATGTGTTGTTGGGTTCCCCGCAGGTATGTTAACGTGTGGTCTTACATCATTATTTTCCTATATTCGGTATCCTGTAGTACCATAGTACTGTAGCAGTTTATGTGTGTGTATATATAGTGATTTTGTCAGCTTAGTCAACTTTCCCCTTCACTCTTTAATCTGTACTTTTCTCTCCTGTCTTTTCTTTCATTTTTTTCCTCTCCTCCTACCTTCTCTTTCCCTGCTCAGTTTAGCATTGTCATATCAGGACCAATGATCACAATAAAAATAATAATAAAAATATTCAGAATATCAAGGGCAGCCATATGTAAGACATCTCCCTTGGTATAGTAAACCTGTCTGGCTAAATATGGCACACAGACTGCCATTCTGTATGCTACGATGATGGACAGGGTAATAAAATAAGAAAAGTGATGTCTCTTTTAAATAAAACTCAAAGTTGCATAGATGTGAGACAGAATCTGAGAGATGTATCTGGACTATCAATTGATTCATTTACTGTAGGCTGAAGCCTCATCAACAATGGTCTCGATAGAAGCGTGACTGTTAAAAAAAACATCCTTAAGGAAGAGAAACAGGAAGAAAAGGCTGAGATATGCCAAATGATGCAAAAACTGGACTGCAGATGAGTGACAACAGGTCTAATGGAGTGACGAGCCTCCCTGTGAGACTGGACCTCAGCATTTTTAAAGCTGTGTGGGATCATCTGGACAGAGAATGGAAGAAAAGGCAGCCAACATCCAAAGAAGAGCTTTGTTCTTCAAGAAGTATGGAGACCTATTCCTGACGACTAAAATAAATGACAAGAAAGCTTGTTAGACTGTGATGAAGAAGAAAGGTGGACATGTCAAATACTATACAACATTTTGCCTCAAAAAACTGTTTATTTATGTTTGCACACATCAGTAAATCATTGCACCTTTTCACCTTTTTTCATTTTGATCATTTTATTTTTGCAATATTGTCATTTTTCTCTAGTAATGAAAATAAGTTAAGGATACTAAAAAATATTTAAACCCGATTGCAACCAATATCCAGTCTAATAAAAAGTGCTTTAAATGTAAGACATCTTTAACTACAACCCCAATTACAATAAAGTTGGGACTCTATGTAAAAACGTCAATGAAAACAGAAAACAACGATTTGCAAATAATTTTTAACCTATTTTCAGCTGAATATAGGTCATGTAGTAGCAGGTTAACTTTTTACTGTGTTGTAGGCATCAAACTCAAAATGGACAAATTTTAACAACAAACAATAAAGTTTATCAGATTGAACATTAAATAGCCTGTCTATGAAATGTGAAAAGGGACAATTAATAACACTTCTTACAGATTATATTATCATAAAGGTTTAAGGTTTAAGTGATACATTCACACTGCTGTGCAGTTGGAAGTTCTTGCTCTGAGATGTAACAGTGAGGTGAAGTTTGACTGATGAGGATAAATGTTATCCTGGGGTAAATGGTGCTGTAGTGTGTTTACTTAGCCCTTTAAAAGCCTGCTGGTAAGTGACAAATGCAGGTTGACCTCCAGCCAATTCTGCTCTGAAACTGTCAGACACACACGAACCCTGCTCATGGGTCTTTTTTCAACTAGTGATGGTCGACAAACAAAGCATGTGTGCAACTTTTTTATTAAACATGTTTTATTTCAGAAATGCTGCTAACATAAACCTGTTTAATGGGATGTCTATCTCATTTATATACAGTAATATCTTTAAAACTGCGATTACCAGGATGTGAATAATTTTTGTGACAAAATAAAGCAGATATTTCTACATAAACATAATAAGCTCTAATAGATAGCAATCTTCCTACATTCATTATGACTTTTGAAATCTCAGAAAACATTAAACCTTTTTGAGATTAAACTGTTGTAAATTTTTATTTCTAAACTAAGGATATGCATTGACTTCTCTTCTGACCATTGGCAAAAGGCACTTCATATATTGCAGTATTGAAAATGAATCCTATTTTTCATGATTACAAATAATTACCACTTTCAGGTAAATGCTGCATTTACTGGTCATAGTTAACTCAAAAGGCAATTATGAATATTACACCTTTAACAATCCATGTCTTTGTAGTTCCAAATAGCAACACAGTATGCTAAATGTGTTATAGGGACACTTTCTTGATGATCAAACCCTGTTTAATGACTTTTAGATAGATTTCATGCCAGGAAATCTGAAGTTGTCTTATCAGGTTCTGTTCAGTTCCTCTTCAGCGCTGATACTTAGACTGGTACATGATTCATGCATCAGTCTCACTTTCCTATTTAGACACAATTACAGACAGGCATCAGATCACATTTTAAGACTCCATGCTTGAGTTGTGCTATTCTGGTTTTATACTTACAGAGTAATCTGTAAATTTTTTCTCATGGATGTTTTATGTACCAATGTAATCAAGTGACATCAGACTTGAAGCGTTTGTATAAAAAGATTACGTTCAGGTCACAGGCATTTTACTAGCCTGGGCTGAGACACAGCATACTCAGAAGAGCAATTTTAAAGATGTTGTATTTGAATAATATCTGCATGTTTTACAGAGAGCTGTAGACCTGAGAATGTTATCAAGTCATTCTGGCAGAGACAGTGAAACTAAATCTTAAGGATAAAAAATATGACCTTCAAGGGTAATACTTCTTTTACATTAAACAGTACAGTAACTTTTAAACAGGTTTTACAGCTTTCTTGCTGGAAATGAAATCTATCCTGCATGAAGCCCGTTTTCACAGAGATGAGCTGCCTGACATTGGACATCAAATGTAGTGTTTCAGTTTTGGGAGAGATGCCCAGAAGAGATGACAGATCCAGTTGGTATAATAAAACCAGACTGAGCATTTTACATATCTGTGAAGCACTAAGACAGTTAGACCGAACTTCTATTGAGACACAGGAGGATCCCTGCAAGTGCAGCAGGAGAACACCTGCTGGGCCTGAACACACCTGCTTGCTTTGGCAAGGTTATTAATGTTACGTAACATTTAACGTTCTGCAGCACTGGGTAAAATTAATTTGAGCCATCACCCCACAGGAAGAAGGTTCAGTGATGGTTTTTGTTTGGAGTGTCCAAAGTTAGGTTTAGGCTTTCAAACTATCCCAAGATTTTAGGCAAAAGTCTTGGTTTAGTTTAATATTACACTGCTAAATAAAGTTCAGTGTATGTTGCCATGGTGACAGAGCCCAGTAGGAAGTGTAACTGCTTTGCAGTACCAAAAACCTTTTTCTGCACCGTTTAAAACAAAAACAATGTGCGGACATCGGACAAGTTGTTGATGCATTAATAAAGTGTGGCCAGAACTTGATAATGGTCTCTAATAATCTTGTTTTTTATTTTAAGGTCATCAGATGGTCTCCTCGAATAACAGAGATGAAAGGTGAGATTATATACCTGCTTGTGTAGTATGCTTGGTACCGGAAGGTTCCACCAGGCGGCACATTAGAGCACTCAGCTTAGACGGGATCATTCATTCAACCTAATTTCTGGCTCACATCATAATTTGTTTTTATATTGCTTTTGTTTGTTAAAACTGATAATATTTTAAACTGTTTTTATCTTTACTTTTAACCTTAGCCACTAGTAAAATGTTAATATGTTTTAATAAATTTAAAATTCAGTTGATATTTTGGAACAACCTGTTTGCAGTATTTAGTCATAAGCATCACATTTATTTAAAAAAACCAAAAAAACATCTGAAGCTTGTTTGCTAAAGTTCAAGTGCAGGAAATAATAAATATTATTTAACAATCATCTGAAACAGTATACTGCGTAAAAAGGTTAAAGAAACAAAGAATAAATAAATGCTGCTGAAAGAAATGAGAGCAGTAAATGATTTGAGCCCAAAGGCTGATCTTTGTCATTAAAGAAAGAAAATGCTTAATCTGCTTATATCAAACTGTTAAAAAAAAAAAAAATCATGAAAACTATTAGAAAGTGTCACAGCAGCGGGAGGAGGACAAAACTCTGGATGTTTTATTTTTATCCTGTGAAGATCTCTGATGAGTTGACACACATTCTCAGCATCATTGTGACACTGATCCGGTTTAAATTATTCAAGAGATATAAACGAATATTTGCAAATGTCAGATCAATGGTGATCAGTTTTCACCTCTCACAACTGTGTTTTGTAAGTTGGTTTATTTTTTTCTAAAAAAATTTACTTTGTGAGTAATTATTTTTTCAACCAGAATAATAGGGATGCTGAGATCGCCATGACTCCTGGAAAAATAATGCAGTCCCTCATTCTACCACACGGCTTTTCTGGTAAGAAATGTGCTTCAATTTATACATGTTCTCATGCACAAGTACAAATTAATAAATCTCATACTTTGTGTGGAAATGTTATGCATACCCACATTTCTGTGCGTACACAGTTGATAAACAAGACCCCCGGTCCTTGTTTGAACTCTTGCATTCATTTTAATGATCATCCTCAGCTTAAATTTACAGGTAGACTTAAATGTAGCTGGTAATTAGACAAGCAATTTCTTTATCTGAGCCTTAAAAACGATATGTT
The DNA here is from genome assembly GCF_933228915.1 of Telmatherina bonti. Lineage (NCBI taxonomy): Eukaryota > Metazoa > Chordata > Actinopteri > Atheriniformes > Telmatherinidae > Telmatherina > Telmatherina bonti. The sequence goes on from NC_136624.1 coordinate 18,760,134, forward strand.
AGACAATAGTTACATATGAGAATGAGTACTTTCCTTGCTACTGTATGCAATTCAGAATTCAACTTTATTTGTATAGCGCCACTTCACAACAATAAATATAAAGAATAAATACAGTAAATACATAAATACATGTTGAGACTTACCAAGAATAAGATATCACAGATAGAAAATGAAAAAAAAAGAGTTTCAAAGCAAGGCAAATGTCATGATAAAGTTAATTATCCAATTTTATCCTGTATAAATATAATGTTGTGAAATTTAACTCAACAAGGTAGTCAAAGAGTATCTATTAGTCCTGTCATCCCTTCATCTTGTCCTCTCTTCATCCATCCATTCAGTTTGTATATATGTAAAAAAAAAACTTCTCAGGTTACATCCTACCATGTATTTTTGCAGGTGCTGAGTATTACAAAGTGTAAGGAGGGTCATGACCTCATCCATCACAGCAGAGCAACACCATCAGGTTCAGATTTTATTCCATGTCCTGGGTGCTGAGTGTGGCTCTCAGTGGTTGTATGTTTTCAGGACTTCACCATTGTGGAATTTCTGAGACAGCTGAGTTTGAACAGACTGAATAAAAGAAAAACCTGAAAAATACGGGCTTTGTGTCAGTAAGCATCGAATTAAGGAGGCAGTGAGACAGTAAAGATTAGGGAACATTGGCTCGGTCTGACATGGTTTGTATTATAATAAACAGGAGATCAAGCAGGTGCTACGCTGATGGTACTTTCTGTTCCGTTCAACGAGTGTATGTGATGAGGTTATTTAGTAGGTTATTTTTGGTGAAGTTTGTATGGTGTTTTCCTGACTCAAACCTATGGTGAATGGCTGTGAGCGTCTATTGCCTTTTCATTACACCATGTTTGTGCATCGCCCTAACAACCAAAGCCATCTGGACTTTTTGTTTTGAGACTTTGGCTGCACACCATTTGGTCACACCATGCCACTTATATAACAGTCAAGGACACCCATTTATATGTGGTGCAGGCAGAGAGAGGTGTTGGAGTCTTCATCACAGCCTCATCAGACAGCTGCATGGAGTTGCCATGGTGAACATAAACTTAGGTTTGCATTTGGATTGCTCCATTTCAAACCCAGGTACTGAGGACTGCTGGGAAATTTAGTGAAAAAGGTCTGGATAATAAATTCTCATTGTCTTTTCAAACTTAAGAAGCTTTCTTTTTAAATCATCACACAGGATCTTTTTGTAAAAATTTGCATTTTGTTTTTGTTTACATAGTTTTAAAAGAAAAAGTTGAAACAGATGCAACCCAGAACTGTTTTAATTTTTTATAATTTTTTTTTCCTCTTTTTTTTCCCCTCACAGCATAAAACATGATGGCAGTTTCTCATGTTCTTTTTAAGGTATGTTCTGCACAAAATATTCTTCTCCAGTTGAAGCTAGAGACCCATTTTCAAGTTGGTACTTGAGTATCTTCAGGTGTTTCAGCCTTTTAGTCACAACACACCCACTACTGCAGTGGGCCCACCACAGCCTGATCAGACCAGGGTGTGTGTCTCTAACTTTTTGGGGCCCATCTAGGGCCTCCTCTTGATACACAGCCACTGGCTGGAGTGATCAGCATTCCCTGATATTCCCTGGATGGTGTGATGGGATTGGCTGCAGCTCCAAGTCTTTAAGGATTTTGAAGGTAGATGTGATGAAATTGTGGCAGCCAACCTCCACTGGGTCGACACTAAAGCCTTCCGGTTCTGCCTTCATCTCTGTGTATTGAAAGGTTGTCTTATCATGGGCTTCATCACTGGCCTCCTTGCCATGCACTGTCAGTTCTGCAAAGTAGACAACATGCACCATCTTGGTCCAGAGTACCAGGTCTGCATCCTCCATCCATCCATTCCTGGCATTGGTGGCTTTTCTTTTGCACCTCAGCTGCAGTGAGAGATTTCAACACCTGGTTAAACATCTCATACCTGCATTTAGAGGGCCTCACTTTTTAGCCTGTTAGGATGAGTCAGTGTAGAACAAAAAGGTAAAAAAAAAAAAAAAAAAAAAAAAAAAACATCTGCAAGGGAGGCAACCTTTAAAACTGCATTTAAAAATGATACTTCAGCACTGTGGAAAGCAATCCTCTCCTCCACTGTGTTAATTACCGTAACAATATGGCACATTCTTAGTTGGGATTTCAAATTAGGTGATATATTTTTCTTTTCTTTTCGCTTTTCTTTGCAGGACTACAAAAGCCAGTTGGGACTTTTAGTAACTAATATAATTTTGAAAAATTTTACTGCTCAAATAATAATAAAACAAACAATAACCAGAAGCTCTGACTATTTAGGTAATTATGTCTACATGATTTACATGTATTTTTAGTAGCTTTACTAAAAGATTAATTCTGGTCCTGTAGATCACCTGTCCTGCAGTTTTTAGATGTTCCATGCTTGAACACAGCAGTCAAAAAAGCTTTTGGCAGAATGTGACAAAAGGCTTTTAGGAGATCTGTTTCAACAAGTTGTGGTTTGACATTTCTTCATCACTGAAGTGCACAGAATGGAGCACAGAGTGCCCCAGACATTTTCAAGCGAGAGAAGAGCTACACCTTACAGGTCCAAAGTCCAGAAAAAAAATCCATATTAGCTTATAATATTCATGCAGCAGGGTTCTTTCTCCACATAAAACTGTAACTTACATGAAATGAAGCTGCATTATCTTCTGTCATGTCATGCCCTCATAGACTGTTGGATTAGTGGAGATACATTATTACCAAATTAATCTAAAATAGTTTTGTTTCAGGCTATGTCCGCAAATTAGTGGTCTCATTCTTTAACATCCTTCATTTAGCAGATTGTTGTCAAACCTGAACCTGGTGTGGGTGAGGATGGCTGCCATCTGAAACCTGAAGACAGAGAGCAATGATCTATTTTTTACTTTTCAAAAAGATGCAGCTGTAGCAGTAAACCTCAAGTACGTTTCAGTTCAGCATGTGAATATTATCTGTGCAAATGCCATCGTTAACAACATGAAATGGAACAAATTTTGGGAGGTTTTGGCACAGGCAGGTCAGGCGACCCACTTTGGCACAGTTTGGCATCATCTGTTCTACAAGTCCTCCAAGGAACAAATTTCAAGATTTAAAAGGTTAAACTTTGAGATATGAATGAATTAATAGTAAACAAGTTAAATAAATCTCAAATGAATCTTCTCTTACATAGAACACAAACATCATTACTCTGTTTTCCAATCATGGATGACAAATTTACTGTAAAACTTGCGTTTCTTTGGCTTATCAGTCCTTCACACATCACCAGTAAGTGCATGTACAATGTGATGCATTCAGTCAGCCTCACTCCCACTAAAATTAAAGGAAAACTTTTATGGTCGGATGCCTTGTGTCATTTGAAATCTGTGGTCAGATGACTAAACTGCCCAACCATCATGTGATGTGCATGCCCAACGGCAAGAGGAGCAAGAAGAAAGAAGTCAGATGGACAAATAAAGACTAACATTAAGTTTAGAAAAAAAAACTAAAAAAGAAACGTAGCTGACATTAAATCCTGGAATAAAAAACATCCTCATCCGTCCATCCGTTCCCACAGAGGGAAGGTGAAAGGGCTGGTTCATGCCTCTTGCCCTCTGTTAGTCCTCAAATCAGCCTGAAAAGGAGAGTAAAAGCACCAGAAAGACCAAGACCTGGAGAGGATAGATATATCTCAGAGCATGTTGTTCTGATCTCATTGGACATCCCAAAATGGATGCAGTTAGAATTTTGTAAACACCCACATTTAAGGAGCAGGAATGCCATGTGAGAGTTTAGCTGTTCCAGCCTGATTTATACTGGTTGAGTGAGAGACAAAGTCTATCAATAAGTGAGTAAATGTGTTGGATCTGCTTGCAGACACTAAAGGAACGCTGCCAGTAAACGCTCAGTCAGCAGCTTTGTTGTGGTGGTTACATCGCAGGTTGTCATGGACACACAAACCGGTGTCATGACACAATATAAAACAACTATATTACACTGCACAAAATGCAGCTTTATAACAAAGGCCCCAAAACTGGACAATTACGTTTTTTTCACTTTCTCCGTCCCTGTATGGATACCATTTAAGTTTTGATTCATCAGCTGTTAAAATCCCATCAACAGACTTTCTCCTTGTCCTTGTTTTCTTCTGGGAGATCAGCCCAGTGTCCAACACAATGTTTTAAACAGCTTTACGCTGATAATTCCTTTATTTTTTAATGCAAAATTGATGGTTAGTGTTAGCATTAATATACATAGTTAGATCAACTCATTTAAAATGCACAGTTACAACATACACACTTCATATTTATATAATTCATGTCGTGTCATGCAACTCAACACTGAATGGCCTTGGCACATGTGACAATTTACAGACATAGATTGTGAAACTACTCCACCTGTGAACTAAGTCTGGAATGATCCAGTAGTCTGCCATGGTCACAACAAGACTCCATGACTTTAGGATGAAGACTCGTAAAGATCTGCTTTTGAAGAATTATAGCAGGAGGCAGCAGCGATACAAGCACATTTATCAAAACAAAAATAACATCCATGGTTATGTTTCAGTCCTTACTGTTATGATATTGTATTCATATTAGATGGCAACATCTAGAATGACATTTTTGGAAACTTTGCTTTAAATCCAAGCAACACCGTTTACCATATCACCTTTTCTGTCATGGCAAATTTAGAATTTGGTGTTTTACATTATATTTTCTCCTGAAACCCAAATTTAAAAAATGACTATATGACAGTATCTTCTGTTTGTTGGATAAACTTTATATAAATGTACCACTGAAGTTGAATTCATTGCTGTAATATATGTTTACTGTATTGTATGAATAAATGTAATCTTATATGTAAGACCCTGATAGAGAAACTGCAGAGATAACTTTATACATCCCTGTGTATTGTGAGGAAATGTGAGTGAATTCTACCAAATTTTCTTCCCAGAATCCCTGGTCACCACATGGCCAAATGTGGTTGTATTTGTCACATATTGTAACTCTGCCTGTGTCTACTGTACTTAAAACAGAAACCAGTAGCTTCCCTCCGGCTGCACTGGGACACACAGGCCTCTGGATAAAACTGCGGTTTCATCCAGAGAACAGACTCATTTAAGAACAGGCTGCAGCTATCAACTCTCACACTCTCCTGCCATGAAGCTCAGACATTTTATTTGACATTTAGCACTTTCCTTTTCCATGTTGGCCAACATCACCAGTAACAGCTTTACTTTTTGACTGTTTGTGACAGATTTTCTCTGCTCTTTCTCCATAGTCAATATGTTGATAGAGCAGGATATTGTTGCCAGCCAAACAAAAACTTTTTCTTTTTGAAAAAAAATCCTAAATAAATATACAATGGGAGGACTTGCGCAGGAACGTCATCTCTATGTATTTAAGCTCTGTGCACCAGGCTCTACGTCCACCCCGGTTCCCATGAGAATGATCTCTGGTTGGGGCAGAAGTCATTCACTGTCTAACCTCTCTGCCTCCCCCAAAGGACCAATTGCCTAACATTAAGTGAGAAACTCAGGACCCGCCAAAAATGAAGATGCATGCAGCAGCAGTAACAGTAGACTGAGGTCAGGTCGAGCTGGAATAAGATTGCATTATGTCAAAATAAATATAATTAAATGATGAGAGCAGCTTTTTATCTTGAAGTCCTCTTGAGGCTTGCAGAAGATGGTGCATTAACACAATCCCTTACAAGAAAACCTTCTGTTATTACTTGGACTTCTTATGTCAGTCTTGACGCATGTTGGGATTTTATCTTCATGTGCTGATCTGTAAGTGTGTCTCTAATCTCAGAGCCTTTATCAAAGAATTTGAGAATCTGTATTCATGCCAGTTAACTTCTGAGAACAGTTTATCATTGTACAAATAAACCCAATATTTGGCAACTCACATTGTCTCTCCACATGTACAGCTTGTGTTTCATAAGCCTGGGACGGAGCCATCTCTCTGGAACTAATCTTTGTGTGTGTTTCCATGTAGAGCACTGCACAGCAGGACAGATGAGAGGCTGTGAGGAGGTGCATCCTGTGACAGAAAGAGTCAGATGGTTTTTAACCTGAAATACACAGACTGTGTGGTTTGTTTGGTCCCTTTATCCCCCACGTTGCCCCAGAGCATGGCTGGATTTAGAAGACACTTGAATCTCCAGCTTCTAGCTGCCAACTCTGTGTAAGTGACCATATAAGGCATCCGCATTTACTTCAAAGTATCAGCCAGGCAGGACGATTACAGCATGTATAAGACCTCTGTCAGATCCCTTTCTTCTTTTATCAATGTCTGTCTGTCTTTCTTCTGTGTGTCAACAGTTAAAGGCTCTTTTCTGCCCTCTCTTTCTGTTATCAGGCTGTCCCTCTTTTTACTCCCCCCCTCTTTCAGTCCCTTAATCTTACCCTTTTTCTTTTTTCTGGCACCTTCTCAATCCTTCTCTCCTCCTTTCTTTTTGTCTCAGCCTACAAACAGAGAGGGTGCACTAATAGACCTCCCCTCAGGTCTCCCGTCCGTCCACTCCTCCCCTCTTCTCGGTCTTCTCTCTCTCTCTCTCTCTCCTCCCCTTACCTCCCTCCTCCTCCTCTCACCCTCACTCCTTCCTCCTTTTCTCAGCCAGCCCCAGATAAGAAGTGGGCAGAAGTAATTCTCGTCAGCCTCTTCTGAAGCTCGAGCCACCAGAGAAAATACATTTTTCTCTATTCTGGTTTATTTTATTTCTGGACATCTAAAGATAGAGGGCTGCCTGTTTGTTTTTTTTTTTAGTTTTTTTTTTTACATCCAGATTTGAACTTTTTAAACATTTCTTTTAGATCCTCTTGAGTCAGTGTTTTCTTATCATGTTGATTTCCTTTATTTGCCTATCTCATGCTTAAATTTCTCTCTATCAACACTTTTTTCTGGGTGGAATTGGACCTTCACCTGGTGCATCACTGAGAACAGGAGAGACTTTTTCTGAAACCATGAAAGACCTGCCATATCTCAAACCTTTGGACCCATTCACCAAAGACAAAGCTGATCACAAGGAACAAAATTAAGACTCAGGATTAAAAAGTGAAGATTTACCTGCATCTTCAACACAACTGAGGGACATCATCAGGTGCTGCATTTTAAGCGGTGAACTACAGAATAAATAAAATAAAACAAAGTTAGGACAACAGCCTGAAGAAGCTGCATCATCTGACCACATGGATTAAAAAAGCTCAGAGAATTATGCATGCATCAAGCAGACAGTTGATCTCCTGAGGTTGACTTAGGGTCGAAGTGGTAAACCATCTTCTTCTGACCCTTTTACTGCTAAAAAAAAAATAAATAAAAAAAAAAATAAAATACAAGTTTTAATCCAGCTGAAGAGTCTGTCATGAAAGGTTTAAATCTCAGCCGAGCGTTGCTGGTGCTTCTGCTTCTTTGGACATTGTCAGCCGTCACATATGCGGCCGGTGTTGGGAGCACAGAGCGAGGAGGAGCTGGAAGAAGCCAGAGAAGAGGAGGAAGTGGTGGTTCAGGTGGTGGAGGAGGTGCAGAGAAGAGGCGGAGGTTTCACCGCATCCAGCATGGTCAGTGTAGCTACACTTTCATCCTGCCGGAGACAGATGGTTGTCAGGGTAGAGGATCACCATCACAGGCCGAACAATACGGGGGTCCTCCTGGAGGGGCGAGCGTTGTGCAGAGAGACTCACCACCTGTAGAAGGAGAATGGCCGGCTCAGAAGTTGCAGCACCTTGAGAACACCATGGAGAACAACACGCGGTGGTTACAGAAGGTAAGAGACAAACTGCTACACACACACACACACACACACAATGCTGCAAAATAAAGAAAGAAATAAACAGAAAAGTTCTGCAGAAACACTGTAAACCTCTTGTTTCTACTCAAGTCTTCAGCAAAAACCTCCCTGTGACTGAAGGGGGTGGGGTGCTGGTGGTGGGGGGTCACTGGTCACTGGTGCATTTAGAGTGGTGCAATCAAAATAACACTGATTATAGGCTGCAGAGACCAGGAGAGAATGACACATTACCACACGGTGTTGAAGGATATCTTGTCTCGGACCCTTTAACATCTTGACAGACAAACTAAAGCATGAAGAAATTTGTGTGAAAACATGAGAACTTGCCTCGGTGTCGGTGCACAAACTGTGTGTGCACGCTTACGTTTGTGGCTGTTTATATGTTGGAGCCAAAAAAGCTCTTTTAAAAAGTCATACTTAAGGATTTCAGGATATGACTGGGTGAATGGCAGCTGGTTTCGATCAGGAGAAAGCCGTTTGTGTTTTCTTTTTTCTCCAATCCGAACAAACTATTGTTCTTTCTAAACTAATCTGCGGTTTCAGTGGACTGCGCAATGTGTAATGAGAGTCACTGAACAAGATCATTCTTGTAATCACTTTTGTTTTTCTACCAAAAAAAAAAAATCCTTACAGTGTGAGCTGATACATGTTAAAGATCACCTAAGGTCATTATCTACTGCATATGTGTTCAAGTTTTCCAGCAATTTAAAGTACTTTGGTACTTCTGTATTGCCTTTCTCATCATGGTTCGCTCCACTGTTGTTCTGTGGAGGTTGCAGAAAGACAGGAAACATTGTCGAGCAGCCAGTTCTTTTTACCTGCCAGTGATGAATTTCACTGGGAGGAAATTTAAAGGGTAGGCCCTGTTCACCAGTATTAGACCAAGAACATTGCAGATTAACTGGACTTGTTTGTTCAAAGTAGAAGCACTGTGTTGCTTGCTGTAGTCTTTCTCCAAATGTTGAGCAGTACTCCTGTTGCAGTAATCACCCCCCATTATCCCTCCATCATTTTACTTCCCCCTATAAACACTGAGACAAAATCCAGCAAATAGTGGAGTTGAAGCTATTTTACCAACAAAACAAAGCACTGAACTGATGAGATATGAATGAAACACAAAGAATGTCATTGTTACCATGAATCACCAGACAACACTATGAATTCACAGCCACTCGAGCAACTCTGTCAGGCTGCTTTCTACAGCCTGATACTGAGCATGTGTGAAGACTATAAGAGCCATTATGTTATTGGGAAAAATGTGCTATTTAGAAATATACAAGAGACACTGTGTACACTGACCCAGATAACTGCAAAAGATCAAACTGTATCACTTCGACTCTCATGTGTAAATGTGGGGGAAAAAAGATCTTCAAATAAATTAGTCACTGGTGGCACTATTGTTTTGTTGAATTAAATACATATTAGCAGTGGTGTAGCCCAGGGTATACATGGGTACACAGAGTATACCCACTTCTTTTTTAGTCAGCATTGATTATACCCACTTCTAAACCCCGTGTGATGCTGCTTTTACGATAACAAACATTCTAAACACGCACCTACGTCGCCCAGCAGCACAACTAAGGTACCCATGCTAAAGTGGTGCAATTAGTCATCAGGTGCAATAACTTTAGACTGAACATAGACATAACAAATAGATATTTGTGTATATGTCTAAAATGGCAAGAAATGTTTTGTTGTTATTATTATTTTATTCTGATTTTCAGGAATGGCTCAGGGATATCACCTGCTTGCAAATATCTTCACCTGCATGGAGATATTTGCACAAACATTCATGAAAACATTCTCTTATTGCATTAAACAATCTCTTAAAATTAAACCACCAAGTAAGCATGAAGGCTAGCTGGAATGTAAATAGTTTAACCAGTTTTGTGAATATACTTTAGGTAATGGGGAGTACTGAGATTTGTAAACATTTTGACTGCCCATGATGTTAGACAGACTGTTAAAAGTGCAAAGCTGGGTTTTAAGGATGTTTAAATATTTGTTTAAACTTTCACTTGCTTTTGGTGTCATCAGAGGAGTGTCAGAATCACCTGAGCACAGTAACCAACATTCATGTCAATCCAAGAAAGATGAAGACCTCATTCCATTGCAAATCAAACAAGAGTGGGAAGTTTTAGCATTCCTGCAAGCAGGAGGAGGTTTATGAATAAACTGAGAATCCTAGTAGGACATAAGCTCAAGAACTGGCTAATATTAACCACACTGCTGCAATTAACAAGGAAATTGAGGAGGAACAAAGAGTGGGAGGGGATCAAGAAAACTGCCAGATGCACGCACATTTATGCTTCTTCCAACTTGTTTTCACAAGACAGCAGAGTTTCATTCCTAGTTTCATCTTAACCATTTGCTCGAATTAAGGGTTGGAGGGAAGCTGGAGCCTATCCCAGTAATCACTGGGTGAGAGAAAGGGTACGCCCTGGACAGGTCGCCAGTCCTTCATAGGGCAACAGCATAGTTGTTCTTTTTTTGATATCCACACACTTTTCCTACGGCTTCCCGAAAAACCTGACCTGACTTAAAACCTCCACATAAACATGCCTTAACCATGGCTGCGATATTTCCGAGTTCACGATTCAGTTTTTTAAAATAAAGAAATATAACTGTTTGCAGCTTGTTTCCTCAGACACATTACCTGCTCTGCCCACAGCTTAAACCATCTGTCATCTGCAGTGATCTGTAGGTATTTCAGCAGATCTAACATGATGACTGGAAAAGTAACATATATTTCCTTCTTATTTTCATAAATAAATAAAGAAAATAACAGTTTGGATGTACATTTGCTATCAGCCCTACGTTAATTACATTCCAGAAAGCATTAAATTACAATCAGGCCTCCAGGTGCCAGTGATGAGACCCACCTTAGAGAGTGACAGGTAGACCTTGTCTTATCTAAACCTCTGACACTGAGGGGTCTGATGTTATCTTTTCTCCTGAATGGTGTGGTCATCATGCAGAGATCTAAAGTCTCCCTGTTGTCTCCAGTTCAACAGTTGTGGATCAATGAAAGTTCATGAATTGAGAAATTTCTCAATTGTTTTTCTTTAACTCTATAAAGCCAAACATACAACATTTGATTCATACAGTTTCTGAGACATTTTGTATCGCATCATGGTAGAAACTTAACTCAAACCCTGTTGTACAGAGACTAATACTGGTCTCCTGCCCCTTTGTGGACACCAGAAAGCAGAACATTACACTATGACCCATAATTTTGACCCATCACATTGGTGAAAATACCAAAAAATAGCACAAAATTAATACCTTTTGAATTAAAAAAAACAACAAAAAAAACTGAACTTTTCTGCCCAATGGTTTTAGATTGGGCTTTAAATGGTTAATGTATTATTCCACTGTAAAGAAAAGAATCGAATGCAAAATAGATTTCAGACAACTGCAAATTTACCCCAAATTGATTGAAACTGCTGCTGTAGACAAAAAGCATCACCTTTGTTGTAAGAAAAAAATCTATTAAAACTCTAATATGTCTTCACAGGATCTCCAGGTTCTCGGTTCCAAAATTTGAATGACAGAATAAAAAATGAATGTCCATCTATGAAAAAGCCAGAGCTAAAGTTTAACATGTTAATCATCCTTAAAACACAAGCAAATCCATTAAATAATGACTCAGAAAGAAGCTGGAGGGGTTATGGAAAAGCCCTGTTAGACTCCAGATTTGATGGTCATTAAAATGTTGTGGATGATTTGAAGCAAGTAGAACATGCAATAAAACCTTCATACATCTTACATCTGAATGAAACGGACTAAAGAGGGCAATTATACAAAATTCCAACAAGAATTTATTTCTGCTTGGGGAAACCATTTTAGCTTCTGAGAGCAAAAATGTAAATAATTTCCCCCCCAGAACAATCCAACACCTGCCAGTACTTTTGTTCAGGAACAAAAATTGAAAGAGCTCATTTTCCTTTTGCTGTTGTTCAGGGCCATTACTTTTATCCAAAGTACAGTTTGATGTGTTCTTTGCTTTTTCAAATGTGCCATAAAAGCCAAAAATTTCCATTAATGATGGACAGTACTCAACCAGCTCCATCAACTTCCTTCCCCCTTGTGGAAAAACTCATCACTCAGTGAGCCGCCAGTAATCTTCTCAGTTTTTTCAACAACAAATCATTATAAGATTAATTCAATTTGTGTGTAGCAGCAGTGACCAAAGACAGAAGTGACATGACGTAACAAAGAAACTGCTACAGTGTCCATACAGACCACATAACCTCCTCCCAGATCCTTTTCGTGCCCCTCTTGCCCCCTGACAGTTAAACCCTCAGTCAGACTCCTGCTGATTTGCAGATTGAAGTGATTTAGCTGCAGCAGGTGATGTTGATCCATTAAATGAGATTAGCAAAAGAAAAACATTTTCAAAAGGAAGGAGTACCCATTCATCATCATTAGTTGTTATGTGTTTCAGATGAGAACTGCAGCATGAATAATGCTCGTGTTTCTGAACCATAATTCTTATTTATTCAGCTTGCAGAACAAGCTGACTGCACCTGCCATGCTTTTAAGAAACTGTTACTAATTTGATGAAAAGAATAACCTGTAACTTCCAAACTCACATCATTTTAAATTTGGTGATACTTTGAAAAATGAGGCAATAACCTTGAAATTTTTACGGCCATGTGCTAAAGCTTAAGCTTTTTAAATACTTGTTTTACCTGGCTGTGCAACGTAAGGTGGATGGTTTATTGAAAGGAACTTGAATGAATTAAATGTTTGACTTCCATCAAGTGGAAATCAGATTATTGTGATGTAACTTACTCAAGTGAAATTCATTTTTTGTAGCCATTGTCTTAAACATATTGAAAGTCATGAAGGGGATTAGAGTTAAAATGGCAGAGAAATAAAAGACAGGAGCTGAAGTTTTTTAAGCAGAGAGAGAGTTGCAGTAATACTTTACAGCATAGGTGTCAAACTCTGGCCCGTGGACCAACTTTAACGCAGTGTAATTTTATTTGGCTCACAAAACAATACCAAATGATTACTAGTGTTGGCCCGCTGGTATTATACAGCAAACATACTGCCAAAAAATGACAAACCTAAAAACGCTCTGGTGATGGGTTGGTGCATCAATTGAGACACGACCCTCTCCTCTGTTGACAGTAGTCATAGCAACTTCAAGCTACTTAAGCAGAGATGGCAAAATAAGCCTTGCCTTCAGTGAGGGAGTGTTTATGAAAAGGTACGTGTTGAAAGTTTCTGTGCTTTTGTGCCCAGACTAAGAACAAACATTTTCAAATGAGAGCCTGAGCAGAAACACAGTAGCTGAACATATGTGTGATTTTGCCCCCAATCTCTGATGTTCATCATCAGATCTGGAAGTTTTTTTCTAACATAAATATTGACCCACAAGCTTGTCCAATTTCAAATTTTGGCCTGCTGGTTTGACACCCCTGAGGAAGTAATGTGATTTTAACACAACATCATGCAATGCAATTAGGGGAACATGAAGCTGAATTATGCACCTGTAAACACATTACGGCCTTTTCATATGCCAACATTTTGTCCAGACCCCTCTCACCTCAATTACAACAGATTTCTTTTAGCATCCACTATAAAACAGCTACAGATGGTCCATATCAGGCAGTATGCTTGGTTCTTGCTCAGCCCGCCTGCAGGATTCAAGGGCTTTATGAAGGCACTAACTATCATTCCTACTTACAAAGCAGTCTCAGTCCAGATTGTTCTCATCTGTAGAACCCTAATGGTGTAACAAACCAGATTACACCATGGGGCTTCCCTCTCTAACAAACATATTCAGAACCCAGATAATAATGAACACGTGCGCTAAATAATCAAAAGTAAACTCAGTATTATCCTCTTGCTTTAAAGTAACATCTGACAGAGTTTTAGTTGGGTAAAGACAAGGGTTGTGTCCACATCGCATTGCAGGGTTTGATGTCAGATATAGTTTACTTGCAGTGGTAAATGATGCTGTTTCTGTTAAACAACTTCCTCTAAATACGATGTATCCAAGCAATTAGAAAGTGTAAATTGCTACTTTTGCATAAGTTAGAGACCCATACATTTAAATTGCTTCAGATTTTACTCTGCAATTCCTGAGGTCTCCTAAAATCCTCCTACCAAGACTAAAGATTGGAATTTATGTTGGGCAAATCTGTACAACTGCATGGCAATACAGAGATTTTTGCATTCATTAGTAAGAAGTATTGCTGATTATCATTGTGTGTAATGCTGTTATTCTTCTAAATGCCTACAAACTTTCACACACATCAATGATCTCTACTTTAAAAAAAAAAAACATTCATGTAGAGTGAGGTATAAATGTAGTTTAAATATGTAAATCCAGCTATAAACATTGATGAAAAGCTTTAAAGTGTTTTTCTGTTTTGCTTCCTTTACACACAACAGGATCAAAGTCTGTACCTGTGCAACTTGATTAAGTAAAAACTGGTCTTGAGCCAGATTTACTTACTGTAACAGTTGATGCAGATCCCCTCAGATTACATTTGAACATAACATGGGTTTGGATACGTTCCGGGGTAAATGGAGTGTATAAGATTCTCATTATTCCCGGAGCCCACTATAGTCAATTTCTTTATTGTAGCAGCTGAAGGAGGAGTAGAAGCTCTTTCTGGAAAGATGTTAATCTGTCAGAGTGCTTTGCTGGATTAGCCCACTGAGACCTGCAGGACCTTTAACAAGCCGTGTGCAAGTATGCCTGTGTGTACATGTTGGGATAATGTGTAGAGAAGTGTCTACATGCAGAGATGTGTGTGAGCTGGGGGTGTGATTACCACCCACACAGTTAAATCTCAGAGGAGACGTGGGTCAGATGCAGAGCTGAGGTCTGCAGCATCCCGACAGGAGACAGAAGACGACCTTTCACCTTTGACATTTAGTCAGGGTCAGCCGACAATTAGGTAATCAGTCTCTCTCTTACAGAGCATCAGTTTGTGTTTGTCACCGTCCTCTAACCAGAGCTTTAATGCATTAAGATGAAAGATAATGTGCTCATTTCTTCTGTTTCTTGCCCTTCTGTCTTACTCTGTTTTTCTTTCTCTTTTTGACAAAATTCAATCACAGAAGAGTTAAAACCTGTTAAAGTACAATTCCTTAAACAAATATGGGGTCCCATGACAGAGAGAGATAATCTTGTTGTGATTTGTCACAATCTTAGGTTGTTTTAGGTTACTGTTAATGTGAGATAATCAAATTTTTCTTTTGGTTTACATCCAGTTAAAAAGTTGGTTTCATTTTAAAGCAAATGTCAGCTCACTAAAAAAATAGCATGACAGCAATGAATGCATGTTGAGAAACAGGAGAAGAACAGGACATCAGCAAAAGTCTGTCTGTTTATGAAAACTTGAAATGATTTATATGTTTTTTTTTCTTTCATTTCACAAAGTTGTAACCATTGAATTTGTTAAGCAGCAGTAACTGTAACAATAACTTCAGGCTAATCTCTGATCTTGTTTGAAAGACCCGATTCAGCATTGGAATAATTAAACTTGAACCCAAAAGTTTAAGAGAAAAAGAAGTAATTTATCATGTTGAAAGGATAAAAGTAAATAAATATGATGGCTTAGTACTTTTCTTTTAGCTTTTTTTTTTTTTTTATACAATGGAGGATCCTTCATAAGACGATACAAATCTTTAAAACCTGATCTACAGGTGTTTGTTAAAATCACAACAGATAAAAGAGCAACATATAATACATGACTAAAGAGCTGGGATTGAAACGCAACCTAAAATTCTTCAGTAACAGAAAAATGTATCATCTGAAATGTTTCTGGAAATCCTTGTTTTTGGTTCGTTGTTAGACATGTATCTAGCATCGTGCTGCCGTTTGGTCTGATATTAAACCAATCCTAAAGGAAATCTTGACTGTTGGATTTCTGATCAGCAAGTAAACATAAAGAAACAGAGTTTTTTACTGTTATTTTGCATGCTGGATATATTATTGTGTTTTAGACCATTCCACGATACTTTTGGAACCTGAGCAAACTTTCTTTTCTTTTTTTTTTTTGATATCTAACAGTAAGTGAAAAGAAATGGAAAAGTACAAGCGAAACCAAGACCAACTGGTCTTAAACAGCTGATTTTAAGTTTCATGACTTATCCCTCAGTTTCTTCCTCTTTCTCCAATGTAAACAGTTTTTAAACATGACACTCCATCACTATACCGGTGGGGTTAAAAACACAGATTACATTAAAAATGAACACTTAATGAAGCTTTACTGGTAGCAGAGCTGTGAAAACTGTGGGAGCTGTGGAAGGTGCAAAATCTTCTCAGCATTATCTTATTGAGAAAGTGTTCCAGTCTTTTCGTCTGTGCATGTGTAATAATGGAAAATTAAGAATACGTGGCGAGGACGAGACATAATTAATGAAACAGAAATGCACAACGAACAGGACTGCAGACTGCATAGTCTGCATGGTAGGAAAATATAAATAACAGCAATACTGCTAACAGTAGAGTTTGCTGCAAAACCCCAGCTGTCTTGTTTCTAAGTGATGAAGCAGAGTAGTCCCCCAACCCCCTTAAATGAAACATAGATTCTCCATTTGTTCAAATTCTTCTCTGTATTTGTGTTTCTCATGCGGTCACTGGTGGCAAATGTTCTTTCTCAGGACTCAGGAAATCACAAATCAAATTTTTTAAGCCGGGGTCATAACTTTGGTCAGGTTGAAACTGCAGAGGAGATGGCTGTGGAGTTTGTGAAGCTCGTTCACCCTTATTTTAGCTCCAAAAGTAAAAGCAGTCTTCACCAAACAGCCAGTTGAGAGAGATCTTTGAACTTAAAGAAAACAGGAAAGTGACGCATCTGTTTGATACAGCCTTCTGCAGTATCACACAGGATCAACTATTTTTCATGATTAAGGACTTTTAATCACCACACATTGAGTTTTATATTGTTTTAGTTTTAAAAGGTAGTGACAGCCTCTCACTAATAAAAACCACTGATATAAGTCAATTAAAACGGAGTGCATGTCTGCAGAAGCTACAGTAAAGTGAAAATGTGTTTGGCTTAAGTTTTACCACTCACTCAGTCACAGTTTGGGTTTCACGGGGCTCTGCGGCCTCTGCAGCAGTTTGCGGTTTTCAAGAGAGACGGTCTGTAAACAACAGAAAGTGAGGTAGTTAACAGGGGGCTTGTTTAGTTTTCTGCCAAATGACTGACTTCAAATGGACCCGTGCCTGAGAGACTGAGCGAGAGAAACAGGAAAGCCACTGTGGTTAGATCACAGCCTGGCTATCAACCGCGGCTGCTGCGGTACAATGCTTTGATGTGGTCAAAGGTTGTGTTGATGATAACTCTCTGCAGGGAGGCAAAGAAAGGACGACAGCAACAACTTAAGAAAATCTATCAGGATAAGATGGGAAAGAGAACTGTTAAAGCTCAGGATGCACATCCACAGTTCCACCTTTTTATAGCAGCCTGAGCTTTGTCCCGGAGTGTGAAATGACACTTAAAAAAAACCTAAACTCGCAGTTTGAAGTCAAATGTCAGTTGAAAATATTTAGGAAAATATGAAGTTTTATATTGAGAGAAGCAATAAATACTGCTTGTGCGCCTCATTATGAACTAAGTTGGAAGCATGTTTATGATGCTTATGAGTATGAGGGGTAAAAATGCAGCCAGTAAATTATAATTTTACGACCGTAGGCAACATGTTCGACAGTTACAAGAAAAAAAATCGTCTGTGGCATTTTAGTAGGGAGAAATCACTCATTATTTTTCTGTCAAGTACAATATATAAACAGCAGTAAAACAAATCGTACATAAAAGACATTCTGTACAGGGACCTGAAAAAAACAGAAATAGATTAAGAAAGGCTAACATGACATAACTGTTGTTTGCTTTTCAACAATATTTTTGATGCACATTTTGAAACTGCACAGAATAAAGGGTTGATAGAATGACAAAAAGGAAAAAAAAAATCACATCCCGATCACCAAGTTTTAAACTAATTCTAATGTAGCTAACATGTTGCTCATATGTACAGGGTTATATGAGCAGCAGTAATAGTGATGTGCTGCCAGTATCGTTCTATTGTCATTAACAATTGCACGGTGATGCTGTTGTTGTGAGGAAAAGAGTTAGATTAGTTGTATGTATGCCACTAGTCATGAAACACCATTTTTAACACCATTTCTCCTGTCATGCTTACGCCCTGGGTGAATACTGCGGCTGAAAGATCCTGCAGAAAGAAAGTTTGGAGCCCAGAAGGTTTTGATGCAAACAATCATGAGACATCACTGGATGCATGTGAGACTAAGAGTGTAACCACCTGATTTATGCTTGTAGCTTTTGATAGCTATTTGTCTTCATTTCTCATCCCACATGACAAAACATTTTCATCCTGCTAACTCCATTAAGATGACATTACATTCTGGGAAGATTACCTGCCCATTACAGACTGTTAAATCTTACACATACTGTATGCATTTTGAGTTTTGAGCTTTTCATTGTAAAATGACACCTGTTTAAGATGCTAAATATGTTAGGTAGAAACGCAAGACCTTGTGTCATCTTGGTACATAATGTGGCATTACACCAAAACAACAAAACAGAAAGGAAGACATGTTTTTTTAGTCAAACATTATAATGCAATTAAACTGTTTTCTGTCTTCAAGGAATCATCCCTTCACTGTACATACACAGAAACAGCTAAATGAATCATATGAGTTTGCGATTACATGGAAACAAAGACAAAAAAGCTGAGACTGAAATCAAGAACCCTCTCTATGTGTCAGTTTATGGTTGAGCTTATTTTCCTATCAAATGACCACAAGCATCATTTAATAAAGCTTTGCTCATATTATACTGGTCATGTTATGTTCACTAGGAAAAAAAAGAGTACAGGCAAACCACCAGTCAGAATAAACTAATTCAACTAATACGAACTGACGTTTTTCTTTAGTGCCACCAAGAAATTAAAAGGCATCTTGTTGCATTCAGTCGCTTTTCATATTTCAACTTAAAGTGAAATTTCAGTGAAAGCAGTGAAATTTATGTTTGTGTTCCAGACATGTTTCACAATTTATTTCCAGAAAAGAACGTCAGCACTGTAACCTCTGTAGTTGTGTTTTTCTTGCTATTTTGTAACAATGAAACACTCATAGAGAATAACAGATTATTTGGTAATCTAAGTCTGGGCCATTTATTATGCTAATGACATAATTTCACAAGAGTGCACCTCCTCAGAGACTGCTCATGAGCAGGTGGTATTCATCAAGTTCCAGCGAGCAATTTATGACAAGTTTGTGGAGTTAAAAGAGTTTTCTCATTCCAAGTTGTGTTCAAAAGTAAAGAGAGCTTTAGGATAGAAATACCTCAAATGTTCCAGGCCCCTTGTCAATGCAACAGAAACACCTGGTTCATGAGGCGCTGCTGCATGCTCCATCATCCCTCACAGCCATACATCAAACAGCTCTGACAGCGCTAATAACAGCCTAATGACAGCCATTATCTACCAGTCAGCCTCCTTAAGTCTGCTGACACAACTGCTGAGAATTCAGCTCATATTTAACTGAGACTGGCATCACTACTCCAAAAGTGCAAAACAGTGCAAAGGAAGAAACACAAATAACCCCTGTTATGAAAGGAAAAGTTCTTTCACTTCTGTGATCCTTCTTGACAAGTTTTAGTTATCTTTATATTAAAATAGGCTGTTCAGAGCAGGTTTTGCATGGGATCAGATGTCGTTTACAGGGACATAAAAGGATAAGCCACCATTATGACACCGATAGGTCTGCATCAAAATGTTTCATTCGAAGGAGTTGCATTCGCACTGTTGCCTAATTCTTCAGAAATATTTCAATTTGCTCTGGTTTACAGATATAATCTGAGAGAAATAAAAGAAGCTTAAAATAACTGATTTGTGATCTAACAGAGCTGAGCATCAGATAATCTTTAGTTTTGTAGTTTTACAGTTTAAGTAACAATTTTTAAGGTGACAGCTGAAGGGTTTATTTCCTGTCAGATATATGTCCAGTTATTCTTCATCAAAAGAAGTCTTTCAAACAATCATGAGACATCACTGGATGCATGTGAGACTGATAGTGTAATCACCTGATTAAGGCTTACAGCTTTTGATAGCTATCTGTCTTCATTTTTCATCTGACATGACAATTAAAACCTTTTCATCCTCCTAACTCCATTAAGATGACATTACATCCTGGGCAGATTACCTGCCCATTACAGACTGTTGAATCAATTTGACTTCCATCTGAGATTCACTCAGTCAATCTACTAAATGCTATCAATTCATCCATCCATTTTCTATAAGCACTTCCCCAAAGCAGGGATGTGGGACCAGTGGGACTTTACCAGAACTTATCCCAGCAGCCAACAGGTGAAATGCAAGGTACACGCAGAACAGGCCACCAGTTACCCAAATGACATGTAAAAAGCCTCTCTTTAAAAGCCTGTCTTGATTTTGTTGTGTAGTTTATCATCAGATATGTAATCCAAGAAATTACACCTTCTTTTACTTACAGATAATGGGATCTAAAACCGTGAACATAAACTGCTAAAGACTAGGTATAGCTTTAACTCTTACAATGGAGAGTGAATCATACTACAGGGGTTATTTTCCACTCATCTGCACAAATTATTTTGTTGATTAATTGTTCTGGGATTAGTTGCATGTGCACTCATCATGAATTCATTTTAGTGTCTTTGATCAATTTGGTTTGTAAGTTTCAACTTATCATATATACCCATCAAAAACATAGAGTTATAAATATTTTATGTGTCCTTCATTCTGTTACATTTTCCCAGATGCTTTTGGTTCCCTCCCAAAAAATTCTGGCAGAATCCTGCCTGGATAATACAATCATCTAAAACACAATTTCCTGAATTAATATAATTTCATGATATTTGCTGAGTTGTGTACACCTCCATAAACATTACAGTCCATGTATTTTTGATGGAATTGAGGTCAGGACTTTTGAAAACCCATTCAAAATGTCATTGTTACTCATTTACCAACATTTTATGCCTGTTTGGCTTCAATATCCTGCTTGAACCCCAAAATGTGTCCAAGTGTCAATAAAAACTTATAAGCTTTCCTTTCTGATGATTTTATCCCTTTTTACAGTGCATCAGTTCCACTCACATCCCACATTTCCAACGCAATAAGTCTATCATCATCATACTTCACAGTTTGTGCATTATTCTCAGAGATGAACGCATCACTGTCACTCTTCCAGACGTACTCCTTGTTATGTAGCCAAATCTTTGTCTCATCTGACTATAAAACTTTCCTCCAGCAGAGGTTTTTTTCTGTTTCCTTAAAGTCAGCTGTACAGTTTAGCCAAGCTTGAAAGTGTTGATTTTGGAGAACTTTTTCTCTGGACATCAGATTGTAAGTTTATGGGAATGTCCAGCAGACTGCTGTTTTCCAGCAGGTTCCGGTTCTTGGCTGTGCTATGCGGGTTGTTTCTGTGCATTGAAGCCACTTTCTCAGAACGTCTTCAACATTTTGCACTGCGCACAGACAGAGACGTGTCATGTTCTCTGTCATGACTTTTAGTGGCTTTGACCATCAGCTGGTGTCTGAATTGTGTGTTTCTCAGAATAATTAACATATTTTCTGTAAAACCTTTCAGATATCCTGAATTATTCATCCACCCATCCAGACACTGGTGTTGTAATGACCTTCATTCATTCTTTGGACAAAAAGCAAATCCCCAACCATTGAATCATTCAAAGTTTAAAAGAGGAATTAAGTGGGTGGGAAGTAAAAGACGATTAATCAGGGTGACAGTTACAAATCTGAAGTAATGAGAAAAAAAACATATGTCTGAAAACATAACGAGAATAAGTTAAATATGAATCATCAACATTAACTTTCCTTTAAATTGTGATGGTGGCAACAGCTAAAGCAAAGTCAGCTGCTGTGGTTGCAGTGAGAATCTCTGCTAAATCTGTTTACAGTACAGCATACAGTAACTCACATGGTTTTAATAAAAGTCAGTCAATTATAATTGCAAAGATGATCTGATTGCATGCTGCCCACAGCTTAACTTCTAAAATGACTGGGTGAACTTTCAGAGTTGAAGAGTTTAAGACCTGACTTTTTTAAAATACTGATCTGAGAGATAGATTTGGAGATTTCTGATTAGTTTTAGTCATTGCAAATTTCTGTGAAAGTTCTGAATATTGCTTTACCTGCAGCTGTGTCACAGTAAAAATTACCACTGGGAATGCTTTTTTCTACAATTGCAAATGTTGAATTTGTTATTATTGACAGAAGTTATCTTGAATTTCATGCTATGTAGTTTTCAGAAGGGATGATGCTCTTTGGGAATCTTTTCACCATCAGCAATTAAATCTAAAACATAGAGAGAAGTTTATAGTATGTGAATACAAGATTTTTGCTGATCAAATACCATCAAACACAATATCTGCATTTGCTGTCTGACCAGATGTGGCTTGTTATCAGACCTGACTGCTGAGGGTTTACTCTGACCTGAAAAGAGGATTAGGATAAAAGAGAAACATGCCTGCTTATGAGTCTCTTTTTAAAAGGAGCCAGGTCGGACCTCCAGATCACTGCAGCTGATTACTGGATCATTATCAACGCAGCTTTTTACTGCCTGCTAAAGAAAAACTTGAAATAAGCTGGCATAGGGGCAGAGGAAAAGAAACAAAGAAAGAAGAGGAAAAGAAAAAAGTACTTCACATTTGCAAACTGTTTGCAGATTAAAAAGAAAAATTAAAGTTAATCAGAGATTACAAAAACTTTTGTGAGCCAACGTGCTTATAATGCACCTCAGTGACTGCAAGACTTGTACTGAATAATTGACTTTTTTCAAGACATTAATTTAAAAAAAACATTTTTACTGTCTATAATAATATACAACCTTTTATTTCAACAAAATATAATTTTAGACATAAAATGCCACTAAAATGCTGATAGTACAGACTTTCTGCTAGAAAGCATGACAACCTTTTTCTTTTTCAAGACAATTTCCAATACTTAGTTCTTCTATGAATCAGTGATAACACAATCTGAGAGAAATTGAAATAAGCCTCTTGTCAAGACTGAGATAATGATGATGACATTGACAAAGTAGTTCCCACAAAAAAATTGGAAAGCTTTCTTTTCTGGAAGCCGTTGTGATGTATCACTGGAACATGTTTAATTTGCTGTAGGCTCAAGAGTCTTAAATAAGATGTTATAATAAAGGAAGACAGAAGAGACAAAGAAACAGGGTGGTATCTACCAGGATAAGGAAAAAAAGCAGAATGAAGTATTTCAAACAGCGAGAAATTACAAAGGGGGTAAAGTTAAAGAGGAAGACATCGCTCAATGCTTTCAGCCAAGTGGCCTGTTAACCCATAAATCAGTACACTGAAGCGAAGCCATGAAGACAAAGAGGAACATAGAGGGTGACAGAGATAAAGTTAGCTCAGATAAATGCCTGGAAGGTGAGAGGATATATTAGACAGAAACAAAGAAGACACAGATGAAAGAGGCATTGAAGAAAAGCTGATTTTTTTTAACTCATTGTCGGTATGTAACTGGACTAACCCCAATTTTACAATAACATTTTTCATGAAAATTGGTTTTGAAAAGTTGGCTGCATCCTGCTTTTGAGGGTTAGAAAATTATATTATTTTACACTTCTTTAGATATTTCCTTTGGGTGTGAGCTGCACGTTGGAGTCCTGCATCACTGTGTCGGTCAGGCCTGAAGGGCTTTTTCTATGCTTCAGGGGAAATGTCTTCAAATAACTAAAATTATTCAGTTCAACTGAATCTTCTTGCAACAGTTCACCACTTTCATCACTGAGAATTTAAAAAAGAGTAAGTAATCAAGTCTTTAAAACACTTGGTGACAGTGGAGAGAAAAAACTGCCTTTTCACAGAAGAAACTTCAGGACCAGACGGCGGGAGGGTAGCCACTGAACCTTTTGCAATGAACAAGCTGGAAAAGATAAAAGAACAGGAAAGAAGACATGAGAAAGATTGTTCTGGACAGAGCTGCTGTTCAAAAACATGTGACTCTGCATGTCTCCTCAGAAAGTTCAAGCAGGAAAAAATAAGCAGGATGGAAATAGATTAACCTAAAATTGCAACTAACTCTGAGGATGAGTTAAAAAAAAACAACTAATGCACGGTTAAAAAAAAAAAAAAAAAATCAGAACAGCAAGAATCTGATCTACTACGATACTAATTTGTGTGTCGTAATTTGCGTGTGCAATCTAGAGTTTTGTGCGTGGGGATGAACCAGGTTTTAGACTCCCTATCTAAATGAGGGATTTGCATGTTTCATGGTTTACAGCATGACAGATTTTGAGAGAAAGCGTGACCTTACAGCAACTGACTGACTGTTACACAAAGAAACGGGGAACAAATTTATGAAAACGTTAATGCTGTCTGTAAAACGATGTGAACAGAGGATGAAGAATAAAGATGATATAAAAAGAGTAGAAGGTGAGAAAAGGCATATATTAAAACATCTGAAAATAAAAATAAAACAGAGGCAGAGCGTGTATGTACTGTCAATCTCTTGTTTATAAAATAGGCATCATTTTTTAAAATGTGTTAAATGAGCACAATTTCTGTCACGTTTGATAGATCACATTGTGGTTGCTAAATTATTATTATATATTTCCATTTTCTCCTCCCAACACATACAAAACACTATTTTAACGGCCTTCAATGCATATTCATTGTGGCAGATGTACTAACTGGATTCAAGGCTCCATTTTCCTCCATTGAAAGATTCCTTGGTGCTGCTACTCATCAATCAGTTTGTACTACTTTTTACACATGCAGTGAATTTGCACGTTCTAGTGCACGCAAACATTTAGTAGATCCGGCTCCTTTTTGTTACTGACTCTGCTTAATGCTCTCTTTCTGCCTTGTAGATCATAGTGTCTTACATCTGTACCAATAGTTTGTACGGCCTGTGCTTTAAATTCCATGAATGATACATTTGGACAGCTGAATAGTGACAGCACTATACGTTCTCCACAGTACATAAAGAAAATTAATGTGTGGGCTTTTCCCTCTCTATCAGAGTGTCAGACAGCCAGTGATAGCAGAACTGTCCTGCAAAACATCACATCAAGCACAGCCTCTTCATCTACTGTGCACCAGCTGCTTAACATCTCAGCTGTGACACATTAAGATGCACTCATGCACACACATGGTTCATTATCAACAGAGGTGAGACAAAGCTTTTTATTGCCTGCAGTCAAACCCAGGGAACAAATGATCTAATTACCTGTTTTTGAAGGGAATTTTACCATACTTCACAGCTCAATAAATTGAACTAGACAGTGAACCCCCAGACAAAGAGCCACTGTGTCTGTGTTTATATTCCTCGTGTTGTGATTAAATTATCTGTTTCAGTCAGTTAAACATTCAAAATATTTCATGTGTTTCTCTGAGGACAATTTTTAGGCAGTGAGTCTGCAAGCAAAACTTACAAAAGGAGTTCAGAGGGGTGATAAGATGCACAGGAATCTGGACCAGAAAGTTAACCCATCTCTGATGCAGCTGTGGGCCAGCGGAGAGGTGGAACAGGCCTGTGATGTGTGGCATTTCAAGCATCAAGATAGCATCACAGTGTGAAAGTGTGAAGTTGTGATGACGCATGATCGTGACTAGCATGCCACAGGATTTAAGAGCGTCAAAAATCAGTCGTAAATCATACGTTTTAGCACTGAATCATGCATGCTACTGTGCAATAAGCCTAAGTGATGCTAACTTCACCGAGTTGGTGTGATTCCTCCTCTGAATCCACAAAATCATAGCGATTAGTAAAAAGGACTTACTGGGGCAGGATAAAGCTGTCTGTGTTTATGAATAGGCGAAAGTGACACAGAGAGAGTCTCTTAGCTCCATATGGTGTAACTGAATTGTGAAAAAAGGGCTTCTCTTTACGTGTTCCTTAGTTTTTGATCTCTACACACTGTAGATTCCTTTCTGTGGTTACTGCCATTTCAAAGGTGCATCAGGTTCTGTGCATAGTCATATCTGAATAATATTTCTTTTTCCCTGCCCAAACCCAGCAAACACAGGCATAGGAAGTTGCACAGTTTGGTGTGGTGATTGTTTTGAGTTGGTAGGTGAAGAAGCAGCAGCACGAGTCACTGTTGTGCTAACATGTAGCATCAGATAAATAAACCCCAGGTATCAGAACTGGTACCCCTTTTTAAACTCACATACCTAATGTGTTTTGAATGCCAAAATACTTAGGATTACATTCAGTTGTGATTGTTGGGTTCAGTTTTAACATCATGTTGAGCAAGCTGAACCTAACTTAGCTTTTAAATATAATGCATTTATTCATTCATTCATTCATTCTTTCATTTTCCGAACCGCTTAATCCAATTCAAGGTCGCGGGGAAGCTGGAGCCTATCCCAGCTGGCTTTGGGCGACAGGCAGGGTACACCCTGGACAGCTCGCCAGTCCATCGCAGGGCCACACAGAGACAAACAACCACTCATGCTCACACTCATTCCTAGGGGCAATTTAGAGTGACCAATTAACCTATCATGCATGTGTTTGGATGGTGGGAGGAAGCCGGAGTACCCGGAGAGAACATGCAAACTCCACACAGAAAGGCCACTGACCAAACCAGCCATGGATCGAACCAGTGACCTTCTTGCTGTGAGGCCACAGTGCTAACCACTGTGCCACCGTGCAGCCCTATAATGAAGAAGAAGAAGAAGAAATTTTATTTATATAGCACCTTTCACAGAAATAAAATCACAAAGTGCTTCACAGAGTGCAAAGGGGAACAGCAACAACACAAAAATAAACAAATGTACATTTGAAAAATCTGTATAAGATGCATTTAATGCTGATAAAAAAAAAAGAGAAAAAAAAAAGATACATTCTTTGGAAATAAAAAAAAACAAAAAAACATGTGAACATATGTTTAACTGTAAATGTGTAACCCACTAAGTTCATGAATAAATCCAGAGCATAATTGCTAAATCTTTGCCCATGTTATGTTCTGCAGCTGGTTTTTGGATTTTTAAAAAATCTTGAAGACTTCTTAATAGCACTTAAGTAAAACCATATACTGAGATATGTAAGATAAACGCACACACTTTCTCTCTAATCTGATCTATTGCACAATGAACCACTGTAATTACACACTTTTAAAGAAAAGAAAAAACACCAAGTATAGTATTTGCTTTTCTCCAGTAAACAATTGTAAGCTATTAAAGCATGCACAGAACAAAATGCACAAAAAATATATACAAGTGTAATGTATGTATTTGTAAAACAGGCACACATTAAAAATGTTTTACTCATCTACACACACATAAGCTGAGGTACTGTCATGGCAGCAGTGGGAAAGTTGCTGATGTTGGGCTCTTCTCTGATACAATTGTTCTGCGAACAAGAGTGTTTCTCTTGGAAAAGCTAAATACCAAATGAATATGGACATCCAATAGAAATCATATAAGCTGATTAGAAAAGATGCTACGAGTGTGTTTGTGTGTGTGTGTGCACATAAAGAAAAGGTAAGAAAAAGTCATGCAGTTATGTGTAACATGTTTGTTGCTTATGCTATGTAGCTTGTAATGCAGATAATCAACCACTGTTTAGTGTGTATCTATGTTAATTAGGGATAAACATCACTAATGAATTCATTGAAAAGGTTCACAAAGTCAACAACTTTTTAAGACGTTGACTGCTTTTGTTTGGATGAGAGTTATAAGTCTAATTTTGCAGCGACATGGTTCCTTTTACAGCGCTGTTAAAAGAACAGTGTGGTCCCTTTTCAGGTCAAACTATAGAGGGGAAAAGAGATAGTCGCACAGCGCCTCAGCTGGTTTAAGCACAGGCAAGTCTGAGTCAGCACGGTCAGACTTTAGAGCAGACAAAACCAGCAGTAAAAAACCACAATTTATGTTTTTATTATCGGCTTTTTCACACCTTTAACACACCTTGTCTGGTTACAGCACAGTCCCGTAAGCGCTTAGCCATTGCTGGGTAAAAGGAAAGAGGTTAGCTGAGAATACAGAGAGCTTATTTATTTAAATATATATATATATATATATATATATATATATATATATATATATATATATATATATATATATATATATATATATTAACTAAACTAAAAACCAACACTAAAGTCAGTTGGCAGATGCTTTGATTGATGTTTTGTACTCTTTTTATTAAACACATAAGACACACAAGTAGCAGACACATTCATTGCATTTAACAGCTCTATTCAACTTGGTCCCACAATAACTGCAGCCCTTCAAGTTTTCAGTATATCCCTGCACCAACACAACTCACTGAAATGAGTCATATGCAGAACTTCTTAGGGATCTATTTAAGATGTGTTGAAGCAGAGATACATTGACAACATGCAGGGTTGTAGCTATTGTGAAACCAGATAGAACAGCTCTGACTTATGGTGTTTTTCTAGTGAGTCTTTAGTTTTGTGCTCACACAATGTACAAGTGTTGTTTTTTTTTTTTTTTGTTTAAACACTGTATCACTTCAATATATGGCTCAAGGTAGACTCAATCATATGAAATTTGAGGGCAGCAGTGACGTGTGTGTAAATTATACAAATAGTGTCTGACATGTTTTAGAATTTCCCTTTGGATATATGGCAATATATGAAGAATATGGAAGTGTGTAGATGCCTACAGTGTATTTGCTATTGTTTGGAACATGAATTAGCTTTATATATTTTTTGTATTAAATGTACAATTTAAGATAATGACAAAAGAACTCAGGACATTCGCATAACTATACACACAGTGTTTTATACAATGTTTTATGAAACCAGGCTGTAACATCAAGTTAGATTTACACTTTGATGAGGATTTATGTGAAGACACGGAAGTGGACATGAGAAGGACATGGGCAGAAAAGGAACAATAAGCAACTTTAATGAAAACTTTAAAGAAAACAAATCAAAGAAGTGCAGAAGCGGGGAATATCACAGCACTCAGAACAGGGAGGAAAACGAAGCAAAAACAAAACCGGTTTGTCTGACAAACTGGCATAGAAGAAAGAAAAACGTGGAGCATATATACAGAGAAGAGTAACAATTAACAAGAGTAACAATTCTAATTAAGCACAGATGTGAAACCACGGCAGTGAACAAAAATCATCAGCGTGAAAAAAGGAAGAACAATAAAAAAAAAAAAAGACAGGAAGTAAATTTCACTAAACATATAAAATCCATAAAACACAATCCAATCTAAAATATGCAAACATCCCACATTTCAATTTTTTTTCTGATGAACATTTAATTTGAACTACAACTTTATCAAAAATGATAAAGTCTTCCATTGAACTTTAAAAAAAAAAAAAAAAAAAAAAATGCTTATTTAACACAGATGTCCCATGCTTCAGTGGCTCGCTCCCTCCTTCACCCACCAGCCAGCAATATTTCCCTATGTTCTGTTTTGTCAGATGTTTCTGTATTACAAATGTATTTGTTTGAGCTGAAAATACTTTGACTGGTCCCACATTGTTTATCCTTACTGTTGAGAGTTCTAGGCATGCAATGTTAACCTGAATGTACACGTCTTTTATCGAAGTGAAAGCTGAGGGTCATCAATCAGAAGATGTACAGCAGGTTCCAGTGGTAACTGTGACCCTGTTAGTGTCAGATATCCAAAATCCCTGTGAAACATTTCCCTATTGATTATCCAGAATAAGGATGATGATGATAGCTTGCTAAAGAACTGTCTCAAAACTGCTTCGTTCTTCGAGGTCCGGCACTGCTGGCCAAATGAACAGATTGAACTTAATGCAGAAAACTCTCAAATTTATTAGTAGCTTTGTAAAACATCTGTTTTGATTATCAAGTTGGTAAAACAAAGCAGAAGAAAACTTTAGGATTTCAACTAAAATCAAAAAGTCTCTTCCATGTAACTATCAGCATTTATTAAAATCTCAGTCCAACTCATGAAGTTTGTTCTGTTACGTTTTAGCCTCGTCTTCTTTATTTCGAGCTTTCTTTACCTTTATATTAATTACCTTTTGTAAACAAAGATTTACCAAGGTTGTGGAAAATCCATCGCACTTCAGGTATGTACAGTTTAGTCAGACTTAAATGGCTTAGTTTCATTCAAAATTGGATAAAAGAAGCCCATCGAGAATCAAATTTGGCCACAATGTTAAAATAGGTGGCCAAGTCAAACAATGACATTATGTCATTTAATCATGATTAAGAGCAGTACTCTGGGTGAAAAGCCATTTTGTTTGATGCTGCTTGCCAAAAATATATGCAAAGATAGGAGAAAATCAATCTCTTCACGTAATAGTGGACAAATTAAATGTTATAAACACACAGCTGGCCAATTCTTGAGATGAACACTGATATTTAATCACAGGCGTGTTTTGGAGAGTGTGTTCATGTTGTTGGAGTAATACAGTACACGCTGTGTATGCTTGTAATGGTTATTCAACCTGTCAGTGAGAGCTTAAGCTACCACCATCAACTGAGTGTACTTGGAGCTACGTGCTGTGCGACAATGCCTTACCTCAGCTTTTATTGGCCCCAATTATCTAAAGAGAGGATAATGACGTAAAAAAAAAAAAGAAAAAACAAGGGAAAAAAAGATAAGACTAATTTTCTTTATTCCCAGGAGGAAACCGTAGATTATATAGCAGAGGAGGTTGATGAACTGTGTAAAACTAAATGCTATGGATACATTTAGAAGTAAAACTGTACTAACCAGTCTTGTTTGGTTAGCTAATTGCTACCAACAAAACATAGGGACATTAGAGACATTATTTTCTCATTAAGTTTGGTGTGAATTTAAGGTTGAAGATGGATCAGAAGGCATCTTCAAAATCCTCCAAAGCTTCTCTGTTTTTTCAGACCCTACAGGTAACATGAACACAACAAATATTAAAAATATATTCTGTTTGTAAATTTTAAATGATTTTGTGGAATAAGTTTTTCAAATGGAGAATCCGACAATGTGATTTATTTCATTTGGGAATAACGCATACAAAACTGATGGCAACCAGGTGTGCCACACAACCAGAAGAAATGAGCTGGGCCTCAGTGAAACATCTGATATAGATGCTTGCACAGAAAAACTTTTTGCTGCAGTTTCTAAATACTGTTGTTTTCACTGGTTTGGTTTGTGTTGCCGACTTTGGAGTCCGTAGCATTCAGGTCACATACGGAGCATTCAGGTTCGGAAACGTTACGTTTGGTGAGGCTTCACTTCATGACATGAAAATGTGTAAACTTTGGTTCGTCACATCTAACCTTCTTTGTTTGAACCGTTGTTTTCATTTTGGCCTCAACTGATTCCAACTAGGATTGATTTATTATTCACTGTGTCAATGCTGCAATGAAAAACAGTATTTTAAACCGTTCTCCTTCTGGTTAATTCATAGATTCATAGCAGTATTCACATATTGGGACGAGCATCCTAATTTTATGACAGAAATGTATCCTGAGCATGCGCACAGACTGTCTTTGAACCTCTCTAACAGTACAAGTCAGCACCATCATTTTGGAAACATGAACCGAAAGGTTTCCATCACACTTTCACATCAGCCATCTTTCACCAGGAACACTGCTTTTTCCTGGTTCAAGAATACATTTTGATTTCTCCAAAATGGTCAAGGCCCTTTTCACAATCTGTTTAACTTGTGGGCTTTCCCAGTTTCCCACAAAATGCATTTGTTAAATACTTTGCATTCTTAACGATGTTAATATTGACCTCCAGAGTATTTAAAATCTACTTGAAAAATGACTTTCTTGCCAAAATACACTGAGAAATGCCATCGCAAACATTTTTTTTATAAACATGCTGTTGGTTAAAAGCTAAATATTCGCGTTATTTATCTTTCGTTTTATGAAAAAATTATGCAATATTGTGAATCTCTGTGATTGACTGAAAGCACAATTTAGGACATCTGTTTTAAATATTTGGCATGACAACAGTGTGTAGTAACATTTCAAATAAACATTTCCAGTAAGTGTTGTTCAGTGCTGCACATTAGCTTGGGGGTTTTTTAGCCTTTTCCTCTGCACTGCTCCGGTGCTTGGATGTTGGTGGGTGCCTTTGCATGAACAGCTTATTGTAGATCCTTATGGAACATTTCACACTTTGACTTGGCCTTTGTAAAGCATTAGCTTTATTTCTCCTTTGTCATTCTTTGGTACAATGACACATGTGTTTAGTTTCATTGCCTTTGTTTTAAAACCTGATATCTCCAAAGATTCGGATTCAGACTTTTAATTCTGTCTCTTTCAAAACAGACTAAATATTAATATGTAAACAATTATTAGTTCTTGATCTATATAACAAAACAAACAGCTGAAAGGACAAAGATTACACTAAATTTAAAAAATTGTGACATTTCTGTTTTGCTTGCCGCAGTTTTTATAATTTTTTCCCAACAATCAATCATGAACCTGTCAGTGCATTCAGAGTTTAGTATTTGAACCTCCTATCTCACTGTTTGCAGTTATAATACATGAACAAATGCAGATTTATCCCCAGGAATACGTGCACAGCCAACTACTCGCTTACAATCACGGAACAGCCCAAAAAAAACTCTAGTGGGATCATAAAACATAATTTTGCCATTACTCTGGTTTTCTCAAGGGGATCTTGGAATAAACATTCACTGCTTTCAAAATATCTTTACCTCTCTGATCCAAAGACAATGTTCTTTATTTCAACAAGAGACCAAAAGCAACACGCCCCACTCTACAGTAGGATGCAAATATATTCATAAGATTGTCAAGTCAAATTGTATGATTTATAATATAGTTTAGCTGGTTATGAGGCAGTTGTTTGTGATTAGATGAGTTAATAGGTGTTTGCACTTGACTAGGTGGTGTAATGCTTCCAGGAACAGGCGTTTCTATCAAACAGTTGGCGCTAACATTTACGCCTTTAATCAGGGTTAAATCAAAGACCCAGTGCAGTCAAGCAGGGGTGTGTGTGTTTATTGCACTACAAACATACCAACACTTTGTGTTTGGGTTAACCATCTTTTACTTTGATGTATCCCCACCCCATCATTCGGGTTGTTATAGTGGGACGTCTCAGTGCTGCATGGTCCGGCGGTCATTCCCCTGCTGCTGCGCTGCCTCACATAGTGGAGTAGATTGTATTTAGAGGACAGTAAATCCTAAAGTTGGGTTTTATAATTGATTACACCACCATCAATCCTTTTTCAGCTGGATGCTCTGCTGTTGTAGCAGTCTCTACTTGGTTTGGTGCAAACGTTCACAGCCCCCTTCTATGCTCTATCTCTGTATCTGACAGTAATGGCAAGGTTGCTGCCAAGATGGCGACTGTGGGAAGTGTTTACTGAGCTTTACTTCAGACTTTCAAGAAACCTACGGGTCACGCCATGGATGCTCTGTCCATCTTTTATACAATCTGTGGTGCAAAGAAATCATTCCAGGTACATAAACTAGAGTTCATAGAAGAAATCAAACATAGATAAACAGATATGATGCAAAACCTTGCTAACTATAATGTGTATAAACAACTGATTGGGTCATTCATACATCTATCCTTGCAAAACTTATCCAACTTTGAATCATGTTTCAGATTTGACATTTACATGGAACACATCTTTGGTTCTTCATCCGTTGTGTACATCTCTCTGTGAATGCAGTTAACCTGAAACTTGCGTGACTGGTTGTATTGACTTTACATGCCACAGTTTATTTTTATGATCTACTCATTTTTATTAAGATCCAGGATGGAAGGAATCTGCTTTCTTTCTTCCAAATTACCCAAGTTGAAAATATTTATAATTCTTTCATGACTCAAAGACAGCCGACATGTTTGGTGTTGAGCACCGTGATTTCAAAGCATGAATGTTGCTTGGCTGGGATTTCCATGACAGGAACACGTTCACTCTGTGCCGACATGGACGTTCTCCAGTTCTTGTCTCATAGTCCAGATACATTATTGTTAAGCTGATCTTTCAACAAAGTGTAAAGATCACAGATCATAGCTGTTTGTTTCTCTGTGATTGAACTTCATTCTGAACGAGTTTTACAGCTCTCCCAGAATGTCAGCTGGGATCAATTCCAGTCCTGCACAACTTCTGACAAATAAAGTGGGTTTTGATGGATTGCCAAATGACAAAAGCTAGTTTTTTTAATTGCTCGAAAGGTGAGACACTTGCAGCTCACACACACTGTTATTCTTTCGCTTCTCTTGGCTAAAGCTACACCTTCACAGGCTGTGATCTGCCTCCTGCTTTCTTTCACAGCGATGAACACTTTGAAAACTCTAACAGAGATTCTCCTGTCATTACAAACTATTTTCAACCTAAACCACCAGGTACCCTCTGTTACGAGGGTCCTACACCTCAAATGACTGTAATTTTGTTCCAGGTATTTGAAAGGGCAATCCTGCTGTCTGCATATTGTGTTTTATTTTAGTTTGATCATTTTAAAGAGAGGCTTGGGTACTTTTAAAACATGATTGTGAAAAAGAGTAAAAATGAAGCTGTTTTGAACATAGAAATGTTTCTGTCTTAAAACAATATTACATAAGTTTCCAGGCTGAAAAATTGCTTCATATTTGTTTTCAAGGGATACTGATATTCATCATTGCATGGCTAAGAAACCACACTATGCAGCCTTTTTATTCCACTCCAGGGCATCACATTGCAGCTGCTTTAAGTTAATGTAAGAATAAAGGAGCTATACCATTTATTTGTTTCCCAGAAGACGTATATTACTGCTCATCCAGGAAACAGTTTAAAACAGGTTTTCATAGTGGAAGGTGGGCTCCCCACCAGGGTTCCAAAGTATTTCAGAAGAGGCTCAGTGATTGGATATATAGCAATGTAATGTTAATCATGAAATAGTTCTGAAAAATGGAGATGACTTAGATTAGTGTAAATGTGTAGGATTTAATTTCAAAGAGTTTATACACATTTGTGTTTGTGTGTTAACATGTGACACAAAGCATCCACAAGCAATTCAAATAACCACAAAGAAGCACAAAACAGCAAAGACATCCAGATTCTGACAGTTACAAAGGACATAAAAAACAGAAAAAGACCAAACAAAACAAAACTGCATTCCATTAAGACTTAAACTGACCAACAAAACGTGTCAAAAAGCCGACAAGACACTTAAAATAACAAAAAGAAAAGGCATTTTAAATCCATGAAGAGCCTCAAGTAGGCCACATGCACTGACACAAAATACTCACATAAACAACAACAACAAAAGAAGACCACCAAGAGACTCCTAAACAACTACTTTTCATCAGTTAGAAACCAATAAATACATTTTCAAAAACCTGTTTTCAAAAGTGTAAAGTGTTTGCAGCACAGAAGTCAAACATTTAGCTTTGGCTTGTACAATGAGTGTCTTGGAGAAAATATAATCACAAGCATCCTGTCAGCAGTGACTGAGCTAAATCACCAGCTTTGTTTGATCGGAGGCCCACAGTCAAAACTTTGAAACTTCTGGTCTAAGATCCACATTTCAGATTATGCTACATACAGTATGATTTGTACTGTTTGCATCCTGTATGGAGTTGATGGCCAATAACTGACATCCTGGGACACATTTTTCTTTTGGAGCTTAAAGCTATAAATGAACTGATGATTGTTGGGAATCTGTCTAAAACCAGGTCATGAACATAGAACGGTCTACAATTCCCAGTCTCCGGGTTCATGGTCAGGACGGACTCTTTCTGAACTCATTTGGGACAACTGCGGCTGCATCAGTCTAATTTTCACTTTGGCTCCCTGTAAAGTGGGAGTTACATTTAGATATGCAGAGTTCCTCCTACACTTCAGTATCTCATGATGTCTCGCCTTCGTTGGCTGAATATAGCAGTGATCCAAAAGTAAATCAGCCATATATCAATGTGGAAAATGCTGTGACAGTTAGCAGTTTAGCGACTTCAGGCTGCCTGTGTTGATGAGAAGCTGTTAAAGATTCATGAAGCTTGGTTATGTGTGTTGGGATTTCATTTTAAGAACAAATGATTTTGTGTAGCTAGTTGGAAAGACCCACATTTCTTACTTAAGGGCTGTTGTGTTGCTGTATCCAGAGCTACACACTGAGACTGCACATCATCAGCTTTTGCATGCTTGTTTTTACAGTTTAACACTCACAAGACCTTTACAGCATCACAAATAAGCAATCGAGCACCCAACAACTGAGCAGGGTGCAAACTTCATACTGGGAGAAGCATTCATGTGGGAGAAATGAACACACAGCTGATTCACACTTGTGTAACTTTTACATTGACGTGTGAAACACACATCACATTGTCAGCATCTTGTGTCACATCAAGCTCAATATGAGCTCATCTACCTGAACCTGCAGCAGCAAATTTGTGTCATAATGCCTGTTACATGAGGTGTTAGTGAAGATTTTAGTGAAAATTTGTGTTATTTTATATCAGGGAAATTTGCAGAGTAACCATATTTTATCACTTGTATCTGTGCTTTAAATGAAAGATTATTCATTATGTGAGCTACAAAACTCAAGTCAGTCACACCTTAAATATAAAGCATCAGCTAAATGTATTTTTAGAAAAGCTTCAGAGCTAAGCTTCTATTTTTTTTTTTTTTTTTTTTTTTTTTTTTTTTTTTTTACTTTATTTTACCAGCAGCTGTTACCGTGAGTATTTTCAAGCCTCGTCATCCAGACTGTAGTAGTTCCCTACTTGAGGTGACTTTACATCTCATACTTCAGTCGGCTTTACTCTGCTGTTGGCCAGTCACTGTTTGTTTATGCGAGCCTGAGAGAGGAATCTCTCCCTTTGGCCTGCTGCTGCTCTTTCCCTCTGAGCAGCCAGGTCAAAGCACTCAGGCCCAGTTTGGGGGAAGCCAGCACCATCTGAATTGCAAAGAAAACAGAAAATCCTCTTCAGGCTCAATCCTAACTCTATGATAACACATAATTAATCGGCTGGAATCTGCTGGCGCAATCAGCTGTAGCCTTAACCCCGCACCTTCGTGTAATTACAAGTTCAGGACAGAGAATATGAAGTGTGTTTTGGGGGGGGAAATTGTTTTACTCAGAATTGCTCCACATGAACAAACAACTTGAGAGGAAGTGTTTACAGCATGTCTGGATGGAAAATACTGTGTATTGAATTTTTGTGCGCATTGCAGGATGCTTGGTTTGTTGATGTGCTTGTGGCACTTTCTGTAATGAAAGCGTTTGCCTTGAGGGGAAATAAACACTGCAGAGAGGTTTGGTGTCTTTGTTTCAATATGTGAGCATCTCTGGGGAGGTTGTGTCTGGACAGTAAGTGTGAGGTTCAAGTGGACATTCAGCACACAGCACAGCTTCACTGCAGGCGATTTTCCTTCTGTTCTATATGAATATTAAACACGGGCATACGTGTGCACAGACCAAGACATTTGTCTTATTGAACTATTCTTACATTATTGGCATGGAGCACTTAAAGTATTTTATTGCTGAAAGTATGTTTTAAATAGGTAAAAGCACACATGGAAACTAATTCAAATGAAATAAAATCAAACCATTTGTTTTTATATACTATTAATACAATATCAGTCAGCAACTTATACTTTTTTATACTTGTACTTTTATACTTTATACAAAAGTTTGTGACAGAATCTCTTGCTTTTGACAAAGAAATATCTGGGAATCAGGTGAAAGCTTCATGTGAGCGAATCAAATGTTCTAGTTCAATATCCTGCAGTTCGACTTTGTAATTTAAGTAAATAATTTTTTTCCTCAAAACTTCCTCCCTGCAGATTTAGTGAGCTTTTACAACTCATCTAGCCTTCAGATCAACAGGCGGATTTGTTATCTCATGTTATCAACATCCTTTGCGCAGGTGAGGGTTCAGGAATGATATCTGCTCACTGGCTGCTGTGGTAAAAAAAACAAAGATGTCTCTCCACACAGCTGAAGACCACCAACATTAGCTGTAAACAAGGAATAAACAAGTGGCTTCAAAGTAAACACGTTTGAAGTAATAATGTGATGATGATAAAAGGGTTGTGTAATTGGTGGAGCACCTACTTTACAGCTCAGAGAACATATAATTTGACTTTTCTTCTGCGTCCTCGTCTCTGGCTGTACAGTGAATGCTGACTTATCTGGAGTCATGTCCCTTTACGGTGACAACATCTTGTTTAATGTCTGCTCAGTGCTCTGATAGGAATTAACATTCAGGTAATAATGTCAAATGATGATCAGTTAGGCACATGTTCTGCAAAAAGTGTCTTAAACATTTAAGGTTGATATTTAAACATTTCAAAGTCAACATTAAGAGGCAGGATCTACTTCCATCCATGTGCCCATTTTCTGTACCTGCTTAATCCAGTTCAGGGTCATGGGGACTTCTGGAGTCTATCCCAATAGCTGATGTGGGATTACAGTTTAAACACTGACAACGGTGTTTTGAGGAGATACTGAGTACAGCTCCTATTGAAGACATGTTTGTAGCATAGCAACAAGTGCTCGAGGATGAGATCACTGGCTCTGTCTGGAGAAAGTGCGTGCCTGCAGATGAAGAGATTTAGCTCCAGGATGATGTTGTAGACTGGCACGATTTGAAATGGGTGAGTTATAGCTGCTTTTAATGGTTCTGGGTTTTGTAATGCACAGTACCAATGATGTTTAGACAACGATCATTTATAAATGTCTAGTTTGTTTTCCAGCTCTGGCTTCCTGATTTTGTAATCTGGTCTAATAAAAAATCCACAAGAGATATGTCATTTTTCTTTCTCTTGACGTACATTCCAATAAACCAAAATAGGTGGTGGAGGAATAGCTATTTGTTAAAAATGAGGATGAAGTAACTATGCAGACATTTTTTGTTTCCATGTCCATCTGTCTGAATACTTCAGCGGACGTTCTTGAGCTCATTCTGTGTCCTTTCCTGCTAACTTTTCTATCTTAACCCATCAAAGTAATAGATCATTGTTATTTGCTTGGATATCCGAGCTGAACACGGTTCTTTATGGCCATAAAACATATATTATGCCGTACATCATAAATACTTGAGGCCTGCTCTACGTCCAGATTGGATCAACATATGTCATATGTGTAATGTAAGCATGTAAAAGCACAGATCAGCTCCCTAACTGTACATAAACTGCCTGCTTTTTCTCAGCGTTTTCATAGAGAGCTTGATGAGTGAATTTTATGGTCATTAGTTCCATTCAGATGACCACCAACATTAGACAAATATTGAACATATACAGAAATACTGTAGCTCTGCATGTTATAGATTTCCTTCTAAATGCTTTGGACCTCACAAGATTATATGTGTAGCTTTCTAAATACAGTTTGCCGGATTTTATTGAAGACCTTGGGAAGGTAGGAAAAAAAAAAGCTCTCTCACAGGACACAGAAATGGTTTCAAACTGGTGATCGCTGAGACGTAAAGATTTGTGATTCTGATCTCAAAAGATGGGTTCATGCTCTTCCAAGCTGTGTAAAGGAAATGTGATGCAGCTGTGCTTCAGCATATGACAAAACCATCCGTTAGCACTGTGTGGTCTGAGCAGCATCTTTTTTTTGCTCCTCCTCTTCTGTCTGACATGGTTTTCACGCATCATTGCCAAACTTCAAGAACTTTTTCTGTGATTATTTAAAGGTATTTTTGTTGCTTCCTTAATCAGAGGCTTTAAATAAATTGAAAGGTGATTTACATATCACACACATCCCTTTGAAAGGACAGTTGAGTGTTTTGAAATCTACTGTTGTTTCTACAGAAAAGTTCTTCTAAATTTGTGGAATTTATGAATTTAGGTTTGACTGACTTCTTGTTTGGTAGAAGCATGCAGGAAAACCACTAACCAGTTGAGCTGGATCTACAATAGCAGCATCAACCAGACAAAGAGAAGACTGTCTGTTTGCAATGTGTGATTGACATCAAATCTCTTGGCAGTCCAGTGAGCCATTACCACATCAAGAAGCCCTTCCTATTCAACACCGAGGCAGATCTGTTGAATCAAACTCAGTCTTTGACTCAGGATTACTTACATCTACATTCAACAGATGGTTTTATCCAAAGCAACCTATGCAATTTAAAATGCTCAGTATAAATGCCCCCATTCAGTGTGTCTAGAAGCCATGTTTGGGGCCCCGTCCCAGATTTAGAAAAGCCCGCACATCAGATGACAAATAGGCAACAAGAGGAAGCTGAGAAGAAAGACTTTAAGTGAGATTTATCCTCTGTTCAAAAGGCCACCAAATTTGTTAGTGCAGCAGACAGACTTTTATCAGCTGGACGGGAATAAAGCACTCCTCCAACGTGAGTGTGTTCATGTGTGTGTGAAAGCGTGTCAGACTGAGAGAATGGTGAGTGGTGGCTCATTTTGTTTTCAAATCCCAGTTTAAAGAACCATTTGTCACTCTATAGCTGCGAGTTGGAGATTTCAGTTGCCATGGAAGTTGACAGACCAAAGGGCAGCGGGAGGACAGGCTGATAGAGGGGTAAAGAGATGAAGACGAAAAGATCCGAGGAGAAGGGGTAGAAGACAGACACCCAGTGGAGAAATGGGGGGAAAAAAAAGAGGGAAAGGAAGGATAACTGGAAGAAGTTGGAATAAGTGTGACGGATTAGAAAGTTGGTAGTGTAGAATTTGGATGGATAACAGATGAAAGTGAAGAGGTGTGAGTGGAGGATGGGGTGGTGTAGAGGGAAAAAGGAGAGGGGGAGTAGAAGAGGGAAAGATTCCCAGTGACTTGTGGCTGAGTGCCAGCATGGCCACAATTACACAGAAGTTCTTGGAAACGCTCTGTTTTATTCATTTTCATTTTCCTCTCCAATTCACATCACATACAAACACAAAAAGACATTTACCACAAATACTATCACACAAACACTTCTTCATATGTCTGTTTATGTCAGGACCCTCATTAGCACACTTCATTTCCAGTGTGCTTTCATCTTTCCTGATAGTATGTGGCGGCTAACTTTAAATGTTTGCATGCAAAACATGGCTTCAGCTATCTCTTCAGCTACATTGTATGGCTGGATTTACTAAACAAAGACATGAACGTCCTTAATGAGCAGATAGATCAGAAACTTTACAGTATTTTTTTCTGATATCTTTAGAAATTTTATATTTAGAGTAAATTAGAGTTACAGAGTTTACGTTCATTTCAGGCTTTGTTTGTCTTATTTTCATGTAATGTTGAACTCAGTGCTTTTTCCTCTTACTGTCTGGACATCATGAAAAACTAGACAAAACTGTCATCTTACCCTGCCTGTCTTTGCGGAGTGAGACTTGATGTGTGAAGCCGTTGCTAAATAAACAACAGCACTTACTTTGGGGGGGGTGAATAAAACTGTCATCCAGTGCAGCAGTTTGGCTTGCTGGTGCTTTCAATAGTTTCTGCCAACAGTCAAGCTCAGTCATACAAAGGAATTCACCACCCTGTGCAAATGTTTGGCTCGTTGTTGTAAATTTTAATGCCGTGTTGCACAGACAAAAGAGACATGTCAGGGTCTAGCTGCATCGACATTTCCTGGTAGCCGTTCAACTGTTGTGTTGGTCTCATTTTTGGAGTTTCTTGAGGATAAAAACCCCAAGCCCAATGCTATTCTCAATTAACTGTGACACATAAAGGCCAAACCCAGATTCTTCCACTAGAACTGAATTTAACCCAAGTTATAAAGCCAAGTGTTAAACTAAGTCTAAAATGTCAAACAATCCTTTGAGGACCAGCCAAAACCTTCTGTTCTCACTCTCAAGATCAGATCTCCTAAGATCTGAAATGTCCTCACAAAGACGGATGGATAAGTACAAACACACTCGCTCATACTGGCTTGTGGCCAATCACCACAGTTTTTGAGGGGGGCTCAAACATTCCCCTTTTATTGCTCCTAAAATGAGTAAACTCTAAACTCATATCTCCTTCTGCATGTCTTAGGGGACAGCAGGTAGTCAAACCCAAACCCAGACTGTGATCAAACACATGAAACACATTTTTAAAGCTATTTGACAGATTTAGATTTCTTCTATGACATAAAGAGAAACAGGAAGGATGGGGAAGCGTGCGGACAAAAGTCCTGGACAAGATTCAAATCCTCAATTTTGCAACTACTTGATAAGTCCAATACGCCTCCACAAGTCTGTTTTTGATTTAATAGTATGATTCTATTTACAGCGCTATCCTGGCATATATAAACCCAGTTACAAACCACAAATGTTCCCTTTCCATCCAACGATCCATCGCACTGCCTTTGTAGTACGTCTTTTATATATTAATCATAACTTTGACTTTTATGTGACAATGCTTGCAGTATCTGAATATTTTGATGTTGTTTTCCTTATGTGTAGAACTGATTATTTAATCAGATTTTAATACAACCTGATCAACGTGCCCAGTAACATGCTGTATTTGTGTGTTACTTAACAAACACTCCAGGTTGCTGCAGCTTATCTCTGACAAGATTAGAAATACTTACCTGTTGGGATAAAAAAAAAAAAAAAAAGATAATTTTAAAGCCATTTATTTGTGTCAGAGCTAATCGCCAACTTCATGACATCTTATGAAGTTAATGTGGCCTCCTGTAGATATTAGTTTGCCATTCCTTGGTTAAGCTTGAAAAACAGACATTTGGAGTCCTGACATCTGGATTCTGGACAAATTCTGTTTTTCCCCCTTGCAAAGGCACAATTTTAGATGGTTGTACACCATATATGGAGGAACTTCAGTATTAAAGTTTTCATATTTTATCCTCATATTTTCATTAGGGAACCGGGCTTTATTTGAATCAATGAAATTGAACAATCGTTCTTCAGGCTTTCTGATGACATCTCCTTTTTAAAATTTATTTCAAATTCAATCCTTGTACATGTAGATTATTCTCATAAATGTGCTGTTTTCTTTCAGCATTATCTCATGAAACATTCAATCATATAAAAAGCACCTACCTCAAGGGATGAAGCAGTTTGTTATTTCCACATGACAGAAAACTTGTCTAAATAGCTATTTTAATACAGATTTGTTGACACTTCATTAGAAACCTGTCATAAAGACATAGTTTGGTTCAGTTTCTTTAGTTGTATGTACAAATAATGCCAAAGATAACAGAGTTTGACAGGCATAGAAATGTATTTTTGGACCAAAATGTTCTTTCCAAGAGTTGAAAACTTGAAATCTCTGCATGGTGTTTGGTATGTTCCTAACAATACTGAAGAAACTGTACAAGTGAAAGGGGGGAAAAAACGTGTAAAGCCAGTATTTGAAAGTGATGTTCTTTAGAAATAGGAAATATATATCCTTCCAAGACCTGACACAGTACTTTAGAGATGCATCTGGACCTTTAGTTGATCCATCTGCTGACAATGAAGTCTCATCAGAAATGATCTCTGTGGAAGGATGGCTGTCAAAAAGTCATTCTGAAGGAAAGGAAACAAGCAAAGAAGACCGAAGTGGGCCAGTTTAACAAGAACTGGGGTGAAAATCAGTGGCTACAAGCCTTACTGAGAGATTAATCCTCTTCAGAGCTTGGACCTCGACGCTATGGAAACAGCACGCAATCATCTTGACAGAGAATGCAACAAAGAGAGGCCAACATCCAAATCAGAGCCTTGGAAAGTAACCTGGAGAATTTTTCCCAAATATTACCAGAAGGACGTAGAAGAAACTTGATCTAAGGAGGTTCGGTTGTGATGAAAATGAAACGGTGCTCATTAGAGTTGCACAAATCAAAGCACACACTACAGAAAATACTGAGGTTAGAGAACTCTGCTGGATGGATGGATGGATGGATGATGGATGGATGGATGGATGGATGGATGGATGATGGATGGATGGATGGATGGATGGATAGATAGATAGATAGATAGATAGAATGGCTATGAAACAAAGACATCTTTAAGGTAAAAACATGAAATTTGATCTAAATAACTGGCAGTGAGTCTTTTTATCTTTCAAGCATCAATCCACTGACAACGAGGCTTTATACAACCACAATCACATTTTGTCTGGTTTTACTGGATTCATTTCAAACATGTCATCATCCAGTAAATGAGTCCATCATCAACTGGTGAACAACCAGACCCACCTGTTCATACATGCTGACCATGACAACACTGGCCAGTAATATAAAACACTGGTTTTCATTTATTTCCATTGTAAACTTATTAGGATGTGGAGGTCTGTTACAGATTTGTCTTTCAGCACCTACTTTTACAAGTCAAAGTACTTTTCCGGACAGTGAGAGCTGAAATATCCTGAGCTGCTGTTTGTTTATTTATCCAGCACCTTTCCTCAAATATAATTCAAGGCTTAACTCTATATCTATGTTTGCATTCTTCTGCTGGCTTTGAAACCTTTTTTTACACAAGAGCATCAACCTCCTGTGGGCCACTTTCATACATTTTTCTTTAACAAGACAGTAACACAGCAGGACAGGTTACGGCCTTGAACTGTGAAAGTAATTTCCAGAAAACTTCTACCTCGACTAGCTATTACTCACCCTGCTGTGTCCTTTGGATGGGCCTGCTGGAATTTCATGATTTTCATAAAGCACAAGGCTTTATAGAGCCGTTCTTGCAGCTCTGTGGGGCTGTGCTGTCCACTCATACCTTAAAAACTTGGTCCTGCACAACTTCACAGCCACACACACATGTATGCACACACACTCGCCACTGTGTTGACTTAGCCCATCTGGTCCTGATTGTGGTGAGATGATTGAGATATTTGTTGTGGCTCATTTGCGGGGGCGTAGTGGTGACCCAGCAGGCTAACTGAGACACATACACATATAACTGCATATCGTAGATGGATTTAGTGATACACACTCAGTCCATCACTCATTAACACACATACACACACATGCATAGAGCTACAGACAGCCACAAGGTCATTAGGCTGTAATATTTAGGTTAGTGACACAACGGAGAAGACTTTTAGACAGAAACAAAACGGTAATACGCTCTACATTAAACAGATTCAGGAAGCTTTTCTTTTCTCTTGTTTTCTTTTCTTATCAGTTCCCGTCATGTGCGTATTTATTTTACAGCCAGAGTCCTTGGTGAGGTATCTCGGCTGTGAGTTCATCTCCAATTACAAGAAGTTTAACTAAATCATGACTTGAACTTCAACT
This sequence comes from Telmatherina bonti, assembly GCF_933228915.1. Classification (NCBI taxonomy): domain Eukaryota; kingdom Metazoa; phylum Chordata; class Actinopteri; order Atheriniformes; family Telmatherinidae; genus Telmatherina; species Telmatherina bonti. Next base: position 18,804,943 of record NC_136624.1, read on the forward strand.
ACATTTAAAATGACTGTTTTTTTCCCCCAAACTCTGCCTCTGTAAGGATGGTGCTCATCTTCTGGATTTTCTGAAGCATTTTCAGTTTTTCAGCATTTATCAGTTTAGTTTTTTCCTAATTTTGCAACATATCAAGGATAGTGAACATAACACTTTTGTTTCCGTTATTGTATCATTTTAACACATACAGGTTGACAGATACTTTACCATGACTAAAAGCCTCATTTATGGTTTACTTTAAACATTCATACAGATATATCCTCCCGTCCGTCTTATATCTTTTAGGTGCCCATTTCAGTCAGTTTTCAGTTTGCAAATGCATAGCCAGGCTTTGGAAACATAACAGTACCACAGGAAACTGCAAGGACCACAGCAGTGCTCACGTGTGACCAGGAAAGGATAAAAGAAGAAGAAGCCAGTCCTTTTCAGTGGATTCAGTTCAGCACTGTGACAAACCTACGTGCACCAATCACTTCAGCTTTTCTCACAAAGATAATACCAAATTCAGATTGTTGTAATGGCATTCGTACTAACTTTGTTATTTATGGATTGATGCACTGAAAAGTTAAGGTGCAAATTTGCTAATCAAATGAATCAAATTAAATGTATCTAACAGCCTATCAGGTTGTGCACAAACAGTCATTAATTTGAGTAAGCTGTGTTGGAGCAAGTTTATGGAAAACCTGTTGAGATGGCAAACCTGGTAGGACCAAGTAGAAAATCCCTGCTATAAACTATATCATGTCTCAGTTCAGATCCTACAGTTCAATGTGCATGATGCGCAGTGTGAACCATGTACTTATGAGCTTATGTACATTTCTAAAGCAAACACAGGATCTTCTTTTCAATATGCTGATGCACAGCTTTGTCTATTAAACTAGAAATGACACAAAATTTGATAACATACTTTTTTTTTTTTTTCTTATGAAAAATGTTTTTGTGTCATGTCCCGCTATGTCTGGAGACAGTGTGTCATTCTGCTCTTCTCACACTAATTTAGCTCATTTAATTGCATGAAAATGTCCCATAAAATTCTTATAAGTGAATAATAAATGTGCAAATATAACCTTTTCTCACAAATAGTTCTCATAAACAAGTGATGAACTTGCACAGGTACTAAAACCCATTCCTTCAGCCAATGTTTGCCCAGCCACCTGTGTTAATGACATTTTCCCCTCCAGCAAGCAGAGATGTGATGATGTCCCCATTTCCTCCCTCATACCATGATGACAACCACCAAGGGTGTGCAGTGGTCCACATTTGGAAATTGCACGATGCCCTACTTGTCATTATAAATGTTCTTGTACTCTCACAAAAACAATTGTTGGTACTTAAATGCATGACTGGAGACAGGTCACATAGTTTTATGCATGATTATGTTTACCTTAGAAACAATAATTTGTTTTAAAGCTCAATCAAAACAAAAGATACTGAGAATGAACTCACCGCTCCCCGACAATTTGTGTGTCAACAGCTGTTGATGGGAAAATGTTGACGGGCAGACTCATTTTTATTAGAAACAAAAGATTGTGATAATTAAGAATCTAGTATGTGTAATGAATTACTGTGAGGACCTGGAAGTTCACCCACACACAAGGAGCTGTAAACAATAACCAGTTTATTTCTGAATAAGGAATGTGAGAGGAGACTGAGCAGAGGATCAATCCAGGTGACTGAGCAGCTTTTAGACTCCGGGCTTCAGAGACAGGGTCAGGATGATGGTAGGAGGTAGAGAGTATGGCAAAGTACTTATCCAGGATGCTGGGCGAGGCTCAGGGATCCAAAGACAAAGCAAGGGTCTGTGACCAGAAAATCCAAGAAACTAGAGGTGTCCGTCGTGGGCAAGGCAAGGTGGGGAATCCTGGGACGTGAAGCAGTAGGTCGGCAACTTCAGACAATCTGTAGAATGCTGGAAAACAACTAGACATGAATTTGCTGATAATCTGGCGGAGGGGAAGAGATTGGAGAGAGTTTAAGTAGGTTACGAGACATGAGAACCAGGTGAACTGAATGAAAACTGATGAGAAACAGCAGAGGCAACTAGGAAGCCACAGGTGGATAGAGTTTCCACAGATGGGTGCCAGCAGATCAGGGAAGAAACACATGACAGTATGTTTGAGCGGAAGTCACAGTTTGGACCAATCAGTGTGGGTGTTTTACAGAACCATTCAGCAATAGTAAAGCTTTATTACTGTTTATGCATTTACTTGAAATGAGGAAGTAAATTACTCCGAAGTAGTCACAAATACGTTCAAGTACTTCATTTTAGTGGCTTCCCTAAACAAAGCATATTTGCATTTTACCCCTTTATTGCCTGGTGGATGCAGCACACATGTTTACAGATCATATGAGCCAGTCTCAGTTTGCTTCAGACTGGTTGGATCAGGTTGTGTTGGGCATCATCACTGCAAAGTTGGGATGTGAATGTGCTTTTTACCAGACATATGAATGTGCTTTTTACCAGACTGCCTCATGTCTCATGTCAACTGTGTTACAATGATGCTTCGAAAAAGGCAAAAAAAAAAAGCATTATGAGATAATAAGACTCCTACTGAAGTATAACAGAACAATAATTATTCCAGTCTGGTCTTTGGGCACACCATCAAACACGGATAATAAAAAAGAGCCATCATTTTCATCTTTACTTTGTAGTTTCACACAAAAAAAGAGGAAGACATTTACCTAGATATTAGTGTGTGGTTTTTATTTATCACATTAGGATTGCTGTTAGTTATAGTCTGTGATTTTATTCTCTGAAGTGGAAGGCAAAAATATCAGATCTTTTTCTCTTAAATACACAAGCTTAAGAGCATCTGTACTAAAAGTCTTGAATTTTTTTTGTGGGGGGGGGTTGAAGATGCTTTGGTGCCTTAACTTTTAAGTGATGAACAGGCAGCAGTTTTACAGATGGCGACCATTATTAGGAGAATGTGTGCTGTTGCCCACTCAGTGTTTAGTGTGTGTTTGAGGGTTTATCAAACAGTCTATTTTAATGGGAACTGTTGTTTGTGTTTGTCTCATGCCTGATGCAGAGTCTTGGCATCCTATGGGAACAAGATTCAAAATAACAAGACTAACTTGGGTTCTCTCCACTACTTTCCCACTCCTACCTCTTTCACAACATTAGCTTTCCCATAAAAAGAGTTGAAGTTGAAGTAGAGAAAGTGAAAGCTAATTTTGTGTGACTTTTTATTTTGTTCTGTTCTCCACAAACTTGACACCAACCTAAAAGCATGAAATGGCCTTTCACCAGATTTGTAATGTATGTTTTAATAAAGATAAAAATCAATAAATGTGCTTTTTGATTGATAAAAGATGTTTTAAAACACATTTTAGGAGAGTGAATTCCTGAGCAATGTTTGACCCATGACACACAAGTAACCAAAATGCCACAGAAACCATGATAATGAAGCAATCGATGAGAAAAAAAGATTGAAGAGGGTAATAAGTGACAGATGATATGTTTAAAAAGCTTTACACACATGTTAATACATATGTATTTGTGGTTGACATCTGTACCCTTGAGGGGATTTGGTAGGATTCAGTATTTTTTGCAAGCCGTCAAAGTAGGCACATGGCAGTTTGTAAGAAAAAAAGGATGAAGAGACTGTCGTCCCCCTGGAGACTTTCTGTTGTTCTTCCTAGTATTATCAAAATAACTTACTGTGAGGGGATAGTTTGAAAAGATAAATAAATTACCTTTAGATCCTATTTACTACAGAGGAAAATTGAAAGTAACTCCTATAATCTGCTTCCACCTCGACAGATTTTTCTTTTATGAGTAATTCAACTTTAAATTTAGGTTTCTGGAATTTTGAAGCCTGTGTTCAACGGTGTTCATTATAGTTCATTATATTATAGGTCTTTAAAGGAGACCCGACGAACCCCCCCCCCCCCCCCCCCCCCAATGGCCGTGAGTGAAAGGCACAACAGAATAAAAGGTACTTTTGTTTACATCTCTTGAAGGGAGAATGTGGTCTCATTAAAACCCTTTAAGTCCTGGACTTGTTTTTTAGGCCTGTTTTTTCATCAGAAACACTTTGAAGATAAATGTGAAAATTTCTTTGGAATGATGCAGCTGTATCTAAATCATGATCAAATCAGAGTACAATGTCTGAACATAATCTTAGAGTTTCGGCACAGACATTTCAAACAAGGTCTCCATTCTGGTAAAGGTTTGCACTTAGCACCATCTGTTCTCAAACTCCCCCACTTTGTTGACATCAGGCTTTAAAAGTAAACATTTACGTGCCAATTGAAAAAATTGCATCAGATAAAGATAGACTGAAAGACCAGAAACTCACTAAATGGTTACTGCTTATTGCTTAATAACTTAATAATTGCTTAATAATTGTTCATGATCATTGCAAATCCTCCAGGATGAACATTGATAAAACATCTCCGCAGTGAAACACACGAGATGTGCTACAGTTGTAAAACATGAGCCAACAAGAATGAAAACATCGTGATTTCAGTTAACAAAGCAGCATTTAAGTTGCCTTTTACATGTGAAATAACATGTCAGCACTTATACTTGATTATTATCTGACATGAAGAATGTTGAAAATGACTTAAAGTATGTGTGGTTAGAATACATATGAAACAAAATATAGAATCAATGGAAACTATGGAAAATTAAAGAGTAGAGACTTCTGCCAAGGTCAGCAGGCTACTGTTGATAAAAGGGAGATTGTGCTCTGCCTACTTACTGCTACCCACAAAGATTATTTGTTGGCTTACACAGTTTCCATACTGTTCTGCAGTTTCAGTTGTGCAGGTCAAAGAATCAGCAAATATTTGATTGGTTACAAAGAAAAATGAAGAAGGCATACTTAAAAATATGTCTTCTTGTGTATAAACATCTAATTGCATCATAGACCTGTAAATGACACCCTAAATAAGAACCTGACTGACTTAAGTACAGTGCAAATCCAGAAAAAGTAAAACTGTAAATGTTCTTTAATCATACGTTTACTGAGGGACAAGAGTTGTGTACATGTTATTGTGTATTTCTATGGCTTTATATATTAATCTAAACATTTCTAGCATTTGTCTTTGTAATGTAGTTTGCAGCAGCAGTTCGTAGTATGTGAGCTTTTGATATATTAAAATCCCGAGTGAAATCTGAGGGAAAATAACATGATTAATGATAAAGCAAAAAAAAAAAATCATGGGTTTTAAATACTTATTTGTCATCCAGCCTTTCCATCCATGTGTAACACTTGATGATTTTACCTCTCTGAGCTTCAAACACATTTAAATGAAACCATGTGAGAAAACATAAGACTTTCTTAACAGTTTACTGACATTTAAAACATGTGATAAACTACTGCCAGTAAATGTTTCAATAACTTTAAAATTATTACTTCCTCATAAAGGGCACACTGTCATCATGACAAAATGAAGCTATATTTTGCTGTTTGATTCGTGTCATATTTTGGCTCCATACTTCATATAAATAGAGAAAGTCAAACAGGATATTTTAGTAAAAGAAGACCTCCTACACGCCGGATTACTTATAGTAACGTTTTCTGTTTTTGTAGTGGATGAGAGCTGTCTGCAACAACAGAAAGTCTTTTCAATCCCTTTAAAGGGAAATATGGCATCTACATTTCCTTCTTTCGTACAAGTTTAATGTTTTCACAACAAGAGCAATTAAAAGTGTGATCACTTAATAAGATTTTAGACTTAAAAGTTGGATAAATTTACAACACTGAACTAAGCCAGACAGTTTAAATAAATGAGACAATTAAAGGGTGAAAACTTTGTTTTTTCCTCTCATTTTAAGATCTCTAGGTATTCTACCAAGTTACTAATTACCAAGCGAAAACTTTATGCATGCCAGTAATTAAGCTTCATGATTAAATCTGTTAGCTGAAAGTTTTTATAAACAATCACAAGTTCCCAATAAAATAGTATGAAATTTTGCAGCGTCTCTAATAATTTTGCCTATTTTTTAATTACCCTGAATTAAAGATCAACCTCCTCTTTATCAACAGTTACATAAACACAACTCTGCAGATTTAATCTTTTCCATTTTCCAAAGGTTTTTACAGGGGAATGTGTTCAAAGCCTTTTTTGTCCCTTTTTATATTCACAGAATACCTTCTTCCTAAAGTATCGGAATTTTTTTCTGACAGCTTAAAGTGATTTTCTGATACTGTGTTAAAATTTTCCTATGTCACCCAGACTCATACATACATACTGACTGACAATCAATTTCCCATGTTGCAAAGCAGCATGGTGCAGCAGGTTGAAATTATAGGCAATTGGCAAGACACACCCAATAAAGGAGTGTTTCTGCAGGTGGTGACCACAGACCACTTCTCATTTCCGATACTTTCTGGCTGATATTTTGGTCACTTTTCAATGCTGGCGGTGCTTTCACTCTAGTGGTAGCATGAGATGGAGTCTACAACCCACACAAGTGGCTCAGGTAGTGCAGCTCATCCAGGATGGCACATCAATGTGAGCTGTGGCAAGGTTTGCTGTGTCTGTCAGTGTAGTGTCCAGAGCATGGAGGCGCTACCAGGAGACAGGCCAGTACTTCAGGAGATGTGGAGGAGGCCGTGGGAGGGCAACAACCCAGCAGCAGGACCGCTACCTCCTTCCTTGTGCAAGGAGGAACAGGAGGAGCACTGCCAGAGTCCTGCAAAATGAGCTCCAGCAGGCCACAAATGTGCATGTGTCTGCTCAAACAGTCAGAAACAGACTCCATGAGGGTGGTATGAGGGCTTGACGTCCACAGGTGGAGGTTATGCTTACAGCCCAACACCATGCAGGACGTTTGGCATTTGCCAGAGAACACCAAGATTGGCAAATTCACCACTGGCGCCCTGTGCTCTTCACAGATGAAAGCAGGTTCACACTGAGCACATGTGACAGATGTGACAGAGTCTGGAGACGCTGTGGAGAACGTTCTACTGCCTGCAACATCCTCCAGCATGACCAGTTTGGCAGTGGGTCAGTAACGGTGTGGGGTGGCATTTCTTTTGAGGGTCGCACAGCCCTCCATGTTCTCGTCAGAGGTAGCCTGACTGCCATTAGGTACCGAGATGAGATCCTCAGACCCCTTGTGGGACCATATGCTGGTGCGGTTGGCCCTGGGTTCCTCCTAATGCAAGACAATGCTAGACCTCATGTGGCTGGAGTGTGTCAGCAGTTCCTGCAACAAGAAGCCATTGATGTTATGGACTGGCCTGCCTGTTCCCCAGACCTGAATCCAATTGAGCACATCTGGGACATCATGTCTCGCTCCATCCACCAACACCAAGTTGCACCACAGACTGTCCAGGAGTTAGGGGATCCTTTAGTCCAGGTCTGGGATGAGATCCCTTAGGAGACCACCGCCTCATCAGATGCATGCCCAGGCGTTGTAAGGAGTTCATACAGGCACCCGGAGGCCACACACACTATTGAGCCTCATTTTGACTTGTTCAAAGGACTTTACATCAAAGTTGGATCAGCCTGTAGTGCGTTTTTCCACTTTCATTTTGAGTATAACTCCAAATCCAGACCTCCATGGGTTGATACATTTGATTTTCATTTTTATGTGATTTTGTTGTCAGCACATTCAACTATGGAAAGAACAAAGTATTTGATAAAAATATTTCATTTATTCAGATCTACAAGTTGATCTACACTGTTGCTTTAGTGTTCCCTTTATTTTTTTGAGCAGTACATCCAGTATCTATGTATATCTATCTATCTATATATATATATATATATATATATATATATATATATATATATATATACAATGTTCAAATGATGTCCTTTGCCTTCCAGTCAATCCTAATCAGATTTTTTCTTATCTGCATGTGTCTCCTTCATGACGCAGTAGAGCTTCATGAGGAAATTAAATCTGTCCAGACGACCTTCAGGAGTTCATGTCTGTGTCAGAAAAGCAGTTGTTCAACAGGTGTAAGAACTCAGAGAGGAAGAGCTTCACTGATCATCAAGCCATCAGATCCTTGTAAATAAACAAAACGGTTTATGCAAATAAACATGTTCTGTGGAGTTATGTAAACCCTGAAAATGATGTATCCTGGTTATGATCCCCTGCACGCGAGACACTCAAGACAAGTTCATACCAGAGACGGTGAGGGTAAAGGTCAGGCAACATGCAGGCAGATATTTCCCTTCGCTATATCAAGTGCAGAACCCGACCCCGAGGCTGTTAGCTTCTTCTGCTCTGAGTTTCAGCCAAAACATCTGGGTGCTCTAATTCTTACAGACACTCCACAATAATAGAACATATCTAGCATTTCTGACCAGATGTCCTCTGTTCAGTTTGATCAAACTCAAGGTGTTTTTTCAAGTTACGGCCCAGTGTGGAATTCTTATGTAAGCACAGAGCTTTTAGGAATGTCATAATACACATCTTGTGGTACCATCTTGGAAGGTATTACCTATCATTCATCGTTATTTTGTACTGTATTTGGTAATTTACTTTAGCATGCTTTAACACGGCTTGTACATTGTACCATTAGGACCTCATGGGTTTGGGACCAAGATGAGGTCGCCTTTGGTCTAGACATTTTCATTATGTGAACAGTTGATGTTAAGATTAGATCTATGTGTGTTTGTATGTGTGAAAGGCTGGACTCCTAAATTTGTCCAAATTCAAAGTCAGACTTTTATCTTCCCCTAATCTTCTCTACTTATATTGGCAATATAGATCCTGTCCATGGGTCTCATGGGTGGTGATCTAAGTGCACAATATGAGCTATTTTGTGCCAACAATGTGTATAGACTTACATAAAAACAAAACTTTTTTTGCAGCTAGAAGATTAATTATGAACTTAAACTTGGTAACATGTTCATTTTGTTCTAGTAGATATATTAGGGACCAAAATCAGCCATTATGCTTTCACAAATAATCTCTACTTTGGATCTGCAGAGCATTACATCCAGCTTCAGAAGAGTGAGGTTAGACAGCCCACAGCTTTAATGTAAAATGTTGGAGGAACTACTCTCAGCGCTGACACTTCTGTTTAATTTGGAACAAGAACATACAAAGCTTGTGTTCTTACAGGATTTGATGGTTAAGCTCCGGTGATTACAGACGATTCATGAAGTGCGCTGTCTAATGTATTCAAATCTGAACACAGTTTTCAGCTCTACTTCTTCCAGTCTTTGGGTTCATGTTGTTTCATTATGTCCAGGTAAGAAGTTTCAGTCACTCTTTCAGGAAGAATTATTAGCATTGTTTTAACTTACAAAAGCTTTTAAAAGGGATGTGAGCATTAGAAATGTTGACGCTGAATCACATCCTTTGAGCTGACAGGATTTGACTTTACCTCCCTACTTTGATTTTCACTGCAACATGATGTCACACTGCAATATTTTGCACAAAAAATAAACATACGTTGTTTATAAGAGTTTGCCTGAATGAATGCAATTTTCTTCTTTTTGGTTCAGCTTCAGATCCCTCGGCGCACCTTCGCATCCACAGCTCTGATCCTGACACACTCCAGCGACACACAGTGCACTTGTTACCCCTGATCGCTATCAGTGCTACTTGCCTTTGCATCAGTCTTGTTATCTGGATCGTTTGGCGACTTCCCCCTCCCCCCTTCCCTCCGACCTCTCTGAAGTCACCCAGAGGGCTAGATCACAGCAAAACCAACATGTGGTTTGAGTTAGCATCTCTGAAATAAGCTTTCCATACGTGAGGTTGAGTGCATATTCCCAGAGCTTGTTGGTGTGGCTTAACTTGTGTAGTTTAGAAGTGTGAGTGGACCCGTGTGGAACCCCTTGTGTGTGTGAGCGACTTTCCATGAACGTGCATCATTTTGTGTGTGTGGTTCTTTTCTAGCACAGGAAGTGAGGGTCAATTAAAAAGTGAGCATACTGTGTCTCTGGAGGTAAAAAGAAAGTAATAGGTTTACCTCCTACTTCTACTTTTCACCAGTTTTTCATTTCTAAATCTTGTGTTTCGGCACACACACCCCACACAGGCAACATATTTCTGTTTATACTGTACAGATCAGCTCGTATTCCAACAGGTATAGCAGCTACTTTTTAGTTTCCGCCTCTCTGGTTCTTCTGCTGGAGTGGGCAGCAGCCAGGTGGAGGTTTTAGTTTATCTGTCCGGCATCTCAGGAAGCAGAGCAGAAGGAAGAAACGAACCAGCTCGTTCCAGTCATTTTCTCCTTGTTTGATTATTTAATTAACTTCTTGCTGCGTCACAACATCAGATCGTTTTCCCTCCTTGTTCCTGCACAATTCACTCACCCATGGAAAAGTCCCCGAAAAAGGCCTCCTGTTTCTGAACACTGTGATATAAATCTCCCCTCTCATTAAATTATTCTTGTTTTGAATTGCTTGTTTAATGTGAATCAGACTTGAAGAGGACGGGACATAACAGCACTTGAATGACTTTAACTGGCTAGTGAACATGAGTAACAGTCAGTCCACATACATGTCAGATGATGAACACGATAAGGTTCATCAGCACTCAGAACAGCTCAAATTAAAGTTACTGAAAACAAATCCGTTGTTCAATTAAACGACCAATCAGCATTAACAAAAAATGAATTGGTTGTAAAGAACCAGTTAAATGTAAACATCCTTCCTGAGCCTTCCACATGAAGTTTCCTTCCTGTTAAGAGGGATTTTTATTTTTACTTTCCACAATTGCCCGAGGTATTAAATCAATAAGGTTTGATTTATTGATTTTCTTTTGCTCAGCAATGATTTTTATTAATTAGTTCATATGAACACAATTATAAACTGAACTAATGTGGATTTCACTGGATTATAACATGATTTGCATTAACTGATTTGTCAATTGAATTGAATTAAATTGAAACAGAGCATTAGTTTTGACTCTGACATGATTTTGAAGCTTCTTCTGTTAAGATTTATAAAATCTTTTATATCTTAGGTTGTTACTTGTTTTAGCAGGACACAATGTGTCACAATAACTCGTCTCATAGTTTTATCCTAACTGTGTTTAAGTTTGGCAGAAAACCTAAATCCGTGTTAAGTTTCCTGTCTGGATCATGTTTCTGAATGGATTAGGTGAAAATGATATAAGACGATGCTCACCATGTTTTTTATTTTTTCATTTTGTTTTGGAGCCAAGTTTGTTTTTAAGATTAAAATCTATTTTTGTATCACATATTTTAGATAAGAAGAAAACCCACTCACTATTCAATTCAATTCAATTCAACTTTATTTATATAGCGTCAAATCACGGCAATGCCATCTCAAGACGCTTTACAGACAGAGGGGAAAACATAATGAAGGCCAATTCATAACAGCACGTATTTTACTTTAACCCCATCACAATCCCACTGACCTCTCACAAAATTTTATGGTTGGCTTCAACCCTGATTAAAAATGGTGTTGAAAATACAAACTTTGTTTATTTAAATTGTGGAAACCATTCTATGATACCAACATCAACAACAGCAGCAGCAGAAAGATTGATTTAATAAGGTCTCTATCTCATTTTGTTTGGACAGAAAGTATGAGGAATTACTTTTAATAAACTTTATCAGGTTTTAAATTATGATACAAATAATCCTTACCATAGAAGAACATTAATATTAACCAAAGCTACAAACTAATTTCATTCAGTGAGCTCATATTTTTTTTAATCGGGTGTAATATCACTGAAATTCTTGCTTTCAAAAATAACCATGGAAACTATGAAGTGGCTCAGGTACAGTAAAAAGGCCCAAATTTTGGCTAAAAGGAGATTTTCATAATATCACATCCATGGTTGGTTAAGCAGCAATGGTTTACAGATATTGTTATTTTGCTCTAGATTTGGATATGCCTTTATTGACATTATGTAAAAATGCAACATGATGATAAGTGGAAATATCAACAAAGTAAATCTCAAAAATATAAGTGGTGAAGGCAGATGAACAAAAGCACCACAACCCAAACCCATGAAAAGGCAGAAATAAACATGCAGGCTTGTTAAAAGTCAGTAATCTGCAAAATCATGAAGATGATGCAGATGCAGCTTTTTTCATGTATGAAACTGCTTTCCTGTTAAAAATATTCAAGACGCTTAAGATAAAGAAAACAGCAGAGTGTCATCAGACTAAAGCTAATAATTGTCTTTTTCTGGTTCACCGTTGAAAACACATATAAGTGATAAAAGTAATTGGTAATAAATATAGAGCCAAATAACACTAATAATGATGTTTTGGACTGAGATATCAGCGGTACATATTTGTAATCAGCTATTTTGCAAGATAGTAAGGAATTTAATTAATTTAATTTACCTTGCCTACATCTTTCACGTATTGACTCCACAGCAGCTCTAATAAATCTCAACTGTAACTCTTAAATGGCAAAGCCAAGCTTGTGCCGGGGATAAGCTATTAGGGAATCTGCTCCACACATTGTTACAACACCATGTTAAAAAGAACCATATAACATGATATTTCTTAGACCATGCTCTATCTTTTCTACATATGTTGTGGTTTAAGAAAAAGTAAACAATGCAGTAATTTGTGGGCAATTTTATGATTAAAAAGTTAAAGATGATTACATGATGAGTTTTGGATCATTTCCAACAATCATCAGCACAAGGAGATAATCTAAGCTGTATTATTAGCTGGTTTTTGTTTCAGAAGTGTGATTTTGAAACAGATAAATAAGGTAGGTGGAAGAAAAGTTTGCCTGGTTTTCTCTTATAATCTTTGTGATAAAATCTGATAAGCAATAGAAAATAAATGGGAGAGAACCTCAACCACAAATTCAATTAAAAACCTAACTCCAATCAGTTTTACGTAAAGCATTTTAGAACAAACCACGTAGTAATAATGGTTTTGCAATGGGATCCCTGTTAGTAAAGTAATCCACACCAGAAAATGTGGTCTGGGTGTTGTGGCCTGAACTTGGCCTCGTCGGTAACAGGACTTCCCAGTGGGACCAATCTGTTTGTTGGCCCAGCAGTATATTTATCAACTCCTTGTGCTTCTCACTGGCACTGACATCCTGAGGATGTGGAGTCAGAGGCATGAATAAATGGCTGGAGAGACAGATTATTTATTCATCAGCAGCTGAAGGTCACAGCATGGCAGTGTAAGCTGGCATTGGCTGATATTCCCAGAGATGGAGAGACCTGTTTCTTTATATACCAGACCTCCTGACATGTTTCAGTATACATGTTGGATTTGGTGAGCTTGATGTACTGAGTGGGTGGTTTCCTTGCTAAGGATACAACAACTCAATGCAGAGTTTCTGGAAACTTCTGAAAAGTCAAAGTCAGCTTTATTGAGGATCAGAAATGTGTTTCCCCCGTAACCATGGTGTATTAGCTTGCAATTATATAATATAACATATTAAAAATGCAGATGAAGAAAAAGATTAATTCTATTTACAAAGATTAATTAAAGGCTATCATAGCCGTGCAGTTTGAAATGATCCAAGTCCAAACGAGACAAGTAAAAAACTAGAAGAAACACAAGAGAGGAGCTACGACATGCAGATGCTTTGGGTAACAAGAGAAAAATGAAAATACGACAGTCGCCTTTAAATCTTTAAGTTAGCATTAGATCAAAGATTTCTTCCTACAATCTGATGCAGCTGATATTATAGAATACTTCTGGCAAAGTATCAGTCAGGAAATTTGCACTATATTTTTACTCTTGATTACTTTCTGATTAACTCTTTTGCAGCTTATGACCACATAATAATAAGATCTGAGTTTTATAATCCTTAACATTTGTTTGCAGTTGGAGAATTTCATACAGAAGAGCTTGAGGCGAGATGTTGCCAACATACAGTCCCATGCTGTTCACAATCAAACTGCCACAATGCTGGAGATCGGAACGAACCTCCTAACACACACGGCGGAGCAGACACGCAAACTCAACGTGGTCGAAGCCAAGGTAGCGAGTTTCCCGTGTGCTTTTCCTGTGTCTTCAAAGCAGATTCCCTGGAATTGTTGATGTTTTGATCTTTTGCCAGGTGCTGAATCACACATCTCGGATAGAGATCCAACTTCTGGAGAATTCTCTGTCCACCAACAAGTTGGAGAAAGAGCTCTTACTGCAAACAACGGAGATCAACCAGCTGCGAGACAAGAACAGGTAAACTTCTTACCACGCCTTCTAATGTTGGAGAACCATTTATTCAAACAGTCTTTATTTGTTCCTGTAAAAAAAAAAACAACTTTTACTGATGATATGAGTCAGCTTTGGAAAATATTGTAGTTGACTTAGTTTTATTTACTGTACATGCTCGTGGATGTGGACCATTTTCTCTACATACAGATCTAAAATACATTTAACTCTTCCTACATACTATCAGCATCGAGTGCAATCTCGTCCATAGTCTGAATACTTACAATCTAGTACAAGTGTAGCCCATTTTTATATTGTGAAATACTAATGAGGATTTGTACATAAATATGTAATATAAATGAGCAAAGCAGAGAAAGGGTGAAGCTACTGCTGATACACAGGAACACATAATAGTCTCTATTCTTGCCAATCTGTGGAACGAAGGATTGGGATCATCAGGCACCACCGCTTTTTCCTGCCGCCAAGCTCACATTCCACCCAAACCCGAAATATCTGCAAACAGGTGGGGAGCCCACTTGGAGGTGGCAGCCTGTATCATTCTTGTACTGAGGCCCATTGGGGCTGGACTGCTGTTTCATTCTAGCTCCTCCCATTGGTCTGGCTGCTGGAAGGTGCCCTGGTTACCCTTTTCATAGTAAAGGTATCTGACATATCTCTGAGTCCCTCCGTGTAGTTCTTTGAGCTGCTTTTAGTCCTCACTGATACCACTTTGCCTTGGTGGATCCTACCAGAGGCTGGTGTCCCCGTTTGTTTGTGAGGGCTTAGTCACCACCTTAACCCATCCACCAGGTTAAGGTGGTGATTCACAGAGGGGTCACTTCTCCTTGGAGGCTTTCTGAGCACATCCTGCTGGGAGGCGATCCCAGGGCAGACCGAGGACCTGTTGTAGCAATTATACATTCTTTCTGGCCTGTTGCATCCACAACCTAACCATTGGTAGGAGGCAGATTAAGGATGGATGATTGGATCATGGTGGGAAAAAAGGCAGATGAAGTAATGCAGCCATCATGCCTGGTAGCTACTGAACAAGCCTGAAGGAGCAGTGCTGGGAACTGGGTTTGCTGCAGTTGAGTAGGTCAATGTTCAGCAACATTATGTGCTCACAGAAAGAGATTAAACACCTACCTGAATGTACTGAATGATGCCTCATTCCTCATGATTCTCCATGATGGCTCCAGCGTATTTCAAGAGAGCAACATAAGGATTTATCAGGCTCTAATTGCGAAAGAGTGGTTCAAGGAGTATGAGACATCATTTTAAAAGCATGGATCAGCGACCACATAGTTCAGACCTGAACCCTGATAGGAATCTTTGGGATGTGCTGAGGAAGGCTTTCCACACGGCATCATAAATACATGGTCTTAGTGGAAAATGAATGCAACACTGCATGGAAATAAATCATATGGCATTACAGAAGGTTGCTGAAACAATGCCACAGCGAACTCTGCTGGAATTCAACCTAAAGGTATGGGACTTTTTTTTTTTTTATGGTGGCTACTTTTCTTGGCCAGGCAGTTTATTTTCCAATACACACCTGAGTAATTCTGCATCAAGACTGGTTTTAGACCAGTCTTAAATGCATGTTGTCATTAGTCTACAATTCCATACAGAGTCAGTATAGTTATGCTTTTATTAGCTTTGAACAAGCCATTTATATCTAAAGGCACCTTGTGTTCCTTACTCATCTACATGCCATGTAGCGGTCAGCCCAAAAGGGAAAAAAAATAAATGCTGGCTTTGTAGGAGACCTCCAATGTTTGGAGCATTGGCATTACAAAGAGCAAAGCACGCCCTGAATAATTTTGAAACTATTGTATCCGTGTTTTTCCCAGCTTGTGTCTGATTATAGTCCCAGTTTACATGCTCCGATTACTGCTGTGTTAAGAGTTGTACATAAGACAGAAAAGATAGAACCAGTCTAGATCCCAAGTAACTGTATGTTTCCTGGCTTAGGTTTAGAGGGGAAAAATGGACTGATTATGCATTCAGTATTAAAATTTACAATTGCAGTTTATTTAGAAGCACATGTCCACTTGTATGCTAAATTTTAGTAAAAAAAACAAAACAAAAAACTGAGGACTAGAGAACTCCTCTAACATCTTACCACATTGACCTTTTGACACATTAGTGGTTCCTGCAACATTAGCACATTATTAAACACTCAAAGCTTCAGCACATGATACCTATTTTTAAACCCAACATTCATTTTCATATCAGCTACTCGCTTGGAAAGTTTCCCAACAGTTTCCTGCATTTCTGGAACTCTTATGTAGTCAAAATCTGAACAAAAAGAGAGACTGACTGTATAAATATCTGCCAAAGTACTCAAAACCACACATATAGTAGTTCCCTCTGTAGTAGGTGTCTCTAGGAGCACATTTTGCCCTAATGACTTACACATATGCACACACAGGGACTCGCAAGGGAAAAACAATATCAGCTACACAATAATAACGTCCAATTTATCAGCGAGAACATTTGAAATACAAGCAAGTGCAGACTTCGGAAATAAGCCCACAGCTGTTGCAGTGAAACGCACCAATATTTAGAATCACAATATTTTCACTCGTTTTCATTGTGAGGTGAACTTGGCCGCTGCAGTGTGTGGTGAAACATCCAGAGTGATTATCAAGTGTGTTCTCTGTTTACAGTAACAGATATAATATAAACACAAAGGCTTGACGGTGTGTGTGTGTGCGTGTCTGTGTGAATGTGACTCAGAAACAGTAGCTTGACAGTGTGTGAGAGATTTTCTATGAGTGTGTTAACACCTCTGTGTGTCAGTGACACATCTTATTAAGAGAGTGCATATCTTTTTACACCTCGCAGCTGCAAAGAAAGAAAAAAATGTCTTGATAAGTTGCTAGAGAAGGGGCACAGTTAAAATAAATGTCGCATAATGAAACCATGTAATGACAGCAGCAACTGAATTGACAAACTGCCCTTGTGGAAGAGTGGAACTGGATGTGCTATCGCATGTTTGTTTGTGTTTCAGATGTTTGGATGAAATAAACTACAACTTTATGTCACCAAAGTCTTTTTAACTTAAAAATAGCATTACCTGTTCTTGTCTTTTACCCTCTGCAAACAGCCACTACCTTAAAACAGAGCAAGGCTAGCTCAGGGATTCATACCTAGCTTAGCATTAGCCATTTTAGCAACGAACAGATAATTCTCACTGCCAGATCTGAGTGCATGTGCAATGAATGTCAGTAAAACTGTGATGAATGATCAAATAATTATTACATTTTGGCTACTATATACCTTTTAATTACCTCTGTGCCAAACTTAACCTTTCAAACAGCAACACCTAAGGTAAAACATTTTTTGCAGCCATGGTGGTTGTGAGGACATCTGTCCAGTCTTCGTCTCCTGCAGCTTGGTCATAAAGTGGCTGTCTCCTGTATGAAACCTGAATTTTCTTTTTTTATATTATTAATTGTTCTAAAACATCGGATCTGCTGTTTAGTTAATATATTAGATCCATGTGTGAATTTAAATTCAAATAGCAATCCATATGATAAACATACAGATTTTGATCAGTATTGAATCTCATGAAAAACTGTTGAGGGTTAATCATGTTTCAGTGAATTCTGGGGACTACATGTATAGCAGGAATGTGTAACAGCAATCAAAGAACCTTTCCAGACTTTGTGTATCTTTACAGGGTAAAGGACAGGGGGGAGGGTTAGATTGCTATAGTGCATGCCCAAGTCTTATCTGAGCATGTGTGTTTCTCATCAAGCAGCAACTAACATCAGTCAGTTAGGGTATTAGGTTGAAATACTATGTGACATGACCTTGTAACTCATTAACCTTGAGGACAGCAGAACCGAGTGCCTTTATATTTTAAACAAAAGTTTGAAAACTTTTTCACTGGGTGAGCTCAGCAACAGGAGAGCAGCGGTAGGCCAGCTGTCAATCACAGCTGTCAACCAATGTGAAAGACATCAAAACCGTTTACCATTAACTCTCATTAATGGGCAATTACTGTCAAGAAAAACTAACAGCATGATAATAAGCGAGCTCAGAACTGATTTTTGTTTAAATATTAATCAGTGGAATAAGGTTGTTTTGGATCCAGCATGCAGTGATCTTTGGTTTGCTTTGTACCTTAATGTAGGACACGCCGGCTTGGCTGGTCTGGTCGAAGCATGTATTTGATCTGATAACAAGAGGGAAGTTATTGTGTTTATGTCTATCTTGAGTGACCTCTTGGAACCGGATTGGACTTCTCTTCTGTATAATAAAGGGTTATGCTAAACACATATCAGTGTGATATTTCTGGAATATCTCAAATGATGGATATTAACATGTTGAAAATCACTCTTATAACTGTATTTTGACAAAATCTTAAATCAGCTTGTTATATATTAGAAAAAAAAGGGCATGAGAATACACAATTCCTTCTAAACAACCTCAAAATGCAGCTGAAGCTATCAGACCTCGATGCAGCCTGGGTGCATCTGTAGGTGTTGCCTATTTATGATCAGATCAAAAGAAAAATGTATGTGAATATCAGGTGTAAATGCAGGTTCTGCAAGCCATCATTAGGCCAGGATTATCTTTCATTGAACAAACATCAACAGCAACAGAAACTATAAATAATTACCCAACAAGAGCTAATGTAACTGTAAATGTTTATAATCTGTATCAGACAGAATCAGCAGAGTCATTTAAAATGACTGACACAAAGAAATCCTTTAGTAGAATACAAAATAATTAGATTTATTTTAAATTACACTTTATAAAAGATAACACTTTATAACAGACTGAGAAGCTCAGGGTATCATGTGACTTGTGTTAGCTTTACACCACCACAGAAGCAGTCAGAAATAAAAGCACACAGTAGGTAAACAAAATGTTACATATGGGGTTGAGTTCATTTATTAAATTTATTCATCCCTTTTCCATATTGAATGCAAATTGGCAATTATTTGAATATGTTTACTTCATCAACAGTAAAGTCTTTAGTGTGTGTATTCACTGTAATCTGCTCTGTTTCACCAATAATAAAAGCATATTTATCAGCTCAGCATATCTCTCAAACTTCATTTTCCTCAAAAATATAAAACACTAATAAACTAATAATTTGCTTATAGAGAGTCAGCCAATGCTTCACCTGGGCTAATACTGAATTTCCTACTCATCCAGATACTAGATTTAAACTATCATTTGCTTTTTATTTTATGTTATTTTATTTTATTTTATTTGTAGATGGGATACATTTCATCTGACTGTGTTGTAAAAAGTTTGACTTTATTATTTTAAAATAAACTACCAAGCAGAATTTCTGCTGGTCCTTCTGTTACTGAGTAAAACTAAACTGTCTCCATTCCTCTCCATCCATTCTGCGCTGGTTAATTCAAAGCTACATTTGTGAATTTTTTAATTATTTATTTATTTTACAGACAGCATTTTGAAGGAATGATTTCCCCATTCATGCAGACAGCCATCATCTGTCAGAGGTCACAGCTGACCCCGTTAACCCAAACATCTCTGTTCTCATCATCTCTGTAAATGTTCATTTCCGCCACACTAGAGCAGTCATTTGACCCATGACTTTAGATTTCTTATCTGAAAACACCTAAGATGTTAGACAATTTTCTCAACTGAGAAGTTTTAAATCTTTTGATTTGCTACTAAATATTAAAATCCAGACAGCAGTTCAGATTGATTTGTGTCCATACTAATTAATTACCATAGCAACAGGCTGAACTTACTTTGTGCCAGCTACCTTCACCACACATTTATGCAAGAATTTTCAGCTCACATAGTTTTATCATCAAAGAATACACATTCATGATACTATGCATAAGTCTAGACCACCACACCACAGCCGTCAGTGGCTCCTAATCAGTCCTCATCAGAGTGAAAAATGTTTCCCTGTTCATTTGCTGGTCAGGATTTTGAAGCCATCAAAACCTGGAGCTGATAATGTGTTTCAGTTCCTCATGTAACCAAAGTCGCATCTGTTCGGGAAAGAAAATATCCCTCCTGTTTCAAAATGAGCCACATTTTACAGCATGATGGAGGACCATGTCTGACTCCCATCACCTACACTTTTTAATCCACACACACAGATAATAACACATAACATTACATTTTTTTGTGTATATAATCACACATTCATATTGCAATAAAGAACTGTCAACACCTAGCAAAGGAAGATCAAATGTAAAGTAAACTTCATTGATGAACTTAATTAGACTTTCTCTAAAGTTTTGAACGTGCATGTACAAGAATTCAGTGTTTACAACATGCTTTTCTTTCTCACAAGGTGATTCATCACTAAACAGAAAAGAAAAGAAAAGTGTGGTTCTAACGTGTTTAACAACTGGATGTTAAGATTCAGCAATAACTTGTATTTCAACAGTCCTCATCTTCATCCTCTTTATATTTTGAGATCATCACACGGAAATGACACACAACATGTAACAACTTGCTGAGACATTGTAATTTTATGTTGCGCTATACCCACCACTGTTGGTAGCTTTTCTAACCTGGTCAGATGAGGAAATACTACTGTAAGATTCTACTTAAATGTCTTTTAGTCATAAAAATATCAATGTAGTGTCCAAGTTTTATACTATCTGTGAATTCAACTGAAATTCTTGTCAACTTTCAGGTGGAAATGAAAGATTAAATAAAAAGTTAACACCACACTGACATACTCTAATGAATGAAGTCCCTGAAGAAGATTTGTGCATCCATCATACTAAAAAATGCAGGATTTTAGAGAACGGAACTGCACTGCTCTGATTTTGCATACAATTTGCAGTGCAGAATCCAATCTGAATTTCTGCATGTTTTTTCTTGAGGTATTTTGCTTCAAGACTGTAAATAGTTAAATGTCACAAATCCTGTCATATGAAACATTCACTTTGATTTTGACTTTTCCTTAAAAAACATCAGCGTAGAAGACACAAAACCCCTGCAGAGCACCACACTCTGCTTTCAACATAGATCCAGAGGAACGAGTGTGAACTGGACTTCAGCCTCTTTCCACCATGGCCCACATTCTCCTCTGAAGCCGCTGCCACTCCTTCATCGGGTTTCATTCATTTGGCTCGTATGTTGTTGACCTAACTGTGGGCTGGAGTCTATTTTCAGCAGCTGTATTGCTGGTTCAGCTGCAGAGATAACGAGAGCCGTGGTCTGATCTGGCAGGAATGAGTGCTGGTCAGCTTATTAATCTTTATTTTACTGTTATGGCTTCTTTAGCAAGAAGGAGTAAATCAGGAGTTACAACTTCTGGTCTATTTTAAATTTGGTGCGTAAATAGTTTGTGTCTGTCTCGGCCCCCCACGCCAGCCTCATGTTCATAGGATTATGCTAGTGTTGCTTCTTCCCTCAGCATTCCTCTTCCTCTTCTTTGTGATTTAGTGATTTTAGAACATTTAACTGGAAGCAATAAAATGTTGAATGGGTGTTAAGCTGTACGGACAGTTTTACAAGGTTAGAAAAAGTATGGGAAAGCTGAGGTCAGTTGTTCAAACTGCCTGCTGTGAAGCGGTGGGTGGCTTGTAAATTGGCCTCTGCAATGCGTTTTTTTACAAATAACTGGACATCAGACAAGAAAGACAATCCTTCTCCTGGATTCTTAGAGAATCTGTCCTCATGTTAGATAAAAATTAGTTCACCAGTGATTTTCAGTTGTTGCTCTACAACAACATGTTTACAGTTAGCTCTCGAAGGCAGCTGTAGTAATAATGAGGCGATCAAAGGAAGCAGTCAAGTCATAACATTACAGGGAGGAAGTTATTGATGGATGAGTCTATAAAACATCTGACTTCAATACCACGGACTACTGTTTTCCTCCTGTTTCCAACAGTCAGTTGTGTTTTTTTCAGAATGGAAATATGTGCCCTTAAACTTTTAACGTCATCCTGTTTGGGATCACATCTGACATTTCACAAAGAAGGGGGTGTACACTGAACAGACCATCAGGGCTAACTCAGAGAGACTGATAACGACCCACCCTCTGATTAATACTTCAGCCTTTTAAAACCAGGCTTAATAGGAAATGTTGCTAATTCAGAATGACCTAGAATTTATCTAAAGGCGTGTACAGCGTAGGGGTTGGCAACTTCATAAACCAATTAGCAGACATGTTGAGTAACAAGTTTCGCTTTGAACAAATGTGGATGAGGGGTGTGAAGCAGGGCTCTACAACAGTGATGTTTGAGGGCCACTGTGTCCTGCAGATTTTAAATATTTTACTGTTTTAACACATCTAATTCACATTAACAGGTCACTGTGCATAATCTATTGGATCTATTTAATTTTAACCTGCAGGATGGTCACCCCCGTGGACCAGAACTGAGGGTCCCTAAACTGGGGAAATTGAAGTAGTTGTGCACATCTTTAGTTTGGCCCTAATTATTTATTTAGTCTTTTGTATCAGGAGCAGGAAAAGCTGTTATTATTGTGTATTTCACTTCTAGTTTTGTAGCCAAATACATTCACTGTAATTACTTGACTTGTGCAGTATTGTTCACATTGTTTGCTTTTTGGCCTTTTTGGCCTTCATTATGTTTTCCCCTCTGTCTGTAAAGCGTCTTGAGATGGCATTGCCGTGATTTGACGCTATATAAATAAAGTTGAATTGAATTGAATTGAATTGCTTTTCCTGACTCCTGTTTCAGATTTCTTTTTTTTCCTTTTGGAGCTTACTAATAAATAAATGCCTCTGATTGAACTAATTTACCTGCAGTCCTTTCATGTTGATTTGCATTGGGGGAGTTGCTGTTGTGTCATCTGAGGGCTGATGGCCAATAGCCATTCCTGTCTTCTTTTATAGATGAATCTTGTCCGTTTTAATACTAACAATGCAAGACAACCAGAATGCACTTTGTAAATATCATTCACTTCTATCAGTCAACTTCTCGCAACAAGCTAAATGTCAGCCAATTTCCTACTTTACATGCTGTCATTTTTTAAGTTATGGTAGGAGGTTGAGGACATCACACAGACTAGGTTTTTGGCTGCCAAATCTTTGTTTAAACGTAAGCTGCCTTTATCTTGTTTCCATTAATGAGATCATGACATTCTTTCACACTGATCCTCTTTTTCTGCTGAAAATTGCTTTTCATACCCAGTGTTTTGTTGGGTTGCAGGAGAAAAACTCTTGCAGGCACAGAAAACTTAAAAACTTTGTCACCTGACACTTTTCCACAAAGAGAAGCCTCCTGTGGTCTGCATCACAAATGAAATTTAAGGCATTTCAACCAAATTAAAGAAGTTTACAAATCTAAAATTGTGTTAAATCAAAATGCAAGTCGGAAGAACCTACCTGAGCAGTGAGGAGCTGATACTGAGGTAGGGGCACAAACAAGAGCCAAATTGCACCGTGGAGGTCAGAATAAACCAACTGAGACAAGCAGCTTTGAAGCTAAAGCCTTCTCGCAGTGATGCAGCAGCGATAACCCCCGCCGCACGCGCTGCCTGAGCAGGATGCTGCCTCACTAAACTTAAAGTAGTTCTTTTAAAGAGGAATTCCTGTGACTTTACACATCAAAACCTGTTTCCAGATGTTGAAGAACACAGCAGTACATTCTTTACAAGAAGCTGATTATAAAATTGTCACCGGGGCCAATCAGGAGTTAGTGTTCATTTCCTTCAAACAGAGCCAACTCTTGACCATGACTAGCAAGTAGGACTGCTTGACTTTAGCAAGAATCAAATGACTTATATTTTACTTTATTTTAATGTTTTGGCCTTTTACTTCATAACATTGGAAAATTTGAGTATCAACAGAACTTTAAAGATAATGTTGAACTTTTACTTAATAAAATCTGAGTAATCTTCCTGATCACTATCATCCTCTTCAACTTCCCTTTCTGTGCAAGAACAGGCGTTCATGCATCATCCCAGAAAATGCAGTCAGACATATTTTCTGATTTAATTTGGACAGCTTCTTGGTTTCAATCATCAAAAGTTCCAGCTCTAAGAATTTCTAAGTGACTTTTTGGGAATAAAAAAAACTCTGAAACTAAACTCTGAACTGAAGTGTTGAGACGTCTTTCCTCTTCATGTTTCTTTCAGTCGTTTGGAGAACAAAGTTCAGATGTTGGAGTCTCAGCAGAGGGGAGAGCTGGAGGACATGAGAGTGGAGAAGAACAGACTTCAGGTACAGTTGGTTTGACATCTGTATATTATTACAGTAAAGCAACATCATCTGCAGGGGAGTGTTTGGACAGGTGTCTGTGTGTGTGTTAAAATGAATCTTGTCAGGACTGACTGAGGCCGGGTTTTTGGGCCATTAAATCAGGTATCGACGTAGACTTTATATTTGTGAAGCCATATTTTACATTTATATGGCTCAGTCTTTCAGTGTTCATGATGACAGCCGATGATAGGCTGGATTTAAGAGAATAAATTCAGCAGCTATCAGTCCACACATGACTTTTTTTTCTCTTTTTTTTTTAACCAATTCAAACAGTCTCGCTGTATTCACACGATGCAGCTGTTCATACTCAAATTTCATAAAATGCATGCCCTCTGAAAAGTGAAAAGCCTAAATGAGGATAAGAAACATCAATACATTTATGCACTGGTGAACAAATGCAAGCATTAGGCAGAAAACAAGCAAGCACTGAGTGATTAAACAGAAGTGAACTTTTCTTTCCCTCCCAGTCTGTGGTCAGGACTCAGATGATGGCAATAGAGTCCTTAGAGAGGCAGTTGAGAGTCGCCAGCAGCAACAACAGCGCTCTGCAGAGGCAGCAGGCCCAGCTGATGGAGTCTGTCCACACACTCATTAATATGGTGGCAAGTACAGGTACATGCACACACACATTCACCAGGAGACGCGAATTGCTAATTGTTTGAATAACTTAAATTTTCATGTGTTTTAATAAAGGGACACCTCCTCGCAGTCAGATGTGGAAAGATTGTGCCGATGCTTACAAGGCTGGTCACTCTGTCAATGGTCTGTATCACATCTACATCGGCAACAGGACTGAACCTGTGCAGGTATCAATCAACTTCTAACACAAATGGCACTGAAACATGTTTTATTCCAGGCCGTCTTTTCTCTCAGCCAGGATGTTTATCTTGAATTGGCTTAAAGTAATGTGCATGTAAAACACCCTGAGATGACACTGTTGTGAAGTAGCGCTATGCATATATGCAAATAAAGCTGAAGTGAATCCAATTATCTATCTATCTATCTATCTATCTATCTATCTATCTATCTATCTATCTATCTATCTATCTATCTATCTATCTATCTATCTATCTATCTATCTATCTATCCAGCTATCCATCTATCCGTCTATCTATCTATCTATCTATCTATCTATCCAGCTATCCATCTATCCGTCTATCTATCTATCTATCTATCTATCTATCTATCTATCTATCTATCTATCTATCTATCTATCTATCTATCTATCTATCTATCTATCTATCTATCCATCTATCCGTCTATCTATCTATCTATCTATCTATCTATATATATTTGACTGTGCATGTAAATATGGGGAAGACCAAAACTTAAATGAAAACTAAAAAATGACTAAAAACTTTGCTTTCAAACAAAAAAAGAACTATTTTAAGATTAAAAAGCCAACGAGAAGTCAGGCTATAATTGCATTCTCATATTTGACCTGGTAATAAACAAATGCAATAGTATTACATGTACAGTTTGTGCAATACAGACAAGATGTATTGTATTAAAAATATGCAGTAATGTGGTTGATCAAGCTGTTTGATGCTCAAACTGAGAAGCGCAGGTTTGCATGTGTGAGATGTCGACATTATTGCAACAGAAGTTGTGGGACATTGTGGCATTGCACTCTTACAACAAACTCAAAATATTCTGCATCACTCCTCAGCCATCATGTTGACGTGTTTAGTTGTGTGTTTGGTAACCTGCAGCTGCAACTTCATAATCTCCCACCACCCACATGTCACTGAGGCCGGTAGTCGGCCTGCATTAGTCACCGTCCAAACTGTCAGACCAGTTTATTCTCAGCTTCTCAATCTTTTTCTTCAAATAAGTTATATATTGACCTTTTCCATCACAGTGTTGTCAAAAGCTTCCCTTTCTTATCCCAAAGGTGTACTGTGACATGGAGACGAGCGGCGGGGGCTGGACAGTCTTCCAGCGGCGCTTTAATGGCAGTGTTGACTTCCAGAGGAGCTGGTGGGAGTACAAAATGGTCAGCTGGCTTCAGACTGAGAGAGATTTATTGTGATAAATATTAACAAATGTTGAGAAAATCTGTTTGTGATCATGCCTGCTGCCCTCTTGTCCCCCCCTGCAGGGTTTCGGCGATGTGATGGGGGAACACTGGCTGGGTAATGAAGTTTTGTATCTGCTCACAAGTCAAGGCCAGTACTCAATGAGAGTGGATCTGAAAGACTGGGAGGGGAACTCCACTTACTCCCAGTATGATCGATTCAAACTGGCCAGCGAGAGACAGCAGTACAGGTGACAGTTGCAATATCCTGCAAATAATAGCATTTACACACGCACACACACAGAGGAGCAAAAGTGTTTTTCTGTGCACTTACGATGACTCTCTCACTGAAATGAAACCCCAGTCCAACCATGTTGGAGGTGTTGTGTAAAATGTAAATAAAAACAGAATGAAATTATATGCAATTATATATGGAACATTTTCCAGTCTTTTTTCCAGCCACTGCTGTTTGAACATGTGTTGCTGTCATCAAATTTAAAATGAGATAATGAAGTATTTTCCATGAAATGGTATAATGTCTGAATTTCAGCCTTGATACGTTATTTCTGTTCTGTTGGGGGATAAAATGAGGATTTTATGAGATTCGAAAAGCATTGTGTTCTGATTTTATTCCTACTTCACAATGCTTCCCAACTTTTTGGATTGGGATTTAGTATAACTTATCATTTAATGAAAGTGTTATCATTTTACATATTAATTTCACAAGTAATTTTAACAATAATGTAGCATAATGTAACTTTGATCGCATGGTGATATTCATTATGTACATTTGTGGAGCTGTATTGCCTCGCAGCGTCCTGAGGCTGAGAAACCGCACTTCTTTGGCTTCCAGGACACTGCATCATGTTATAACCAAGTTTCGGTTCATGCACCCCATCACATACTAGCAACTGGATATCAACACACTGGCTATTTTAATATCCAACATGGCTGATTCATCAAAGAAACACACGAAGACATTAGAGGAGGCAAAGAGGAAAAGAGAAAGGGACAGATAAAGATAGAAGACAAGATGGATGCTGAGTTAGTTTTTAAAGGGACTCAAAGCAAAAAGTTCAATGGTGCTTTATTAAAATTTTACAAAATAACAACAAAAAAAATCTCAAAATAGCTGATTATCAAAAAATCAGTAAAGATAATCATGTACAGTAGTCATAACAAGTAGTTTCTCTACATAATCTAAATCAATCTAAATGTCATCCACACATCCTCATGCAGCTATACAAATAAAAAAAAAAGAAAAAAAAACACTCTTCTCATATCGTGTTGAGTACAAACACTTTGAGTACAAAACTTAAACATTAAATGCCAACCGCACGTTTACTCTGTTATTCAGACCTGGTATTTCAAGTTCATTTCATTATGAATTTGAGAAATAAACAGTCAACTCTTTGATCTGTAGAATGATTGAAAAGCACTAAGACGTTTATGCTGATGATTTATTCCTTGAACTCAAAGGGAAAAAAAACTTAATGTAACTTTGATTTTTGCATGGTGATATTTATTATGTACATATTAAGGGAAGGGGGGAATGGTTTGTTTTGTAGTCTGTATTTTATTCGAGTTAATTACTGCTGACCTGCTGATGAAGAAACTTTTATCCTACACACATTCAGAGAATTTCAGTAAATATAGATGTGTTATACTTTTCTAAACCATAATTCACTTAATGCTTTTAAAAAAAGTCTGAGAAATGTGAAAAGTGAGACTTTTGCTGGAGAATTTGGTAATATTTTGCTCTTTGGCTCCCCCTTCAGTTGTATGATGAGTCAGAGTGAATCTCAGTTAAAAGTCCGACACATACCTGTCTGTATATCTGAATTTATTGTCATGCTGAGGAGATCGGCGCCTCAGAGACCACCACACACAAAACTTCCCATCTTTTTAAGGCCCAAAGACTTTTCTCATGTTGTTAAAGCTTTAAGCAATGCTCAATTTTCAGTGTTTGCTTTAAAAATAGTACCAGCTGTCCTCTGTAAGCTTGTATACAGTTTTAGATATTTTTGGCAGGTAGGTTGTTTTTGCTACAGTTTGCTTGTTGACTTAGGTAGTTTCAGTGAACTCTGTGTCTAAACCCAGATTGACTTCATGATGCTGAGGTTAAAACTCTCAGGGACCAGACTGCAGACTTTGAGATGTCTAGTTTTTAACTTGTGCTCCAGAAGTAGAAAAAAATGACTGTTTTTACATGTAGCTTTTGAGTCAGAACTAAATTCTAGTAAATAATCACAAAGTCAGAATATCTGATCATTGACACTGGCACAAGCATCTGCCGATTATCCACCTGAATACATAAAAAAAATAAATAAATAAAACTGAAACATATTGCTGGTTTTTAAAACTTTGTATCAGCTCACATAGTGTCAATTGATTGACTATCACAAAACGATCTTGGACCTGAATACATCATTTATTTACATGTACATAATAAAGCATCCATCCCTTTCTGGTGATCTGGGACAGGTTTACAGCATCTTTACATGATAAAAACTAATCCAGGTGGGGCTAGTTTTACCTTTTTATATTCTCTACCAATAGAGTAAGCTTCCTGAATACTTAAATTCTGACAAACATGTCACTTCTCTTAAATCCCACCTTAAAACATTACTGTTTAAGCTATTGCTGCTGATCCAGAAATTTGGTCCCGAATGACGTGAACTCTCTGTTTCTATTTTTATAGTCTTTAAAAATGCTCAATTAATCTCATGTTACCTATGAGTGTTTCTTTCTTTTCTGTACTTTTTTTGCTTATGTGAGCTACTTTGAATTACCTTCATCCAAGAAATAAAGGCCACAAATAAACTTAACTAACTTTGCTTTTACAACATAATAGTTCCTAATGAGTCCCGTTTGTCCCCACTTTCCCCACTTGTTTGTTGGAAAAGAACTTAGAAGTTTTTAATATATATTTTCTGTTACTCAGGTTGTACTTGAGAGGTTACAGCGGTACAGCAGGAAAGCAGAGCAGCCTGACGGCACATGGGGCGGGCTTCAGCACCCAAGACCACGACAACGACAACTGCAACAACTGCAAATGTGCCCTGATGCTCAGTGGAGGTAAAGTTACTGCAGACTGTTCGTTTTAGAGTTCAGCGTACACATTCCTAGTAAAAATCATTACATTTACAGGACTTTTATGAGCATGTTCTGTTTAAATGAGATTTTATTAGGTGGAACAACACAGATAAGAGTTTGTTCAATAAAACATTATTAAATTCCCATCAGACAATATCTCTTTGTAATAAATCACAATAAATAAGCAAAATACTTCCAAAAATGCATGTTTTGATTTTGGAGGATCATTATTAGTGGTGTTTTGCAGATTGTTCAGGTCCATCTGACATCTCTCCGTCAGCCCTCAGTGCACTACCCTTCACCTTGAGCCGATGCCAACACAAACAGATCTTTGGCTTTCTCCATCCTCCCTTCGATGGGCTTGTGATTGCCGATTAAGTTAATGGTTCTGGTAAAACCTCAGCCTCTCTGAGGAAAATACTCCAACGGTCAGCATATGTCAGTGAGTCATTTAAAATCACAGTAATTTACAGAAAAAGACAAAGAAAAAAAAAGTGGAGCTAACATAAGAAAAGAAGGAGTGAAATAAAAAAGATCAATGAGGTAATGATGAAATAAGAAGTAGAGGAGTTTCAAACAAAAGGGAAGAGAAAAAAAAGACAAACACACACTGTTTCCCTCAGGGGAAGAAATCTATTATTACAAGGAACACTGCAGATATAATTGAAAATAATCAAATCCTTCAGGAATATTAGGATCATTTTTCGACACGTGTCACAAAGTAAATTAGCTTGTTGGATGATTGTAAGTTTGACACATTATTATTGGTCACTATTAAACCATTTCTAATGTTCATGTGTGGTTTATAATTGTTTTGAGAGTTAGACATTACGCTCCCGAGAATACATGCACCAGATATCACACTGTGATTAACCATAACAACACCATGTAGTTTTCAGTTATTTTGTTAGCAAAGCATTTGTGTTGTGATGTTCCCATCAGGAAAAAAGCTGAGCAACGTGTACGAGTTGAGTTTAATTCCACCTTTCTGACAAGCTGCATCTTGTGTTTATAACATATCAAAGACTTTTTTCAGATGCAAAACAAGAAGTTGTGGTTTGACCGAAAATGTTTCATTTAATCATCACAGAGCTTCACTTATTTTAAGCATGGCTGCATAATCTTGTCCTCTAGTTTTATATCTATGCTGCCTAAACTTTACTTAGCTTTTTCATAATAGATGATAGAAATCTGAAAAAGAAGCAGTAATGTGAACTGTTTTTGATGAGAACATTTTTTTCAGCAGAATTTAATCTAAAATGCTTTTGAAGTTTAAAACAGAAGGAATGAGAAAGAGGAGCAGAGAGTGGTGGCTATAGATAATTTCAGAATGATTTAATGGCTGTAAATAAGAAGCACACAATACAAAGAATGAAATACCCCGGATGGATATGACAGTGAATAACTGAAAGTATCCATCTGTGGAAATAGTAAAACAAGTAAAAGCCTCATCCTTCCATGTATTCATCCATCTAAAAAAAAACAAAGGAAAATCCTGCAACTAATTCACTTTTTGATGCGATTTCTTCGCCTCTCATCTTTAATCTGAAACATAATTTTGTTCTCAGCTACAAACTGATAAAGCTTTCAGTCTGTATCTTGCAGCTTTAGTACTTTATAGCTTTAGTACAAAAGTGCATTAACCGTTTAATGTTCGCAATAACAAAAAAGGTATTAGAAAATGTTTCCGTCCATCCATTTTCTTAACTGTTTGGTTCAACTAAGGGTCAAGGGAAGCTGGATCCTATCTCAGCAACCACTGGGTGAGAGGCAGGGTACTCCCTGGACTGGTCACCAGTGCATCACTGGGTCAACGCAGAGACAAACAACCATTCATACTCACTCCGAGGGACAAATCAGAGTAACCAATTACCCTAACATGCATGTCTTTAGATGGTGGGAGGAAGTACCTGGAGAGAACATGAATGGAAAATGTTTCATGGCATTTTTTTTTGCTATCGGGACAATGCAAGAATCAAAAGTTTTTTTCAATATATGATTGAAATAATATTTCAATTATAGTGAAATGCTCAAAACTCGAAACAGGAATGTGATAACAAACATTTATTTTTAGCATTACATACCATACCAAGTGGTAGAGATGGCTCAGGCAGGTGTATTTCCGCAGTGTTTTTTACTAAATGTTTTATAGTCACTGAAACATTTGCTCTACCAAACATTAAAGCAGACAGTTTAAGGAAGAGGCGGCCAAATCCAGTACTTGAGGGCTGCAGTCCTGCAACTGTGTCCCAATTCAGGGTCTGCATACTTCAAAGTGTGCAGACTACATATGCTACAAAGTGTTTCACGTACTCTGCACACTCCAAAGTGAGCTTACCTTTCCTCATGTACAAGAACTACCCATAGTGTTCCAGTCCTCCGTTGCCTAGCAATTACATATGCCAAGTTTATCTGATTACTGATCCCATTCTTTCCCATTAGCAGACCTGTGTAGAGTTTGATGTCAAGCTTGGTGAAAATCTGATAATTAAGTCTGATGTGTGTCAGAGAATGAAACTCCCAACACTTGAAGGATTGCGGCCCTTGAGGACCGGAGTTGGCCACTAATGGTTTAAGGGGTTAACTAAACTCAACAAAACACTTTATACAAAAAGCCAGATTTACTCACTGACACGTACTCTTCAACACAGACTGAAGCTGTCATGGATTTAACCAATGACCTAACAATATAATATTTGTTATATAAGCCGCCTTGTCAAGCTCAGCCCACATTTTAGTCATGAAACTGATCTTGGTGGCTTCCTATATTAGCCGGTCAACTCTTTATTCAGTCGGTCAACAGATCTGCGCTCTTTAAGCTTTCTGAACCTGCTCACCTTTGCTGCCTCTTCTGCAAGCTGCCTTACAAACCATGCCCCTTCCGGCTTCTTATTTAAAAACTCTGACAATACTCAGAAACAGATCAGCTGACAGATCTGCTAACAGCTGATCTGTTTTGCTCCAGGAGGGCAGGTGTCTGCTCATCTTTCAGTCTCCGACATTTTCAGGTTAAAGCTGGGAGAGGTAATGTTGGGAAGCTAGCAAGATCTGGAAGTGGCAACTTGTCTTGGCTCCTCCTGCTCCAATCAATAATCTGAGACATGTCTGGATGCCTGCCCCACACTTCCCCCCCCCCCCCCCCCCCCCCCCCCCCCCCCACCCAACTTGAACTTTAACATTGCAGCTTTTTTATTCGTAGGTTTTTCCACCAACAAATTTTTCTTTCTCAGCTGTTTAGCAGGAGGAGGTCCTTCCTGCATTTTCTCAGCCATGTTTGCCTTCCGAGTTTCTTCTTCAACACTGTATTTTCATCCAAACACGCTATTTATATGCAGGGTGTGGCGATCAGGTATGCGCTGCGGGAAGGGGAAGAGGGGAACCAGGAGAAGAAGCTTACGAAATATAAGAAATGAACAACTCCATCTCGGTCAAAACGTTTTGTTTTTACAGATTTACAGTAAACTGAGGGATCTAACTATATTTCTTATTGTTCATGATTACAAAATATATAGACCAGTATCAGGACGAGGAACCACTTCACCCGGAGTAAAAAAAAAAAAAAGAAAAAAGTCTCTGAGCAAGATTACATACCCCAGCTTTATAGTATAATGATGATGAATAGCAACTGTAATTGCAGATAATTTTAAGTATCTGCTTGATTAAGGTGTTCCTTACTCAGTGGTTTGGAAATAATTATTTGTATTTATTTCTCTCCCTTCTCCTTTTCTCTCTTTTCACTCTGCCACGCTTCTCTTCTCTTTTATCCTTCTCTCCCTTTCCCTGAATCCGTCTCCCACCATCGTTGTCTTACATCACATCTCCTTCCATCAGGTTGGTGGTTTGATGCGTGTGGTTTTTCCAACCTAAATGGGATCTACTACACGGTTGGCCACAACATTAGGAAACTCAACGGCATCAAGTGGCACCACTTCAGAGGTCCCAGCTACTCCCTGCGATCCACATCCATGATGGTACGACCCTACGACTTCTAAGAACACCCCTCAACTACATGGCTAAGCCCAGGACTTCTAACAGCAATCCTACAATATTATTGTGGTACAATTCTATGACTGAGGCTGCTTTAAAAATAAAAAGCATTTCTAATGACATCCAAGTTGTAAAAACACCCTTGACTGCCGTTTTCTTTTGGTACAGCCCTGGATCACTCTTGCATCTAATATGGCACAAGCTCATTGTACTCATGGCATGAATGCTCATTGATCCACCTACACTTTGGAGTTTAAAATTCTGTCTGCAACTTTGTTTTCAATTTCCCATAACTCACGAAGGATGGAACAAACGGGGAAACAAGCTTCCTTGATTACTTAGGAAGTAATAATCATTTTGATGTGAAGATAGTTGCATCTAAATAGTCATAAAGACACACTGAGAGCACAAGGATGAAAGCCAGATGTTCACTTCATGTGCTCATCAGCCACTGTGATGTGTGGGTATAATTTCAGAGTGTATGTTGTGTTTGAAAGGATGTGCTTCACAAACCTGATTGAAAACTTCCACAGGGCGTCCCTCTGAATAATTCCAGCAATGCTGTGAGTTTGCTGGACAACCTGTCAACATAAACTTTAAAACCCATCAGAGAGCTCCTAAAAGTACATTGTGAGCCAATGTAAAAATTAAATACATAAAACTGGAAATGAAAAGGTCTTGGTAATCCTGGTGAAGAATCTGGTCCAGTCTGGAAAGTTGATAAGAGGTTTTTCACCGATGCAAACGAGAAGCTTCATGCACTAATGATGATGGTGTAAAGTGCTCCCTGCTATCTGCTAGTGGTTTGTCAGATAATTAGAAAATTATCTGCTGACAAATTGCTCATAGAAATCATGACCAGTCTCGTTTGCATGGCTAAAAATGTCCCATGCAGTAAAACAAGTCATTTACAACAGCCAATCCGCAGACTGGTGTGATGCATAAAGCATCTTTTAACAGACACAAGGGTCATGAAACAACAAAGGTGATTTAGGGAGGCAGTTGCTGCTTAAGTCCCTCATAATGTTGCATCTTCTGTTTCTGCAACATCAGTCTTGAAGGATCACTTTTATGTCAATTCTAACATGGCTACAATGGTTCTGTGGACGGTGTGTTCATGGAGGCTAACAAAGAGGTGAAAGCAATTTACGGGCTACAAATAATGGAAATTCAAGGACTGAATTCTTCAACAGTTTAAATTATCAGTAACTCAGGCAAGAAGTTAGATCAGTGTGATAGGAAGCTGTTGCCATGATGATCTGATGGTGCAGAGGGACATCAGTTCATGTTCTGCAGATGAAGAAGTCTCCTCCGTGATGATGCAGAGGGAGAGCCGATCCTTCTCTGCTCTGGAGAGGAAGCCAGACAAAATTCTACCTGTGATTTCCATGGATTCAATATGGACGCTGTTTTATTCTTCATACTCAAACACACAAGTGTGATTCTTTCTGAGATGCAAAAACCAGACAAATGGACCTTTATCGGTGCATCTCCAACTCTTTTTACACCTCATGGCAGAAACAAAGGCAAAGACTTACAACTTTGTTCCCTGTAAATGGAAACTGATGATGGGGGACGGAAGGACAGACTGCAACAGGACAGCTGGAGAGATGCTGAGAACTCTGGATTTCATATCATGCAGGAAATAATGGCAAGCAGTCAGGCTTCTTTATGGATAAACGATTGCCGTTTTTGTCAATGCCAGCGCCTACTGGACTTTTAAGAAGGGAAGGAAATAATTAAACAGGAAATAAGCAAATAAACTGAACTTTTAAAAAAAAAAAGAAAGAAAGAAATGCCTTTTATGTGTTCTGTTGAGAATAAATTCTTGGCAATGAATAAAAAAAACAGAAAAGCTTTGGATGGTGTGATTTTGTGGAGTCCAGATTCTGAAGCAAAGAAATGCTGCTTTGATTATTGTCCTAATCTAAACAGTCTGGTGATTTTGTTGTTATGTTATTGTTGGACTGCATTTTATTATGGCCTACAAATCAATACTACAAAGGCAATAAATAAGTTACAGGATATATTTATTGGATTGAGTGGATTTGTTTGTTAAATTCTTTGTTCGAGTGGTGTTTTTCTTTCTCTGTCTTATGCACACACTTATTTTTAACATGCAAACTTCATGTAGTGGTGAAACAATGTGGCAGACATCTCTTACTGTAGCTTACCATCTGTGGCTTCTCTCCTGCTCCTAATGAAATGACACATTAAGCAAAAGGCTTTGCACCTGATAAACACCTTGCTCACTAACTGGATATTGCTAAAATTTTATTTCTTTTTCTAACAATTTACTGAATTTACTGCAATGTTTTGAATTTGGACTTCCAACATGACAATGTAATGACGAGGGAGTGACTTTACAGTTAAGTGAAAACTTAAGTCCAAAGTTTCAGTTTTTTTATAGATAAGAAAACATATGAATAATTCACAGCTGCTTAATAGTCTTATAACAAGCTATAGGTGTAATGTAACAAACGGACGCAGACAGCTGACCAAACAAAGACTTCCAGCCTCCGACATTGCTCCTTTATTATTGTCCATTTTTCTGCACATCCACTTTAATGTCTCTTGTAGTTAAATTTTTATGCATGGCCTCTAGATCATTTTAGTGGATGCATCTAGAGATGTAAGCGCCGCGGTCTAATGCTAACGTGTCCCAGTGGTCACTAAAGCACCAAAACGAGAAAACACTCAGCAACTCAGAAAGGATTATTCACACAAAATTTCATTGTAAAATTCTGACTAAGCAGCTGACAGGACATCTTTTGCACAAAAATGGTTTTAACTCACTATTATTTTCATGAGTCAGTGACTGTGTGAGGTCTTTGGACCAATCTGGAACCTACGTTATGAGTGAAAGCAGGTCAGCATAAATGCGCTGCTCAAAAAAATAAACGGAACACTTAAACAACACGATGTAACTCCAAGTCAACCACACTTCTGTTAAATCCAACTGTCCACTTATGAAGCAACACTGATTGACAATCAATTTCACATGCTGCTGTGCAAATGGAATAGACAACAGGTGGAAATTATAGGCATTTGGTAAGATACACCCAATAAAGGAGTGGTTCTGCAGGTGGTGACCCACAGACCACTTCTCAGTTCCGATACTTTCTTGCTGATGTTTTGGTCACTTTTGAATGCTGGCGGTGCTTTCACTCTAGTGGTAGCATGAGACGGAGTCTACAACCCACACAGGTGGCTCAGGTAGTGCAGCTCATCCAGGATGGTACATCAATGCGAGCTGTGGCAAGAAGGTTTGCTGTGTGTGTGTCAGCGTAGTGTCCAGAGCATGGAGGGGCTACCAGGAGACAGGTCAGTACTTCAGAAGATGTGGAGGAGGGCAACAACCCAGCAGCAGGACCGCTACCTCCTTCTTTGTGCAAGGAGGAACAGGAGGAGCACTGCCAGAGTCCTGCAAAATGAGCTCCAGCAGGCCACAAATGTGCATGTGTCTGCTCAAACAGTCAGAAACAGACTCCATGAGGGTGGTATGAGGGCCCGACATCCACAGGTGGGGGTTGTGCTTACAGCCCAACACCATGCAGGACGTTTGGCATTTGCCAGAGAACACCAAGATTGGCAAATTCGCCACTGGCGCCCTGTGCTCTTCACAGATGAAAGCAGGTTCACACTGAGCACATGTGACAGACGTGACAGAGTCTGGAGACGCCGTGGAGAATGTTCTACTGTCTGCAACACCCTCTAGCATGATCGGTTTGGCAGTGGGTCAGTAATGGTGTGGGGTGGCATTTCTTTGGAGGGCCGCACAGCCCTCCATGTTCTCACCAGAGGTAGCCTGACTGCCATTAGGTACCGAGATGAGATCCTCAGACCCCATGTGGGACCATATGCTGGTGCGGTTGGCCCTGGGTTCCTCCTAATGCAAGACAATGCTAGACCTCATGTGGCTGGAGTGTGTCAGCAGTTCCTGCAACACGAAGGCATTGATGTTATGGACTGGCCCACCCGTTCCCCAGACCTGAATCCAACTGGGACATCTGGGACATCATGTCTCGCTCCATCCACCAACACTAAGTTGCATCACAGACTGTCCAGGAGTTGGGGGATCCTTTAGTCCAGGTCTGGGAGTAGATCCCTCAGGAGAACATCCACCGCCTCATCAGGAGCATGCCCAGGCGTTGTAAGGAATTCATACAGGCACCCGGAGGCCACACACACTATTGAGCCTCATTTTGACTTGTTTAAAGGACATTACATCAAAGTTGGATCAGCCTATAGTGTGTTTTTCCAGTAGCAAAAAACATCTTTCTTTCCCCATTAAGAACTGAGAAGAACTTAGATTAGAAACTTACATGCACTCTGGAAGAGAAGGTAAGGCCAAATAGAGGTTGTGGTCAAGGCTGGATTATACAATGGGCATTATGGGCATGGGCCCAGGGGCCCACACCCGTTGTGGGGGGGGGGGGGGGGGCTGGGCCCATGCCCATAATGCCCATTGTATGGAATGTGGAATGGGGCCCCTGGAACCCTCTGGGCCCAGGGCCCTGTTAATCTGGCCCTGGTTGTGGTTAACCTTCTTTTCATCATATACTGAATTCACAAGTGAAAAAACTACATAAAACATACACAATGGCATAAAGCCTAAAATACTACAAGCATATAATAACAATGTGTTCTCATTAAACCGTGATTAAACTTTCAGGAAAACTTCCTTATCAAGGCCTTGTGTACTGTCCCATTATCTCTGAAAAAGTGCAATCCACTTATTGATATATATATAAAAATTATTAAATTTTGAATGAAATGAAAAAAATGTAATCAGTCTACCACCACTGAAATCAGATACAAATGCTGGATGTAAAAATAAAAGTTGAAGATATATGTATATGAAGATAAAAAAAATATATGTATATTTATACGTATTAAGAAGATGTTATGCCTCTCTCTTGTGGTCATGTTGTGCTACTACAATCATCATTCAGAGAAGCAAGCGATTCTCCGGGTCTGCGGACATATTCTATAAAATTGTCACTGCGCATATAGATAAAAAAAAAAACAAACAAACAACTTTTTAAAGAGTACCCTCAGATAATTCAGAAACTTTGAAACACAATACTGGTACAGAAACTGAGAAGAAAACAGATAAATTCGTTTTGTGTGAGAAATATCATTATAAATATATATATATATATTTATGGGATTCTCTATCTGGAATAGAAAAATGACAAAGATGGGAACCTTGACTTTTTACAAAATTATGAGAGAACGACGTCTCACTTCCAATCAGCCAATCCATATAAAAAAAAAGGACATGAAACATGAAAAAGATGTGAACCAAACTCAGTGACTTCGCTTTTCCGTTGTTTGTCCTTTGCTGGATCCTGTATGGACTTTTCCGGTCCGGGTGAAAAGCAGCTCAAGTGTGTTTCGTGAAGGTCGTGAGTCGTACGTGTGAGTATCTATTCTTTAAACAGCGTTATGTCGTTGTGTATTGAATTTCAAGTAAAATAGTTTGTTTTTTTTAGAAATCACCAACTGTGTTTGAGCGAGTCAAGTTACACTAAAATGATTGTTTCTCTTTCTCATCGCGGTTTGCTTTCATTGACTTAGCTTATGTTAGCTAAAGCAGCAGCAACGATTAGCTCAAAGCTAACTGAAAGCCCGCTAGTTATTTTTTTAACCCCATCCAAACATCGGTCTTTCTACTAGGTCGGCTTCTAACATTAAAGACACAACATTATGTAAGAGTAAGAATAGTAAAAGTATAATGTGTAGTGTCTGTTGTTAGTAGATGCATTAGCTACTTAGCAGTACTTTGACCCTGCGCATCAGCAGGAAGCAACGCACCAAATTATTATTTTTTCTTACTGGTTACTATGAACCATACATTACTTCCATTGTAGTCTAGACGTGTTTCTCAGTGAAAAAATAAGACACGTCTTTATAGAAATGTCACAGAGGGGTCACACGAAATGAGTGCTGACATGACTTTGCAACTGTGCATGATGGCGATCTACCTTTTGACACAGAATCACGTTTTTGTCAGCTTATTTTAAGAATTGATTTAATTTAAAGGGGGAAAAAATATTTTCTTTATAGTGAACGGCATCGAAATATAGAAACGCTACGTTTGGACAGTTTTTGATGAGCAGCAGCTTCCTATGTTTTGACTAAAGTTAACTGACCTTTAAAACTTAAGCTCAGTTATATTACCTATCCAAATATGTTAAACTACTATTTTCACAAACTTCATATAACCAAGTTGGATTTGCACATTTCAGTCCGTATTCATTAACATTCGTGATAAGTTGTGAAACGAGCTGATCTAAATTCTCTTAACATAGAGACCAACTTTGGAAAGGTAAAAAAGAAAACAAGAAAACTTTTTGATTTTTAAAAACTTTCTATTAAATTCCTAAAGCGATGTTGCCGGACCAGTTTCTGTCAGTATTGCTAACAGTGGGTAAAGCAACAACTTACACCTGTTGTAGTTTACATACTAGCACCAGCTTGTTTCGAGAAAAACTTAGAAACTTAGATAAATAATGCCAAATGTGTGTGACTGGAGGGATTTGGATTCTTGCTGTATAAGAGTAACATTCGCTTTTCAGTCATATCCTTTTCAGACACTAATAATGCATGCAAACCCCCAAGTATTTACTAGTTCAGATGCACTCATGTTGTACGCAACTTCAGACTCAGTCTCATATTCAGTTAATTTCAGCTTTATTTGTATAGCGCCACTTCACAGCCATGTCATCTCAGGACACTTTATAGACACATCAGTTCAAGCCAGTTCATAATAAATAGCCTAGTTAAGGAAAACCAACAAATTGCATTGACTCTTGACTTTAATCCAATCCCTCATCCTGAGCATGCATGAGGCAACAGTGGAAAGGGAAAAAAAAACAACTCCCTTTTAACAAGAAGATTACACCTTCAGCAGAACCTGGCTCAGGGAGGGCGGTCTATTGTCTGGAATGGTTGGGGTGGAGAGGACAGAAAAGAGACCAACAGACAATGCAATATTTATCCAGGGATACTTGCAGAAAGAGGATAAATATGTTAAAGATGCCAATACTGTCATATTTTTTTACATGAAAGAGATGAAAAGGTAGTGCTCAGTGCATAATGGGACGACCCTGTGGCTGAAAAACTGTGGCTAGACTACTCCTAACTATAAGATTTTTTTTTTTTTCTGTTAAAAAAGAAAGTTTTAAGCATGATTGTAAAGGTAGAGAGGGTTTCTGCCTCCTGAGCCCCAACTGGAAGCTGGTTCCATTAGAGAGCACCTGATAGCCAAATGCTCTTCTGCCATCGTACTCTTAGAGACTCTGGGAAGCACAAGTAAACCTGCAGTCTGACAACAAAGTGCTCTGTTTGGAAAATACTTTGCTATGACATCTTTGACATGCAATTGAGCTTGGTCATGGATATTGGACTCTTGACTGCACAGCATAAGGTGTTCAGCTTTTGAATAATATGATCTTATATAAGTTTACTAGTCTGGTCTGCGTATTAATATGATTTAATATTCACAGGTGATCCACCATGTCTCTGCCAAAGCCGATGATGAGGGGTTTACTGGCGAAACGTCTGAGGTTTCACCTGCCCGTTGCTTTTGTTCTGTCTTTTGCAGCTGCAATATCGTACAAGGTAAGAGCAGGACAAGGTTGTGGCTACAGTTCCAATCATAATGCTTGTGGTGTATTAGGTTGTGTAGCACCTTTTGAGTTAAATATCATAAAACTTTATCGTTATTTTTTACTCTTACGCAGATAATACACTACTTTATGCGTCTCTGTCACTACACAACTGCAGTACATGGACTAGAGGCCCATTTATGCTTGACGCAGAAAACAGAAATACAGCTGAGTGGCCAGTTTCATCTGTCTCCTGATGGGTGAAATTTGGTCTTTTGTCAAGGGACTTAGCTATCTCTTACTTGGCACAGAAAACCCAAAGACCCAAAGCACAGAGCAATACCACTGGAAAATGCGGGGGCAGTGTTGAGTTGTATAGCTGACAGACAATCTGTGAAAGGAGCAAACTGGAGAAGAGGAGCAGGAAGAAGATGATGCAGAAACTGTGAAATAAAAAGCAGAAGTTAAGGACAGCAAAAATATTTTAATTTTTTCTACTTCTCGTGTATTTGTGGACAACTGTGAACAACTATATAGCAGGGAATTACTGCAACCAGCTGGTGTCAAAACTCAGAAGTAAACTCTGAACTAAGCACTGTCCCCTAGTGGATGAACTGACCAAACAACTATGGCAAGGTATGAATTTGGTGACGTATGACTACGTTCAAAACGAACATCTCTATTTAAGTATCCAAGGAAGCCTAACTGAGTCATTACTGTGTCAATGTTTGGAGCACATTTAACACAAATGCGAATAACAGAACGGTTTTAACCTGGATTTGAAAGTGCTTAACTTTGGTAAAAGTTCACATAGGTCCCAATATAGAAGTAATATGGACGTTGTTTGTATTCAGTAAAAATTATATAAAACTATTAGATATAATGTACAGATGTTTTTAGTGGTTGGTGAATGTCAAAACAAAACAAAAAAGAAAACACTCCTAATTTGACTATTCACCCGAAATGGTATAACCCACACACCCCCACACAGATGGCATGAAACTGTGAACCGATCATACCGGCCCAGTTCCGACAGTGCAAGTGTCTAACAGAAAAGTACCAAACCATCAGTTGTGCTACCAAATCTGCAATGCAAAAAGAAAAAAGAATGAAAACAGAAGTTAACATATTTCATTAAAAAAAGGCATGCAAACTAGAAACTGATTGAGATCAGTCAATGTCAAAATTAATATTGTGATAATGTGTTTTTGGACATATTATTCATCACACATCTGAATCACAAGGGCTTTGATTTGACAGTTTATTAGGTTGGATTACAAGGTGACATATTCCGGAAGTTTTATCACATTGTAAACAAGTCAGTCAGAAGAAAGCAAATCTTAATCATTTGTGTTATACCCAGTTTACATAGTAAATACTAAATCTAATGTATTCATATAACATTTTACATAGTGACATGCTACATACAGGCCTACAGAAGAGTACAGCTGAATGATGGTTTGTTATTTTTTAAAGCCATCTTGCCGTCTTTTTACAGCACTAAGAAAGGCTAGAAGTGTAAGCTTTACTGTCATTGCACAGAGAAAGTATTTAAGAACTTTTGTGTATCCATGACTATAGAATCTGTATATAATATACAGTATGAATTGTTGAGGTTTATAGCAGGATGGTAGATCTCCAGTCCTGGAGATCTACCATCCTGCAACCTTTAGATGCAACCCCTGTCCAGCACAGGTGAGTCAAATAGCTGAATTTCTCTTCTGCATGTCATTCAGCTCTGCAGAGGTCTGCAAACAAGCCACTTATTTGATTCAGGTGTGTTGGAGACGGGTTGCACCTAAAAACAGCAGGATGGTAGATCTCCAGGACCGGACTTGGGCACCCCTGGTTTATAGTCTTTCAAGTGGTCTGTGAATGATGCCAGTATTAAAGCGTTGTAACTACACCAAACTGATTTCAACTCTAGTATTAATGTAAAAGGATCAAACCTTTTGCATTAATACTAGAGCACTGAAAGCAGAACTAAAAGCAAATATGATCATTTGCTTTTAGTTCAGAATCTGTATTTAGCTGGGAACAGCTGAACAAATGAGTGTGTTTTCAGAATCTTTAGCATCTATCTATTGCATGTGTAATTACTTCATGCCTTTGGTTAAAAAAACTAAACAAAAACTCAGCTCTATTGTGCTAACATTTGTTCTGTACATCAGTGATGTGCAGTG
This sequence comes from Telmatherina bonti, assembly GCF_933228915.1. NCBI lineage: Eukaryota > Metazoa > Chordata > Actinopteri > Atheriniformes > Telmatherinidae > Telmatherina > Telmatherina bonti. Next base: position 18,848,070 of record NC_136624.1, read on the forward strand.
AGGTTCAAGGCTGGTGAGGCACTGACTTCTCATAAGTCAGATTTACAATTGTAAGAACTGGAAAAACAGCACCTTTCCACACAGCCAGTCTTTTTGCTTGTACCACTCCGTTTGAAAAGAACCTTTTAGCTCCGGCGTTGCTCTTCCAACACGTATCACCTTCTGTTTGGACTGGAAATCAAGTTTTGAGACATTTTTATATTGAAATATAATCCTCCATAACGAGATGGATCAGGCAGAGTATTAAATAGCCGCTGGCTTCAGCTTGGCGCCAACTTTCGGTTGCCTCTGCTGAAGCCGCTGCAGCTAGAAAGCACCTGCCAGATTGCTTACGCCCCCGTGAGGTGAGGCAGAGTACTGCGTGTCTCACCGGCTGACTTTTCTTTGCACTTTATTGTGCGGTCGGCAAGAATAACTCTCTCACACATACATAAAAGACATTACACAGACTGTAGAAAGTCATGGTGTATAATTAGTATTTCTGTAAAGTTCATATTGGTAATAGGCCGAGGAACAGAAACAGGCACGCATCATGCTACCCAGTTTGTATTGGATTGCGCTTTCAGGTGTGAGGCAACCCTCGCCACTGCCTCACCCAGGGTTTCTGCCATTGGTAATAACTCAAATTTGGATAATTTTTTTGTGATAAAATGTCAGAAATATGTATGTAGTAATACTGAAAATGTATTTTAAATACAGATTAATGGAAAATATTAATATTCATAGTATGTACTTTTTTTCCGTTTTTAAATTCATGGCAGGTAAGGCACTGCCTCATCTGACAGCACGTCACTGCTATACATCTATACTGTAAACTTGGACTGATCATTAACAAACCTCCTACTTGACTGAAGCACATACAACATTGTTGCTCACAACAGAACAGTACATATCCATATGAGTTTAGCAGGCTGTATCACTGCTTATTCTGCGAATGACTGTTCAGCTTCTAGCATCTGATGGGTCTGTAGCACAGGGGTGTCCAAAGTTGGTCCTCGAGGGCCGCTGTCCTGCAGGTTTCCCATGTATTCCTTTTCAAACACATCTAGCTTCCACTAAATGGATCAAACAGCCAGTGACGTGCACAACTGATTAAGCTCTACTACTAATTAATTTGAATCAGGTGTGTCTGAGCAGGGATACATAGAAAACCTGCAGGATTCTGGCCCTTGAGGACCGGAGCTGGACACCTCTGCTGTAGCAGTTCTGTGGGTCACCAGTGTAACATTTGGTTCTGGACTTATTGTAGCTCCTCTGCTTCTCTTGGAGGTGTTTGTGCCAGCTAGCTATGCTAATCTGCTATCTGACTAATGTTTCCATACTTTATGATTAATCAGAAAGATTCAAGTTACTGCAGTTTGGTACTCTACTTTAATTAGTTGATTAGGGTGTAACACCATGACTTTATAAGATTGAATTTATCACAATATTCTAATTTACTGAGACACTGCATTTTGGGTTTTCATTATCTATAAGCCACAATCATCAAAATTTCAAGGATTGAATATTTGAAATTTTTTACTCCGTGTGTAATGAATCTACATAATATATGGGTTTCACATTCTGAAATGAGTGACAAAAAATATTGAACTTTTTCATAATCTAATTTTCTGAGATGTACCTCTAATTTATATTTATCTATTCAGTTTACAACAGTATTTGCAGTTTTTCAAAACAAAGCTTCATGCTATTTGTTTGTCCTCTATACATTGTTTAAAAGCCACTGTTTAATGTTAAATAAATTAATATTGTTAAAGATAATGGATAATTGTGTTAAATACTGAGATCTCAATTTTAGTCAAATTAATTGTCATTATTTTTACCATTTGGAGAGCAGTCCTACTAAGCTGTGTAGAAAAATGAATAAATATGTGACCTGCAATAATGAAATATCATTTGGTATGCTGGATAGTGATTTTTTTTATGAAGTAAATCATATTTTAATAGTGTTAATAAAGTATATCGCCCACTATCAGGTGAACATTTGAATCCTGAAGCTTATATGATGTATAGCTACATACCTTTTTTTTTTTTTTTTTTTTAACAAAGAATGTTAAGGTTGACATTGTGCCTAAAGTATGTTCTGTCTCTTACAGTACATGGTATCGGAGCCCAGAAAAAAGGCGTATGCTGAATTCTTCAAACAATATGACGCCGTCAAAGAGTTTAATGCCATGAGGGAAGCAGGTGTCTTTGAGAGTGTGCGGCCCTCTGGGGAGTAAAGCCACTGTGAGTCCCTCACAAACCACATTATGAGCATCACATAGCATCCACTATTAAGAACCCCAATTTCAGTGAAGTCGGGATGTTGTTTAAAACCTATATTCACTTGAATACACAACAAAGACAAGATTTTTCACATTCAACCTGATAAACTTGTGCAACTCTAATATCACAATTAAAACCTAACTGATTGGTGAATATTTCTCTCCTTCAGATCGGCTGTCCTGTCATTCATTCCTGGTCATAAGATGGTTTTCACGCACCCCTCTTTGATGTTTACTGATCATATGTGAACATCACCTTGCTGTTTGTTCCTCTGAATAAAATATTCTATTAATGTATCTCTCTGTCTCTGTGATGTTTATAAACCACTCCAGCTGCTTTGAGCAATATATACCATTTATTTTCACAACTTAAGTGTTGGAACAGTTTGTGGCAGTATGGAAGTCCAGTCACTTAGCGAGCACTGTAGGTTAATGTTAAAATGCCACAGTATGTTTTAGTATATACATTGTAAATGAAGTTTCAGATTATGCTCAATGTGAAGGTTTTGTTGGTTTTTTTTTTTTTTTGTAGTAGTATTAAAACTTGAAACCTCTATGTTTACTCTATAACTATATAAATTTCCATCCAAAAAACTACCCGGTAGTAAATTTTCAATGTCTGTCTCCTTAGTCTTGCTCATAATGTCAAAATGAGAGAACAGTTCACTGTCATAGTGAGTGGTGAATCTCATTTCAAAAGCTTGAATTGGTGGAAAACTGTCTATGTAAATAAATTATTTTGAAATTTTTGTAAATTTTCCCTTAAGATTTAGTTCAGATAACAAAACCTAGTTTGAATATATATCAACGAAATGATCTTATTTTGCCTCCACGTGGCGACCCCTGCTGGCGAAGTGTTGAGTTGCAGCCTTTGTTTGCACCGCCTTCCTGCTGACTTCTGACTACACTTCCTGGTTTGCTAAGGTGGATGTTAGAGCGGCTGCCAAACAAGTCTAAAGTTGTTCAGACACGGGAGGATAATGTACCCAACGGCAAGGATACGTCAGCCGGGCGAAGCTTGTTCAGCGTATAAACCCTGTCTTACAAAATGATTAAAAAACGTAGTGTGTTGGAGACTACCGAGCAGCGGCAGCAGCAGTAACGTCAACCGGGGACGCAGCTGTGAAACTGCAGGTTAGCTGCAGCTAGTTTGTTAGCAGCCTAGCAGACCTGCTACTGTTAGCATCGAGTGTCTGCTTGACGTTGACCAGCTCCGTTCAAGTTTGACTCCAGACCCAGTTCAGTGAAGCCCTAATGTGCTAAAGGAGACAATATGGAGAACAAAGATAAAGTACAAATGAGGAATCACCCTCGCAGGTAAGCGACAAAAGGGGAAAAAAAATTAGACTGAATGGTATCTAATTGATTTTAATCAGACGTTAGCCTGACAGTAAGTTTAGCGGTGAAATGAAACGTTGCAAAATACCCCAATGGAGCTCGTTCGTATATGAAGCTAGATAATGTTACAGAACCTCGTCTGCAAATATACGGAGTTGTTGTAAATTCTTACAAAACAGAAGACCAAAATATATACGCTGCCTCTTTTAAATGTATTTATTCATTTTAAACATTTGCCTTTTTGTTTGCCATTTAAGTTTATGTTACTGTCACTCGTTGGTGAAATTTTATGTCTACAGTATTGTAGAACAGTTATTCTGGGGCCTTTGTTGAGCAATAATGTAATTTTTATGAGGGTTTGAAATAAAAAAAAAAAATTTTTTTTCCTCTATGTATGTATATAACCATATATTTATAAGCCCTAAAATAGTCCCATTGTGGATAACTTGGTGGTTACTTTTCCTTCAGTCTGCTGAACATACTAATCAATCAAAACTATAATAAAGGACATATATATGATCTATAGCACAACTTAATTTTGGGAAGGAAGATATTTTTACCATTTATACTAAAAGTTGAGAGCCATTTAGAATGTATTTACCAATCAGATTATTAGCAGCTGTCTAAAACGAAGGAGAGCTGCAGATTTTTAATTCTTCCCTTGACCTTTTCAGACAAAAACACTGCTGTAAGCATGTGCACAGTTATACCAATTCTACCAGTTTGCTCCGTTATCTAATAAGCTAAGATCCTGTGTTTGTTGTGTCAGATCCCCGGGGCTTGTCACTATCAAAGACCCAGTGATCCAATTTAATACCTTAACTCTATTTGTAGATCCTGTCTTAGCTGCTTTAATCTAAAGTGGTTTAGATGGGAGCAGTTGCAGGCACATTCAGTGATTCTGACAGAAAGGCAGGGTTTGTGAAACATGATTGGTGGGGCATCAAAGACCTCTAAATAGATTTTTCCCTCCCTTTTCTATAGTTAAAAAAAAGAGCCACATGAAAGAGCAGCCTTTTAAAAATAGACAAATCGTTCAGAGTTTTATTGATATAGTTGATCTGTGAGGGACACTGTCATTCCTATCACACTTTACCCCCGTGTGAGGATGAGTTGTGTATACTGATGCTTCTGTTGGTTTATAGTGTAAACAGGCTGGTTGCTGCTTTTTGAGTATCAACAATTTCACAATCCACACAAACTACGCTAAACATTTGATACCTACTTAGATACAACTTTTATGCTTATTGTATAATCTTAAACCCTGTTTACACAGCTACTTGGTGCCCAGGGGTTTTCCTGTAAGCCATTTCTAATTTATCTATTTTAAGACACTGAACCCTAAGTTCATTTACCATTTACCAAGCTAGAAAATATCATTCTATATCTGTGCCACTTTTGCCATATTCACATATTTTGAACTCAATTGTCTGGGATCAATCTTTCTGTAGTGATTATGATATTGATCAACTCTAATTGATATGAACTGCACTGACAGGGACATAGTGGCTTATTGTACACTTTGCCTTCTTGATTCAGCCTGCCTCACATCTGTTGCTCTCTGATACACAAACGGACATACTGTAATAATGGGAAAAACCTATAGGACAAAAAAAAGATACAAAAATGTAGTGAACCTACACTTACCTAAAATGGGACAATTGACAGAAATACATCTAAGACAGTTTTTTCTCTTCTCTCTGTTCAAGCCACATGACTCAAAAGCCCCCCAACCAAACTGATTATGTTATTTTTCTTTTTGCCTGTTGGCCGCTCAGCCAGTCAGTTAGGAAAATACTATTTTCATAGCAGTGTTAAATGAATGCAGCAGATAATCTTCTGGAACCTTTACTGCACTGGAGCGTATATTTTCATTATTCTTATTTGCTCATGTATTTGCTTTGAAGTTCACAGTAAATTACAATTCCTGCCAAAAAAAGAAATGGATTAAACTATTCAGAAAAATTTCTGCACATAGTTGTGCTGAACATCTCTGAGTCCTGCCTTATGTCGAGAGATGATGAATGTGGTTCTTTTGGGGGAAACTGTTTTTAATAGCTTTTAAGTTTCACTGTTTAAATGTCACTGGTTATGTTCTCATTGAAGTTTGTTTGCGTTACTTATTAAAAGTTAAATCTTTGGGTTGTTTTTAGAATTATTATATATCCTCATTTGGGAAAAATTGTTCTGTACAACTAAACACATTGATGCATTAGGAATGTCATTCACAACCGTGCATTGTTTGAGTTGGAACTAGTTTTTAAGTTCAGTGTGTTTGACAGAAGGAACCGAGGAGTTCCTTTTCTGTTCATTTATCAGAATGATTCTGGTAAAACACGCTGCTCTCTGTTATCATATCCACCCGGCTATTTACTGTTTCCTCATCCAGTTGATGTAAGAATTTAAGTTTGGAGAGGATTTCATACTCCTTGGTTGAAAATAATTTTTTTAATTCTGCCTTTCTTTGTAAGTATGACAAACTGGAATTTTTTTAATAGCACCAAATTGAATTTAAGGCTTAATCCCTGGAAAAGTGCTTTAGAAGTTTTACTGTATTTTGGATCTTAAAAAGGGTTTTAAAAAATGCCTTTATTTTTCTGAATCATTATGTGGTTTTAATTGCCAAAGATTTTTTCCTCCACAGTTTTAACAAGTTCACATAAATTCATGTGAAATAAACTTTTCTCTCCAAACACACATTTTAACTGTAGAAAACATTCAAAGTAGAGTTTGGTCCTGTCTGTAGCAGTTACATCAATACTACTGCAGGTACTTCTTTAAAAATAATATTGATTTAATAAAATAAAAACCAGGCCTGAGAAAGCACTTTAAATTTAGCATTGTCAAATGCTCACAGGATCCACTTGAAGAGCAGATGAAGGGCTCCTTCAATACATTCAGGACCCTGCTCTGTCATTTGTATCTTTTTGCTTGAGATTAGACCCTGGCCAGCTTTGCTTGTGGTTGTACTGGTTGACATAAATTATAAACTGTGACTGTTGGGTTTTCAGAAAGCCAGCAACTTACCAAGAAACCACCACTGCTTCCAAACACTTTGATGGCAGAGTTGGACGTTTTAGTTATTTTGAGGAGACACCTGAAGTTGTTCAAGAAACCAGCGATGACTTACTTCATCTTGTAACTCTTCTTAAATATAGTATCAATTCTCATTGAAAAATCCATTTTGTGTAAACTAGACATCAGAACAGATCATTTGAGCCAAGTTCATGGCTACCATATCTGCTCATGCATGATGCTTGTACTATGTAAATGTCATCATTTGCATCAGTCTGCAAGGCTCCACTAGGTCTGTGTGACTGAAAAGCAGCCAAAAAACTTTAAACGATGCTGTCCATCCATCCATCCATCGATCTATCCACCTGTACGTACGTACATATATATCAAGAATATATATATCAAGACATATATAATATATATCAAGATCAAGAAGGGCTCTAGATCAGGGGTCTTCAATGTTTTCAGGCCAAGAACCCCCAAATGTCCACTTATTAAAGCAACTATGTAGTGCAATACATTTGGTACACATTGTTAGCTCAATGGCATCCTGAAGACAAATTCAAACTTCATCTAATGATACAAACATTTTTAGTCAGTTTAGTGCGCTGCCTTCACAAAAAATACCGAAAAAAAAAGCAGCCAAAACTGTTGGAATCTAAGCCTGCATGCAGATGTTTTTTAGTTACCTTACTGACATGTCCAAACTTTGCTAACTAGCATGAGTACAACAACCAGGTGAGGTTGACAATATTCTTGCTGGTTTTACTGATGGTGATCCAAACCACCCACACTGCCATATCTTAATCCCCAGCTCTGCACTCTGGAATGACTTAATTTGATATTTCCTGCTGCTTTCCTGCAATATCGTAAGCGTGGCTTGTCACAGTCTGCATGTAGGACATGTTTAGATCTATTTTTGTCTGACCACTGAGGATATTTTTATTTCTCATCTTCAAATATCAAGAGCGGTTATGCAGTTCTGGCGTTTCAGAAAACTGAAAACTGAAAGGTTAAAAAAAAACAAAAAAAACCAAACAAACAGACTGATTTTACTCAGAGCATCTAGAGAATACCCCTCCCTGAGCCGCCACCTTATCCTGGTGGAGACGTTTGTGTGTCCTGAAGATCCTAGCAGTTATTTTGTCGGGGGCCTTATGCCCCTGTTAGGGTCACCCATGGCAAACGGGTGTCTAGGGGAGGGACCAGAGTAAGTGCAGCTCAGCGACCCCCATGATGATGCCGACCATTGGCAGAAGTGTTCCCTTACCCAGACGCGGGTCACCGGGGCCCCTCTCTGGAGCCAGGCCCAGGGGTGGGGAATGAGAGCGAGTATCTTGAGGCAGGGCCTTTGCCCGTGGGGCCCGGTTGGACTTGGCCTGAAAGGGTTACATGGGCCCCTCCTCCCCTGGGCTCACCATCTGCAGAAGAAGCCTTGGAGCTCGGGTACAATGTGAGCTGGGCAGCGGCAAGAGGTGGGGACCCTGGCACTCCGACCCTCAGCTGGAGAAACTGGCTCTAGGGATGTCACCTCTCTGGTGGGGAAGGAGCCTGAGCTTGTTTCGAGTAGATGTGGTCGGACTCACCTCGATGCATGGCTTGGGCTCTGGAACTAGTTCCCTTGAGAGGGGCCGGACCTTCTTTCACTCTGGAGTTGTTCACGGTGAGAGGCGCTGAGCGGGTGTGGGCATCCTCATTGACCCCCGGCTTGGTGCTGTTGATGTTTACCCCGGTGGTCGAGAGGGTAGTCTTCCTCCGTCTTCGGGTAGGGGGAAAGGTCCTGACTGTGGTCTGTGTCTATGCACCGAACAGCAGTTCAGAGTACCCACCCTTTCTGGAGTCCTTGGAGGTAGTTTTGGAGAGTGATCCCTCTGGGGACTCCCTTGTTCTGCTGGAGGACTTCAATGCTCATGTGGGCAATAGCAGTAAGACCTGGACGGGATTGATTGGGAGGCAGGCATGGTCTCCCCCCCCCCCCCCCCCCCCCCCCCCCCCCCGAATCCAAATGGTGTTTTGTTGTTGGATGTCTGTGCGCATCATGGATTGTCCAAAACGAACACCATGTTCATGCATAAGAGTGTTCATATGTGCAACTGGCATCAGGAGACTGGGCCGCAGCTCGACGATTGTCTTTGTAATCGTATCATCTGAGCTGCGGCCACATGCCTCGGACACTCGGGTGAAGAGGGAGGTGGAGCTGTCAACTGATCACCACCTGGTGGTGAGCTGGCTCAGATGGTGGAGGAGGAAGCTGGTCAGGCATGGCAGACCCAAATGTGTCAGGAGGATCTGCTGATGCCCGTCTGGCAGAGTCCCCTGTCAGTGAGTTTCAACTCTTACCTTCAGCAGAGCTTCAACCATGTTCCGAGTGAGGCGGGGGACATTGGGTCCGAATGGGCTGTTTTCCGTGCCTCTATTGTTGAGGCGGCCAGCCGGAGCTGTGGCCGTAAGGTCATTGGTGTCTGTCGTGGCAGTAATCCCAGAACTCGTTGGTGGACACCTGCAGTGAGGGATGCCATCAAGCTGAAGAAGGAGTCCTATTGGGCCTTCTTCGCCTGTGGGACTCTGATAGGTATTGACAAGCTAAGCGAGATGCAGCAAAAAACTCTGGCATGGAAGGAGTTCGGTGAGAACGACTGGACCATGGAGAACGACTTCCGGATGGCTTTGAAGCGATTCTGGTCCACCATCAGGCGACTAAGGAGGGGGTAGCAGAACTCCGTCACGCTGTGTACAGTGGAGATGGGGAGCTGCTGACCTCTACTTGAAACATTGTGGATTGGTGGAGAGAATACTTCAAAGACCTCCTTAATCCTACCAACATGACTTCCCATGATGAAGCAGAGCTGGGGGACTCCAGGGTGGACTCTCCTATCTCTGGGGCTGAAGTCGCTGAGGCGATTAGAAAGCTCCTTGGTGGCAAGGCCCCGGGGTTGGATGTTGGATGAGATCCACCCGGAGTTCCTTAAGGCTCTGGATGCTGAGGGGCTGTCATGGCTGCAGCATCGCATTGGAGACAGTGCCCCTGGAGTGGCAGACTGGAGTGGTGGTCCCCCTTTTCAAGAAGAGGGGACAAAGGGAAAAAGTCCGTCAGGTAGTTGAAATTCGGATTGAGGAGGAGCAGTGCAGTTTTTTGTCCTGGTTGCGGATCAGTGGACCAGCTCTATACCCTCTTTGGGATCCGGGAGGGGGGCATGGGAGTTTGCCCAACCAGTCTACATGTGCTTTGTGGACTTGGAGAAGGCCCTCGACCGTGTCCCCCGGGGGCTCCTGTGGGGGGTACTCTGGGAGTATGGGGTACTGGACCCCCTTGTACGAGCTGTCCGGTCCCTGTATGACAGCTGTCAGAGCTTGGTCTGCCTTGAAATTAAGTCGGATTAATTTCCGTTGAGAGTTGGACTCCGCCAAAGCTGCCCTTTATCACCGATTCTGTTCATAACTTATATGGACAGAATTTCTAGGCACAGCCGATGTGTTGAGGGGATCCGGCTTGGTGGACTCATGATTTGGTCTCTGCTTTTTGCGGATGATGTGGTCTTGTTGGCATCATCTGGCCGTGATCTCCAGCTCTTGCTTGAGCGATTCGCAGCCGAGTGTGAAGCAGCAGGGATGAGAATCAGCACCTCCAAGTCTGAGACCATGGTCCTCACCCAGAATGGGGTGGATTGCCCTCTCCGGTTCGGGAGGGAGGTCCTGTCTCAAGTGGAGGATTTTACTTATCTTGGGGTCTTTTTCACAAGTGAGAAAAGGATGGAGCGTGAGATCGACAGGTAGATCCGTGCAGCGTCTGCAGTAATGCAGACTCTGCACCAATCTGTCGCTGTGAAAACGGACCTGAGCCAGAAGTTAAAGCTTTCGATTTACCAGTCGATCTATGTTCCTATCCTCATCTATTGTCATGAGCTCTGCGTTGTGACCAAAAAAACGAGATCTCGCATACAGGCGGCTGAGTTTCCTCCGCAGCTCGGTCATCCAGGAGGGGCTCAGAGTAGAGCCGCTGCTCCTCTTCATTGAGAGGAGCCAGTTGAGGTGGCATCTGGTCAGGATGCCTCATGGACGCCTCCCTGGTGAGGTTTTCTGGGCACATCCCTGCGGGAGGAGACCCCCGTGAAGAACCAGGACATGGGATTACGTCTTTCGGCTGGCCTGGGAACCCCTTGGGATCTCACCCGCAGAGTTGGCAGATGTGGCTAGGGAGAGGGAAGTCTGGGCTTCCCTGCTTATGCTGCTGCCCCTGCAACCCAACCCCAGATAAGCGGCAGATGTAGATGGATGGGATCTAGAAAATAAGTGTTTCATTCTTTTGAAATGAAACCTGAAATGTTGTTCTACTGGGTGTGTTAGTAGTTTAATGTGGGTGTTTTCTCCACAGTGCTGAAATGCTAGAAGTTAATACAAATGTAAAGAAATAAATATCTTTCGAAATATTGCCTTAAACACTCCTCTCTGATTCTTTTGTTGGTTGTGTTCAAATTTGATTATATTATTATTATTATTATTCACAGTACAAACTATAAACTTTTTTGAAGATTAGTGAATATGATTCTATGAAATATCTGGTGTAGTTTAAAGGAAAAAATGCTGATAAAAAACCTAGTCAGTTATTGATGGAGTTAAATGAGAACACTATGTAGAGCTGAAACAGTTACTTGATTCGTTCACTCAGTCTGTGAAAATTACTTAAAATTACAGTATCTGTTTTGCTTTTTAGGGACATTTGAAGTTAGTATGAAAGCTTTTTTCTCATTTAGCTTCTCTGGTTGCTGTAACAAATTGTTGCATTTCTGCATTTTGTCCTCAATCATTGGAAAAAACCATTGGTTTTTCTGTCGTACTTTGCAAGGCAAGACAATTTTATTTAAACATCACATTCCATTCCATTGAAACCTAATTATCTCACACACTTTGGACAGTGAAAGAATTGGGATGAATTTTATTAGTAATTCTGCAATTTAAGAAAGATATTTTGAGAACGTAATTCTTAATCATTTATTTAATTTCTTATTACAAAGATCTCTGTTCATCAACATCTATTTGTCATTACAGACAGTTGAAGAAGCTGAGCGAGGACAGTCTCACCAAGCAGCCAGAGCAAGTTTTTGATGTCCTGGAGAAGCTGGGTGAAGGGTGAGTCACTCAGTAAGACGATAAGTGACACAGAGGCATTACGCAGCCCTGATAGGTGACACCGCCTGAGTTTTTTCATCAATAGAGGACATATTCTTTCTTTAGTCTTTCCTTTAAAAGGACCTTTTTATTTTCTTCACTTGTCTTTATTCCTTTTGATGTCTGTCTGCGATGTTTGTCCGTAACATTTTATTCTCCTCTATTTGAATTTAAGCTCCTGCCGTCTCTGTTGCTTGTCAACGTAAACATTGCCTCTTCATATCCTGTTTCTTAACGCTCTTCCTGTTTGACTTTGTGTGTGTGTGTGTGTTTGTCACAACTGATGTCAGTCTTTTTATTTTTTTTTTTCCACCAACTAGTGCCATTGAATTATACTCTAGCAAATCCAGCACATGCTCTATGCGTGGTGTCTTTTCCAACATGGGGGAATTATCAGCAGCACTGGAGTTAATGACACTTCAACTCAATCAGTTGTTGTTTTGTTTGTTTTTCTTTTTTTATATTCAGAATACAGTGATGTGATATCAAATACAGACTGTAAACAAATAGAAGAATAATCCTGTGAGGTTACTGCATGTTGTCATGAAGTTGGGGATGCTGATAGCTGTTAGTTCCTCTTGCTAAAAGGACAGGTACAACAAGGCAAACTTAAAAGAAACATGATGTAAATTTTTGGGTGGTGCTTTCTGTACAATAGTTAGTGTATGAACTAGGGCCCGACCAATATGGATTTTTTTTTATACTGATACCAATATAAATACTTTAGAGCAGGCCAATAGCCGACATAATGGCCGATAAATCCATCCACCAGAAAAAAAATTCAAAAATATTACTCAAAGCTAAAACACTACATTCTAAGCTCATTCTTAAACTCACGTCTACCTGTTAAACACCATGAACTATCTGAATTATTCACTGATTTAAAAAAATGTAAATACGGTTTTCTTATTCCACAGTGCCTACACACCGTCACTGTTTTATGTGCTGATCTCTTTCCTTCTTCATCGTATTTGACAGGGAAACCAAAGTGTTGCCACACAGGGGATTTGAATGAACTGGGGCGTTCAAGTTCCTCCGCTCGCCATGACCACGCTGCACTTGTGTAGAACGATTATGCACACAGCTTTCTTTTTTTTTTTTCATATCAATCCGCGGATCACGTGTGTGCCGAACTGTAGATACTGATCCGAACAGATCGCGGATCAATGATGATCCGTTGCACCACTAATAATAAGTATTCAGAAGTTGTGTAAATGGCACGCAGCCACCAACTTTCACACACGTTTACGAGGCTAAACACTAAGCACAGCTTTCCTTGCTGCAGCGTGGCCACAAGGCACGCAATGACAAGTTTGTAGAGAATGTAAGAGGGAAAACATAACTGTTTTTGTTTATTTAACATTTCAACTTACCAAAGACAAAATATAAAATGTTCGTGAGCAGACTTCACTTTACTTGGCTCAACTGCTATCTGTTTCACCGTCCGGTTTGCTCTGTCTCGGCTTCCTTGCGGCCATGAGCAAGGATGCAAAGGTAGTATTTTGGTGCTGCTAAAACACTGGTTCCATGTGAATGAAACATCCAAATAATAAAAACTTAAGTGAATAAACCTCAACCCGTCTGTGTGGACATGGCCTTAAATTAAATTACACTGGCTCTAAACAGTCTAAGTCAAGTCGGATAACCTAAGTTGACCAACATGTGCTGAACAACATGAATAATGAAACAACAGACATCAATAAAATCAGGATGAAATACAATGAAAAGCAAATTATCAAGTAATAAAATAAAAATAAAAAGGCTAAGACAACCTGTCTAAATAAAAGAATCCATCACTGTCTTTAGCTGAGGTCAACATGGGAGGGCTGACCAGCCCGGTAGAGCAGGTTGTCCGTTGACCAAGAGGATGGCAATTCGAATCCTGCTCCCCCAGTCACTCTGTCATTGATCCTGGGAAAGATAGTTCTCCCTCCTTACCTCCAGTGTTGGCGTCGCTGGTGTATGAATATGAATGAATGTTTCATTGGTGGGCAGCTTACATTGGCTGTCACGTGTCTGTCATGGTGCCTACACATGTAGCATACCATTACCATGAATGAGAAGTAAATGTATGAGTTCAGTGGAAAGCACTTTGGGTACCTTAAAAAATGCTACACAATACAATTGTAATCTATTTTTATTATTATTGTTATTGTTATTTAGTCTCTGTTTTAAAAAAAAAAAAAAAGCTCAAAGCCAAAAGGACCCAATGTCCTCTATGGGAGACCCTCCCAGGGTTCTAGGGTTGGCAAGCAGCAGATTAGGAATCACTGGTTTAGCATATTTTCTGACCAATATGTTTAAATGAGCTGTATTTTATTAGGTCATGGCCAATCAAAGCAGCTAAAGCATCATAAAAAGTTCTCTTTTTGTGTTTTTCTTTTTTTATTTTACAGATCTTATGGTTGTGTATTTAAGGCTAATTATAAAGAAACCGGGGAGATCGTAGCAATTAAACAGGTTCCTGTGGAGTCTGATCTCCAGGAGATCATCAAGGAAATCTCCATCATGCAACAGTGTAACAGGTATGTGTATTTCCTTTTTTATATAAATTCTCCAGTTTATATATATACACTACTCACAAAAAGTTAGGGATATTCAGCTTTTGGGTGAAATTTCACAACAAGCCTAAAATGCATTCAAACCTGTACAGGTGAACTTAATGTGATCTCTCTAAGCTTTTAAATGCACATGTCCAACTGTTAAATGTTTCAATAAATTTTGCACAAGTTGCTGTTCTCTAACAAGGAGCTTAACGGCAAAAATCACGGCAGGTGTGTGATCCTTGAATTGACCAATAAATGTCCTGGTTCAATTAGAGCTGGTGTTTAAACAGTTGTCCTCATCATGCTGTTCACATTTTGACATCATGAGACCAAGACGACACCTAACAATGGAACAACAGTCCCTTGCCACTGCGATGCTTCAAACAGGACGTTCTCAGACAGAAGTGGCCACTGAGCTTGGAGTGTCACAGAGTGTCATCAGCAGGTTGCAACAGAGATATGGAGAGACTGGAAGAGTCACAGAAAGGCCTAGAAGTGGACGTCCTTTGGCCACATCCCGTGCTGATGACCGCTACATTGTTAACACTGCCCTGAGAAACCGGATGATGAATGCCACTCAACTCCAGGCACGTTTAAGAGAGGTGAGAGGCACCCACACCACCAGGCACAGGCATCATCGTCTTGCATGGGCCAGGGAGCATTTATGCTGGACGAGGAACCAGTGGGCCTCAGTGCTGTTCTCTGATGAAAGTCGATTCACACTGAGCAGAAATGATGGCCGGCAACGATGTTGGAGACGTCAGGGAGAGCGCTATGCATCAGCCACTGTTGTCACCAGGCGAGCTTTTGGTGGTGGCGGTGTTACAGTGTGGGCAGGGGTGTCCACTTGGTACAGAACTGCCCTACACTTTGTGAATGTTACAGTGACAAGCCCATACTACCTGAATAACATCATTAATCCAGTGATTGTGCCCCTACATGAACAGCACAGGCCTAATTTCATCTTCATGGACGACAATGCTCCTGCTCATCGAGGCCGCATCATCAGGGAACGGCTGTTGGAGACTGGTGTACCTCAAATGGAATGGCCTCCACTCTCTCCAGACCTGAATCCCATTGAAAACCTGTGGGATCAGCTAAGCCGTCGTGTAGAGGCTCGAAACCATGCACCCCAGAACCTCAATGACCTGAGGGCTGCCCTTCAAGAAGAGTGGGATGCCATGCCTCAGCAGGCAATAAGTTGCCTTGTGAACAGCATGAGACGTCGTTGTCAAGCTGTAATTGATGCTCAAGGGCACATGACGAGATATTGAGACGTTCAAAATTTTTTGTTGTGGTGTAACTACCATTGTTGTTACCTTTTGTGTTGAATGAATTTTTTGAGATGAGGAAATCAGTAGTGCATCCTTCTACTTAAATGTCCTTACTTTTATGATATTATATCACTGTAGCATGAACATAATTGCATTTTCCATAAATTTCACCTGAAAGCCCAAAAATCCCCTAACTTTTTGTGA